>NW_027467782.1:48728353-48975267 GCF_004210375.1 Tachypleus tridentatus | reverse complement strand
TATAGTATATGAGTACAGTGTTATAGTACAGTCATTTAACTATATATAGTACAGTGTTATACATATTATACTTAGCTTCCCCAAATTTCCAGTGTTATATAGTATATAACTATACTACGGTGTTATATAGTATATAGCTATAGTACAGTGTTATATAGTATATAACTATAGTACAGTGTTATATAGTATATAGCTATAGTACAGTGTTATATAGTATATAGCTAGAGTACAGTGTTATATAGTATATAGCTATAAGTACAGTGTTATATAGGGGTTATATATAACTATAGTACAGTGAAAATATATATACAGTGGATATAACTATATATATACAGTGTTATATAGTATATAGCTATAGTACAGTGTTATATAGTATATAAATATAGTACAGTGTTATATAGTATATAGATACAGTGTTATATAGTATATAGCTATAGGTACAGTGTTATATAGTATATAGCTATAGTACAGTGTTATATAGTATATAGCTATAGTACAGTGTTATATAGTATATAGCTAGAGTACAGTGTTATATAGTATATAACTATAGTACAGTGTTATATAGTATGTAGCTATAGTACAGTGTTATATAGTATATAACTATAGTACAGTGTTATATAGTATATAGCTATAGTACAGTGTTATATAGTATATAGCTATAGTACAGTGTTATATAGTATATAGCTATATAGTACAGTGTTATATGGTATATAGCTAATAAGTCACGGTCTTATATAATTATATAGCTATAGTAGTGTTATATAATATATAGCTATAGTACAGTGTTATATAGTATATAACTATAGTACAGTGTTATATAGTATATAGCTATAATACAGTGTTATATAGTATATAACTATAAGTCTTATATAGTACAGTGTTATATAGCTACAGGTATATATAGTTATATATAGTACAGTGTTATATAGTATATAGCTATAGTACAGTGTTATATAGTATATAGCTATAGTACAGTGTTATATAGTATATAGCTATAGTACAGTGTTATATAGTATATAGCTATAGTACAGTGTTATATAGTATATAGCTAAGAGTACAGTGTTATATATATAGCTATAGTACAGTGTTATATAGTATATAACTATAGTACAGTGTTATATAGTATATAGCTATAGTACAGTGTTATATAGTATATAACTATAGTACAGTGTTATATAGTATATAGCTATAGTACAGTGTTATATGGTATATAGCTATAGTACAGTGTTATATAGTATATAACTATAGTACAGTGTTATATAGTATATAACTATAGTACAGTGTTATATATTGTATATGTACATATATATAGCTATAGTACAGTGTTATATAGTATATAACTATAGTACAGTGTTATATAGTATATAGCTATAGTACAGTGTTATATAGTATATAACTATAAGTACAGTGTTATATAGTATATAGCTATAGTACAGTGTTATATAGTATATAGCTATAGTACAGTGTTATATAGTATATAGCTATAGTACAGTGTTATATAGTATATAACTATAGTACAGTGTTATATAGTATATAATATAGCTAGAGGTACAGTGTTATATAGTATATAACTATAGTACAGTGTTATATAGTATATAGCTATAATTACAGTGTTATATAGTATATAACTATAGTACAGTGTTATATAGTATAGTACAGTGTTATATAGTATATAGCTATAGTACAGTGTTATATAGTATATAACTATAGTACAGTGTTATATAGTATATAGCTATAGTACAGTTATATAGTATATAACTATAGTACAGTGTTATATAGTATATAGCTATAGTACAGTGTTATATAGTATATAGCTATAGTACAGTGTTATATAGTATATAACTATAGTACAGTGTTATATAGTATATAACTATAGTACAGTGTTATATAGTATATAACTATAGTACAGTGTTATATAGTATATAGCTATAGGTACAGTGTTATATAGTATATATGGCTAGATGAGTACAGTGTTATATAGTATATAGCTATAGTACAGTGTTATATAGTATATAACTATAGTACAGTGTTATATAGTATATATATAGTACAGTGTTATATAGTATATAACTATAGTACAGTGTTATATAGTATATAGCTATAGTACAGTGTTATATAGTATATAAGCTATAGTACAGTGTTATATAGTATATAACTATAGTACAGTGTTATATAGTATATAGCTATAGTACAGTGTTATATAGTATATAGCTATAGTACAGTGTTATATAGTATATAGCTATAGTTACAGTGTTATATAGTATATAGCTATATATACAGTGTTATATAGTATATAGCTATAGTACAGTGTTATATAGTATATAGCTATAGTACAGTGTTATATAGTATATAACTATAGTACAGTGTTATATAGTATATAGCTATAGTACAGTGTTATATAGTATATAGCTAGAGTACAGTGTTATATAGTATATAGCTATAGTACAGTGTTATATAGTATATAGCTATAGTACAGTGTTATATAGTATATAGCTATAGTACAGTGTTATATAGTATATAGCTATAGTACAGTGTTATATAGTATATAGCTATAGTACAGTGTTATATAGTATATAGCTATAGTACAGTGTTATATAGTATATAGCTATATTTTACAGTGTTATATAGTATATAGCTATAGTACAGTGTTATATAGTATATAACTATAGTACAGTGTTATATAGTATATAGCTATAGTACAGTGTTATATAGTATATAGCTATAGTACAGTGTTATATAGTATATAACTATAGTACAGTGTTATATAGTATATAGCTATAGTACAGTGTTATATAGTATATAGCTATAGTACAGTGTTATATAGTATATAACTATAGTACAGTGTTATATAGTATATAGCTATAGTACAGTGTTATATAGTATATAGCTAGAGTACAGTGTTATATAGTATATAACTATAGTACAGTGTTATATAGTATATAGCTATAGTACAGTGTTATATAGTATATAGCTATAGTACAGTGTTATATAGTATATAACTATAGTACAGTGTTATATAGTATATAGCTATAGTACAGTGTTATATAGTATATAACTATATGGTACAGTGTTATATAGTATATAGCTATAGTACAGTGTTATATAGTATATAGCGTTAAGTAGTACAGTGTTATATAGTATATAACTATAGTACAGTGTTATATAGTATATAAGCTATAGTACAGTGTTATATAGTATATAGCTATAGTACAGTGTTATATAGTATATAACTATAGTACAGTGTTATATAAGTATAAAGCTATAGTACAGTGTTATATAGTATATAGCTATAGTACAGTGTTATATAGTATATAGCTATAGTACAGTGTTATATAGTATATAACTATAGTACAGTGTTATATAGTATATAACTATACTACAGTGTTATATAGTATATAACTATAGTACAGCGTTATATAGTATATAACTATAGTACAGTGTTATATAGTATATAACTATAGTACAGTGTTATATAGTATATAACTAGAGTACAGTGTTATATAGTATATAGCTATAGTACAGTGTTATATAGTATATAACTATAGTACAGTGTTATATAGTATATAGCTATAGTACAGTGTTATATAGTATATAGCTAGAGTACAGTGTTATATAGTATATAGCTATGGTACAGTGTTATATAGTATATAGCGCTATAGTACAGTGTTATATAGTATATAGCTAGAGTACAATGTTATATAGTATATAACTATAGTACAGTGTTATATAGTATATAGCTATAGTACAGTGTTATATAGTATATAACTATACTACAGTGTTATATAGTATATAATTATAGTACAGCGTTATATAGTGTATAACTATATTACATCGTTATATAGTATATAACTATAGTACAGTGTTATATAGTATATAGCTATAGTACAGGGTTATATAGTATATAGCTATAGTACAGTGTTATATAGTATATAACTATAGTACAGTGTTATATAGTATATAGCTAGAGTACAGTGTTATATAGTATATAACTATACTACAGTGTTATATAGTATATAAATAGTACAGTGTTATACAGTATATAACTATAGTACAGTGTTATATAGTATATAGCTAGAGTACAGTGTTATATAGTATATAGCTAGAGTACAGTGTTATATAGTATATAGCTATAGTACAGTGTTATATAGTATATAACTATAGTACAGTGTTATATACTATATAGCTATAGTACAGTGTTATATAGTATATAACTATACTACAGTGTTATATAGTATATAGCTAGAGTACAGTGTTATATAGTATATAGCTATAGTACAGTGTTATATAGTATATAGCTATAGTACAGTGTTATATAGTATATAGCTAGAGTACAGTGTTATATAGTATGTAGCTGTAGTACAGTGTTATATAGTATGTAGCTATAGTAGTGTTATATAGTATATAACTATAGTACAGTGTTATATAGTATATAGCTATAGTACAGTGTTATATAGTATATAACTATAGTACAGTGTTATATAGTATATAGCTATAGTACAGTGTTATATAGTATATAGCTATAGTACAGTGTTATATAGTATATAGCTAGAGTACAGTGTTATATAGTATGTAGCTATAGTACAGTGTTATATAGTATATAGCTATAGTACAGTGTTATATAGTATATAACTATAGTACAGTCTTATATAGTATATAGCTATAGTAGTGTTATATAATATATAGCTACAGTACAGTGTTATATAGTATATAGCTAAAGTACAGTGTTATATAGTATATAGCTATAGTACAGTGTTATGTAGTATATAGCTATAGTACAGTGTTATATAGTATATAACTATAGTACAGTGTTATATAGTATATAGCTAGAGTACAGTGTTATATGGTATATAGCTAGAGTACAGTGTTATATAGTATATAACTATAGTACAGTGTTATATAGTATATATCTATAGTACAGGGTTATATAGTATATATCTATAGTACAGGGTTATATAGTATATAACTATACTACAGTGTTACATAGTATATAGCTAGAGTACAGTGTTATATAGTATATAACTATAGTACAGTGTTATATAGTATATATCTATAGTACAGGGTTATATAGTATATAGCTATAGTACAGTGTTATATAGTATATAGATATAGTAGTGTTATATAGTATATAACTATAGTACAGTGTTATATAGTATATAGCTATAGTACAGTGTTATACAGTATATAACTATAGTACAGTGTTATATAGTATATAGCTATAAGGTACAGTGTTATATAGGTATATAGCTAGAGTACAGTGTTATATAGTATATAACTATAGTACAGTGTTATATATAGTATATAACTATAGTACAGTGTTATATAGTATATAGCTATAGTACAGTGTTATATAGTATATAGCTAGAGTACAGTGTTATATAGTATATAACTATAGTACAGTGTTATATAGTATATAGCTATAGTACAGTGTTATATAGTATATAACTATACTACAGTGTTATATAGTATATAATTATAGTACAGCGTTATATAGTGTATAACTATATTACATCGTTATATAGTATATAACTATAGTACAGGGTTATATAGTATATAGCTATAGTACAGGGTTATATAGTATATAGCTAGAGTACAGTGTTATATAGTATATAACTATAGTACAGTGTTATATAGTATATAGCTAGAGTACAGTGTTATATAGTATATAACTATACTACAGTGTTATATAGTATATAGCTAGAGTACAGTGTTATACAGTATATAACTATAGTACAGTGTTATATAGTATATAGCTATAGTACAGTGTTATATAGTATATAGCTAGAGTACAGTGTTATATAGTATATAACTATAGTACAGTGTTATATAGTATATAACTATAGTACAGTGTTATATACTATATAGCTATAGTACAGTGTTATATAGTATATAACTATACTACAGTGTTATATAGTATATAGCTATAGTACAGTGTTATATAGTATATAGCTATAGTACAGTGTTATATAGTATATAGCTATAGTACAGTGTTATATAGTATATAGCTAGAGTACAGTGTTATATAGTATGTAGCTGTAGTACAGTGTTATATAGTATGTAGCTATAGTAGTGTTATATAGTATATAACTATAGTACAGTGTTATATAGTATATAGCTATAGTACAGTGTTATATAGTATATAGCTATAGTACAGTGTTATATAGTATATAGCTATAGTACAGTGTTATATAGTATATAGCTATAGTACAGTGTTATATAGTATATAGCTAGAGTACAGTGTTATATAGTATATAGCTATAGTACAGTGTTATATAGTATATAGCTATAGTACAGTGTTATATAGTATATAACTATAGTACAGTCTTATATAGTATATAGCTATAGTAGTGTTATATAATATATAGCTACAGTACAGTGTTATATAGTATATAGCTAAAGTACAGTGTTATATAGTATATAGCTATAGTACAGTGTTATATGTAGTATATAGCTATAGTACAGTGTTATATAGTATATAACTATAGTACAGTGTTATATAGTATATAGCTAGAGTACAGTGTTATATAGTATATAGCTAGAGTACAGTGTTATATAGTATATAACAGTGGTATATATAGTACAGTATTATATAGTATATATCTATAGTACAGGGTTATATAGTATATATCTATAGTACAGGGTTATATAGTATATAACTATACTACAGTGTTACATAGTATATAGCTAGAGTACAGTGTTATATAGTATATAACTATAGTACAGTGTTATATAGTATATAGCTATAGTACAGTGTTATATAGTATATAGCTATAGTACAGTGTTATATAGTATATAGCTATAGTATATAGTGTTATATAGTATATAACTATAGTACAGTGTTATATAGTATATAGCTATAGTACAGTGTTATATAGTATATAACTATAGTACAGTGTTATATAGTATATAGCTATAGTACAGTGTTATATAGTATATAGCTAGAGTACAGTGTTATATAGTATATAGCTATAGTACAGTGTTATATAGTATATAACTATAGTACAGTGTTATATAGTATATAACTATAGTACAGTGTTATATAGTATATAGCTATAGTACAGTGTTATATAGTATATAACTATAGTACAGTGTTATATAGTATATAGCTAGGTACAGTGTTATATAGTATATAGCTATAGTACAGTGTTATATAGTATATAGCTATAGTACAGTGTTATATAGTATATAGCTATAGTACAGTGTTATATAGTATATAGCTATAGTACAGTGTTATATAGTATATAGCTATAGTACAGTGTTATATAGTATATAACTATAGTACAGTGTTATATAGTATATAGCTATAGTACAGTGTTATATAGTATATAGCTATAGTACAGTGTGTTATATAGTATATAGCTATAGTACAGTGTTATATAGTATATAGTACTATATAGCTAGAATTAGTGTTATATAGTATATAACTTTATAAGTACAGTGTTATATAGTATATAGCTATAGTACAGTGTTATATAGTATATAACTATAGTACAGTGTTATATAGTATATAGCTATAGTACAGTGTTATATATTATATAGCTAGTTATATAGTACAGTGTTATATAGTATATAGCTATAGTACAGTGTTATATAGTATATATAGCTATAGTACAGTGTTATATAGTATATAGCTATAGTACAGTGTTATATAGTATATAACTATAGTACAGTGTTATATAGTATATAGCTATAGTACAGTGTTATATAGTATATAGCTATAGTACAGTGTTATATAGTATATAGCTATAGTAGTAGTGTTATATAGTATATAGCTATAGTACAGTGTTATATAGTATATAACTATAGTACAGTGTTATATAGTATATAACTATAGTACAGTGTTATATAGTATATAACTATAGTACAGTGTTATATAGTATATAGCTAGAGTACAGTGTTATATAGTATATAGCTAGGGTACAGTGTTATATAGTATATAGCTATAGTACAGTGTTATATAGTATATAAGCTATAGTACAGTGTTATATAGTATATAGCTATAGTACAGTGTTATATAGTATATAACTATAGTACAGTGTTATATAGTATATAACTATAGTACAGTGTTATATAGTATATATCTATAGTACAGTGTTATATAGTATATAGCTATAGTACAGTGTTATATAGTATATAACTATAGTACAGTGTTATATAGTATATACTATAGGTACAGTGTTATATAGTAGTAGTGTTATATAGTATATAGCTATAGTACAGTGTTATATAGTATATACTATATACTATAGTGTTATATAGTATATAGCTATATAGTACAGTGTTATATAGTATATAACTATAGTACAGTGTTATATAGTATATAGCTATAGTACAGTGTTATATAGTATATAGCTATAGTACAGTGTTATATAGTATATAGCTAGAGTACAGTGTTATATAGTATATAACTATAGTACAGTGTTATATAGTATATAGCTATAGTACAGTGTTATATAGTATATAGCTAGAGTACAGTGTTATATAGTATATAGCTAGAGTACAGTGTTATATAGTATATAACTATAGTACAGTGTTATATAGTATATAACTATAGTACAGTGTTATATAGTATATAGCTATAGTACAGTGTTATATAGTATATAACTATAGTACAGTGTTATATAGTATATAGCTATAGTACAGTGTTATATAGTATATAGCTATAGTACAGTGTTATATAGTATATAGCTATAGTACAGTGTTATATACTATATAGCTATAGTACAGTGTTATATAGTATATAGCTATAGTACAGTGTTATATAGTATGTAGCTATAGTAGTGTTATATAGTATATAACTATAGTACAGTGTTATATAGTATATAGCTATAGTACAGTGTTATATAGTATGTAGCTATAGTACAGTGTTATATAGTATATAGCTATAGTACAGTGTTATATAGTATATAACTATAGTACAGTGTTATATAGTATATAGCTATAGTAGTGTTATATAGTATATAGCTATAGTACAGTGTTATATAGTATAGTAGCTATAGTACAGTGTTATATAGTATATAGCTATAATACAGTGTTATATAGTATATAACTATAGTACAGTCTTATATAGTATATAGCTATAGTAGTGTTATATAATATATAGCTACAGTACAGTGTTATATAGTATATAGCTAAAGTACAGTGTTATATAGTATATAGCTATAGTACAGTGTTATATAGTATATAGCTATAGTACAGTGTTATATAGTATATAACTATAGTACAGTGTTATATAGTATATAGCTATAGTACAGTGTTATATAGTATATAGCTATAGTACAGTGTTATATAGTATATAACTATAGTACAGTGTTATATAGTATATATAACTATATACAGTGTTACAGGGTTATATAGTATATATCTATAGTACAGTGTTATATAGTATATAACTATACTACAGTGTTACATAGTATATAGCTAGAGTACAGTGTTATATAGTATATAGCTAGAGTACAGTGTTATATAGTATATAACTATAGTACAGTGTTATATAGTATATAACTATAGTACAGTGTTATATAGTATATAGCTATAGTACAGTGTTATATAGTATATAACTATAGTACAGTGTTATATAGTATATAGCTAGAGTACAGTGTTATATAGTATATAACTATAGTACAGTGTTATATAGTATATAGCTATAGTACAGTGTTATATAGTATATAACTATACTACAGTGTTATATAGTATATAATTATAGTACAGCGTTATACAGTGTATAACTATATTACATCGTTATATAGTATATAACTATAGTACAGGGTTATATAGTATATAGCTATAGTACAGGGTTATATAGTATATAGCTAGAGTACAGTGTTATATAGTATATAACTATAGTACAGTGTTATATAGTATATAGCTAGAGTACAGTGTTATATAGTATATAACTATACTACAGTGTTATATAGTATATAGCTAGAGTACAGTGTTATACAGTATATAACTATAGTACAGTGTTATATAGTATATAGCTAGAGTACAGTGTTATATAGTATATAGCTAGAGTACAGTGTTATATAGTATATAACTATAGTACAGTGTTATATAGTATATAACTATAGTACAGTGTTATATACTATATAGCTATAGTACAGTGTTATATAGTATATAACTATACTACAGTGTTATATAGTATATAGCTAGAGTACAGTGTTATATAGTATATAGCTATAGTACAGTGTTATATAGTATATAGCTATAGTACAGTGTTATATAGTATATAGCTAGAGTACAGTGTTATACAGTATGTAGCTGTAGTACAGTGTTATATATATATATAGCTATAGTAGTGTTATATAGTATATAACTATAGTACAGTGTTATATAGTATATAACTATAGTACAGTGTTATATAGTATATAGCTATAGTACAGTGTTATATAGTATATAGCTATAGTACAGTGTTATATAGTATATAGCTATAGTACAGTGTTATATAGTATATAGCTATAGTACAGTGTTATATAGTATATAACTATAGTACAGTGTTATATAGTATATAGTTATATAGTAGTGTTATATAGTATATAGCTATAGTACAGTGTTATATAGTATATAGCTATAAGTACAGTGTTATATAGTATATAGCTATATACAGTGTATATAGCTATAGTACAGTGTTATATATAGTATATAGCTATAGTACAGTGTTATATAGTATATAACTATAGTACAGTGTTATATAGTATATAGCTAGAGTACAGTGTTATATGGTATATAGCTAGAGTACAGTGTTATATAGTATATAACTATAGTACAGTGTTATATAGTATATATCTATAGTACAGGGTTATATAGTATATATCTATAGTACAGGGGTTATATAGTATATACTATACTACAGTGTTATATAGTATATAGCTATAGTACAGTGTTATATAGTATATAACTATAGTACAGTGTTATATAGTATATATCTATAGTACAGGGTTATATAGTATATAGCTATAGTACAGTGTTATATAGTATATAGATATAGTAGTGTTATATAGTATATAACTATAGTACAGTGTTATATAGTATATAGCTATAGTACAGTGTTATACAGTATATAACTATAGTACAGTGTTATATAGTATATAGCTATAGTACAGTGTTATATAGTATATAGCTAGAGTACAGTGTTATATAGTATATAGCTATAGTACAGTGTTATATAGTATATAGTATATAGTATATACTATAGTAGTGTTATATATAGTATATATATAGCTATAGAGTACAGTGTTATATAGTATATAGCTATAGTACAGTGTGTTATATATGAGTGTATATAGCTATAGTTACAGTGTTATATAGTATATAGCTATAGTACAGTGTTATATAGTATATAGCTATAGTACAGTGTTATATAGTATATAGCTATAGTACAGTGTTATATAGTATATAACTATAGTACAGTGTTATATAGTATATATAGCTATAGTACAGTGTTATATAGTATATAGCTATAGTACAGTGTTATATAGTATATAGCTATAGTACAGTGTTATATAGTATATAGCTATAGTACAGTGTTATATAGTATATAGCTATAGTACAGTGTTATATAGTATATAACTATAGTACAGTGTTATATAGTATATAGCTATAGTACAGTGTTATATAGTATATAACTATAGTACAGTGTTATATAGTATATAGCTAGTAGTACAGTGTTATATAGTATATAGCTATAGTACAGTGTTATATAGTATATAGCTATAGTACAGTGTTATATAGTATATAGCTATAGTACAGTGTTATATAGTATATAGCTATAGTACAGTGTTATATAGTATATAGCTATAGTACAGTGTTATATAGTATATAGCTATAAGTACAGTGTTATATAGTATATAACTATAGTACAGTGTTATATAGTATATAGCTATAGTACAGTGTTATATAGTATATAGCTATAGTACAGTGTTATATAGTATATAGCTATAGTAGTGTTAGTATATAAGACTATAGTACAGTGTTATATAGTATATAACTATAGTACAGTGTTATATAGTATATAACTATAGTACAGTGTTATATAGTATATAGCTAGAGTACAGTGTTATATAGTATATAGCTATAGTACAGTGTTATATAGTATATAGCTATAGTACAGTGTTATATAGTATATAACTATAGTACAGTGTTATATAGTATATAGCTAGAGTACAGTGTTATATAGTATATAGCTATAGTACAGTGTTATATAGTATATAACTATAGTACAGTGTTATATAGTATATAGCTAGAGTACAGTGTTATATAGTATATAGCTAGAGTACAGTGTTATATAGTATATAGCTATAGTACAGTGTTATATAGTATATAACTATAGTACAGTGTTATATAGTATATAGCTATAGTACAGTGTTATATAGTATATAGCTATAGTACAGTGTTATATAGTATATAGCTATAGTACAGTGTTATATAGTATATATCTATAGTACAGGGTTATATAGTATATATCTATAGTACAGTGTTATATAGTATATATCTATAGTACAGGGTTATATAGTATATATCTATAGTACAGTGTTATATAGTATATAACTATAGTACAGTGTTATATAGTATATAACTATAGTACAGTGTTATATATATAGTATATAGCTATAGTACAGTGTTATATATAGTATATAGCTAGAGTACAGTGTTATATAGTATATAGCTATAGTACAGTGTTATATAGTATATAACTATAGTACAGTGTTATATAGTATATAGCTATAGTACAGTGTTATATAGTATATAGCTATAGTACAGTGTTATATAGTATATAGCTATAGTACAGTGTTATATAGTATATAACTATAGTACAGTGTTATATAGTATATAGCTATAGTACAGTGTTATATAGTATATAGCTATAGTACAGTGTTATATAGTATATATAACTATAGTTATACAGTATATATAGCTATAGTAGTGTTATATAGCTATAGTACAGTGTTATATAGTATATAGCTATAGTACAGTGTTATATAGTATATAGCTATAGTACAGTGTTATATAGTATATAACTATAGTACAGTGTTATATAGTATATAGCTATAGTACAGTGTTATATAGTATATAACTATAGTACAGTGTTATATAGTATATAGCTATAGTACAGTGTTATATAGTATATAGCTATAGTACAGTGTTATATAGTATATAACTATAGTACAGTGTTATATAGTATATAACTATAGTACAGTGTTATATAGTATATAACTATAGTACAGTGTTATATAGTATATAGCTATAGTACAGTGTTATATAGTATATAGCTATAGTACAGTGTTATATAGTATATAGCTAGTAGTACAGTGTTATATAGTATATAACTATAGTACAGTGTTATATAGTATATAGCTATAGTACAGTGTTATATAGTATATAACTATAGTACAGTGTTATATAGTATATAACTATAGTACAGTGTTATATAGTATATAGCTATAGAGTACAGTGTTATATAGTATATAGCTAGAGTACAGTGTTATATAGTATATAACTATAGTACAGTGTTATATGGTATATAACTATAGTACAGTGTTATATAGTATATAGCTATAAGTACAGTGTTATATAGTATATAACTATACTACAGTGTTACATAGTATATAGCTAGAGTACAGTGTTATATAGTATATAACTATAGTACAGTGTTATATAGTATATATCTATAGTACAGGGTTATATAGTATATAGCTAGAGTACAGTGTTATATAGTATATAGCTAGAGTACAGTGTTATACAGTATATAACTATAGTACAGTGTTATATAGTATATAGCTATAGTACAGTGTTATATAGTATATAGCTAGCTATAGTACAGTGTTATATAGTATATAGCTAGAGTACAGTGTTATATAGTATATAACTATAGTACAGTGTTATATAGTATATAACTATAGTACAGTGTTATATACTATATAGCTATAGTACAGTGTTATATAGTATATAACTATACTACAGTGTTATATAGTATATAGCTATAGTACAGTGTTATATAGTATATAGCTATAGTACAGTGTTATATAGTATATAGCTATAGTACAGTGTTATATAGTATATAGCTAGAGTACAGTGTTATATAGTATATAGCTATAGTACAGTGTTATATAGTATATAGCTATAGTAGTGTTATATAGTATATAGCTATAGTACAGTGTTATATAGTATATAGCTATAGTACAGTGTTATATAGTATGTAGCTATGGTACAGTGTTATATAGTATATAGCTATAGTACAGTGTTATATAGTATATAATATATATAGTACAGTGTTATATAGTATATAGCTATAGTAGTGTTATATAGTATATAGCTATAGTACAGTGTTATATAGTATATAGCTATAGTACAGTGTTATATAGTATATAGCTATAATACAGTGTTATATAGTATATATAACTATAGTACAGTGTTATATAGTATATAGCTATAGTACAGTGTTATATAGTATATAGCTATAGTACAGTGTTATATAGTATATAGCTATAGTACAGTGTTATATAGTATATAGCTATAGTACAGTGTTATATAGTATATAGCTAGAGTACAGTGTTATATAGTATATAGCTATAGTACAGTGTTATATAGTATATAGCTATAGTACAGTGTTATATAGTATATAACTATAGTACAGTGTTATATAGTATATAGCTATAGTACAGTGTTATATAGTATATAACTATAGTACAGTGTTATATAGTATATAGCTATAGTACAGTGTTATATAGTATATAACTATAGTACAGTGTTATATAGTATATAGACTATAGTACAGTGTTATATAGTATATAACTATAGTACAGTGTTATATAGTATATAACTATAGTACAGTGTTATATAGTATATAGCTATAGTACAGTGTTATACAGTATATAACTATAGTACAGTGTTATATAGTATATAACTATAGTACAGTGTTATATACTATATAGCTATAGTACAGTGTTATATAGTATATAACTATACTACAGTGTTATATAGTATATAGCTATAGTACAGTGTTATATAGTATATAGCTATGGTACAGTGTTATATAGTATATAGCTATGGTACAGTGTTATATAGTATATAGCTATAGTACAGTGTTATATAGTATATAGCTATAGTACAGTGTTATATAGTATATAACTATAGTACAGTGTTATATAGTATATAGCTATAGTACAGTGTTATATAATATATAGCTATAGTACAGTGTTATATAGTATTATAGTAGTATATAACTATAGTACAGTGTTATATAGTATATAGCTATAATACAGTGTTATATAGTATATAACTATAGTACAGTGTTATATAGTATATAGCTATAGTACAGTGTTATATAGTATATAACTATAGTACAGTGTTATATAGTATATAGCTATAGTACAGTGTTATATATTATATAGCTAGAGTACAGTGTTATATAGTATATAGCTAGAGTACAGTGTTATATAGTATGTAGCTGTAGTACAGTGTTATATAGTATGTAGCTATAGTAGTGTTATATAGTATATAACTATAGTACAGTGTTATATAGTATATAGCTATAGTACAGTGTCATATAGTATATAACTATAGTACAGTCTTATATAGTATATAGCTATAGTAGTGTTATATAGTATATAACTATACTACAGTGTTATATAGTATATGACTATAGTACAGCGTTATATAGTATATAACTATAGTACAGTGTTATATAGTATATAACTATAGTACAGTGTTATATAGTATATAGCTATAGTACAGTGTTATATAGTATATAGCTATAGTACAGTGTTATATAGTATATAGCTATAGTACAGTGTTATATAGTATATAACTATACTACAGTGTTATATAGTATATAGCTAAGAGTACAGTGTTATATAGTATATAACTATAGTACAGTGTTATATAGTATATAACTATAGTACAGTGTTATATAGTATATAGCTATAGTACAGTGTTATATAGTATATAGCTAGAGTACAGTGTTATATAGTATATAACTATAGTACAGTGTTATATGGTATATAACTATAGTACAGTGTTATATACTATATAGCTATAGTACAGTGTTATATAGTATATAACTATAGTACAGTGTTATATAGTATATAGCTAGAAGTACAGTGTTATATAGTATATAACTATAGTACAGTGTTATATAGTATATATCTATAGTACAGTGTTATATAGTATGTAGCTATAGTACAGTGTTATATAGTATATAGCTATAGTACAGTGTTATATAGTATATAACTATAGTACAGTGTTATATAGTATATAGCTATAGTACAGTGTTATATAGTATATAGCTAGAGTACAGTGTTATATAGTATATAGCTAGAGTACAGTGTTATATAGTATATAACTATAGTACAGTGTTATATAGTATATAAGCTATAGTACAGTGTTATATAGTATATAGCTATAGTACAGTGTTATATAGTATATAACTATACTACAGTGTTATATACTATATAGCTATAGTACAGTGTTATATAGTATATAGCTATAGTACAGTGTTATATAGTATGTAGCTATAGTAGTGTTATATAGTATATAACTATAGTACAGTGTTATATAGTATATAGCTATAGTACAGTGTCATATAGTATATAACTATAGTACAGTCTTATATAGTATATAGCTATAGTAGTGTTATATAGTATATAACTATACTACAGTGTTATATAGTATATGACTATAGTACAGCGTTATATAGTATATAACTATAGTACAGTGTTATATAGTATATAACTATAGTACAGTGTTATATAGTATATAGCTAGAGTACAGTGTTATATAGTATATAGCTAGAGTACAGTGTTATATAGTATATAGCTAGAGTACAGTGTTATATAGTATATAACTATACTACAGTGTTATATAGTATATAGCTAGAGTACAGTGTTATACAGTATATAACTATAGTACAGTGTTATATAGTATATAACTATAGTACAGTGTTATATAGTATATAGCTAGAGTACAGTGTTATATAGTATATAGCTAGAGTACAGTGTTATATAGTATATAACTATAGTACAGTGTTATATGGTATATAACTATAGTACAGTGTTATATACTATATAGCTATAGTACAGTGTTATATAGTATATAACTATACTACAGTGTTATATAGTATATAGCTAGAGTACAGTGTTATATTGTATCTAACTATAGTACAGTGTTATATAGTATATATCTATAGTACAGGGTTATATAGTATGTAGCTAGAGTACAGTGTTATATAGTATATAGCTAGAGTACAGTGTTATACAGTATATAACTATAGTACAGTGTTATATAGTATATAGCTATAGTACAGTGTTATATAGTATATAGCTAGAGTACAGTGTTATATAGTATATAGCTAGAGTACAGTGTTATATAGTATATAACTATAGTACAGTGTTATATAGTATATAACTATAGTACAGTGTTATATACTATATAGCTATAGTACAGTGTTATATAGTATATAACTATACTACAGTGTTATATACTATATAGCTATAGTACAGTGTTATATAGTATATAGCTATAGTACAGTGTTATATAGTATATAGCTATAGTACAGTGTTATATAGTATATAGCTAGAGTACAGTGTTATATAGTATGTAGCTGTAGTACAGTGTTATATAGTATGTAGCTATAGTAGTGTTATATAGTATATAACTATAGTACAGTGTTATATAGTATATAGCTATAGTACAGTATTATATAGTATGTAGCTATAGTACAGTGTTATATAGTATATAGCTATAGTACAGTGTTATATAGTATATAACTATAGTACAGTCTTATATAGTATATAGCTATAGTAGTGTTATATAATATATAGCTATAGTACAGTGTTATATAGTAAGTAGCAATAGTACAGTGTTATATAGTATATAACTATAGTACAGTCTTATATAGTATATAGCTATAGTAGTGTTATATAGTATATAGCTAGAGTACAGTGTTATATAGTATATAACTATAGTACAGTGTTATATGGTATATAACTATAGTACAATGTTATATAGTATATATCTATAGTACAGGGTTATATAGTGTACAGCTATAGTACAGTGTTATATAGTATATAGCTGTAGTACAGTGTTATATAGTATATAATTATAGTACAGTGTTATATAGTATATAGCTATAGTACAGAGTTATATAGTATATAGCTATAGTACAGTGTTATATAGTATATAGCTATAGTACAGTGTTATATAGTATATAACTATAGTACAGCGTTATATAGTATATAGTTATAGTACAGTGTTAAGCGAAATAAAAGGAATGTGAAGTGATTAGTGTCAATAATCTCCATGTCTGGACAGAGAGATGCATCACAGATTCAACTCTGGCATGACAGATTGGGCAAGACAAGGTGGTACTGACGTGCCAATGACATGACAGATTGGGAAAAACTAGGTGGTACTGACGTGCCAATGACATGACAGATTGGACAAGACTCGGTGGTACTGACGTGCCAATGCTAAAGATGCTCCAGAACTGGAAGAGAATTGTAGACAATGCAGCAACAGATGGTCCGTAGATGCAGCTCCATGGGATGCAATGTGACTCAAGCCCAAATGGAACATCAAGATAGATGGGGTAATGCTGTTTGATGTGATGAGGATGTTATGAAACTAGAAGACGATAGAATGAACTGGATATAGCAGAAACATTAACATCATGAACCTTCCTCTAACAATGAAGGACAACCGTGACATACTTAGAATACCAGAAAGAAGGATCTGAACAATGGAAAGGAAAGCAGACCCCAAAGATGCAGAGCCCCATCTCTAACAAGAAGAAACAGAACAGAGATGGTCCTCCTTGTTAAACACTTCACCATTAAAGCAATTAATAATGTGAGGCACTTATACAAAGATAAGCAAATACAGGAAATCTCCAGCCCCCAAGACGAGCTGGTAAGTGTAAAGAAAGTAGGGAAATTATTTCCGTTTTTTCTCCCGACGAAAACGAAAAGATGGTATCATCAATAATCCGAGTATTAACATTCCCCAAAAGGAATAAAGCATCGACGTACCACATGAGAGGTAAGATAAGCTGAGGAATGATATGTGTCTCAAGGAAGATATTGTTTGAACTAAAACGATAATCTTGAACAACCGATCGAATACCACTAATGACCTCCTCCCAAATAATAACAGGTGTGAAAAGGAACCAAACCCCAAAGCACCTGAGAGCATAGTATGTCCATGTCAAACCGAAGGGTTTGTCATAGGAAGAAGCCCATATGTCTGAGTCTTTTTTCCAGTTTAATATAGCTTCACTAGCCTGGAAATATTTATCAACCACAGCAAGAGTAGTACCAACAGAGTACTGATTCGACAAGACAAGGTTGACATCATTAGCATGACATATATACTTAACAGAAACACTGCCACGACCAAATAATGAGAATTGAAGAAAAATGATGAATAGATGACAATAAAGTAAACAGAAGAGAAGACAATGAGCACTCCTGTCACACACTTTGAAGAATAGAGCAAGAGGGTGTCAAAAACTCATTCACTTGCTAGAAGTCAAGGTATACAGTAACTGGAGATAATTATCAAAAACAGGTAAAAACCCCTATCTCTGCACAATAAATTACAAAAAAATAATGATTAACACAGTCAAATGTCTTTTTTTGAACTGAAGAAATACAAATAGACAGAATATTTTTATAATCAATATAAAAATAAACCACGCATTTGTAAAAGAGTTTGAATGCTTCTATCTCGAACACCACATGTTTGGGTACAGAGAACAAGTTAGAACATAACAGCGCTCCTACATGGACATAACACCTTAGAAAGAATCTTATAATCCACAATTAAGAGAGATATTGGTCTCCAAAAGGGCAAAATGTTAGCCTGAAGTGGACCCTTACAGATTACGGAAACAAAGCCATCTGGTGATGTAGATGACAAATAACCTCGGGTGAAGGATTCATTGAAGAATTGAACAAAACTAGGGCCAGTATTAGACTACTTATGACGATAAAATTCCACTGGGAAGAAATAAGGCCAAGGACAAAGAGACAGGGATTGTATAGCAGTCCAATAATCTCCCACAGAAAGAGGCTTGGTGAAGTTATCAAAGCAATGTTGGCAATACTGGATAAGTACAAATTACAAAACAAGTATAACAAATATTTTGAATATCGGCCTGGCATGGCCTAGCGCGTTAAGGCGTGCGCTTCGTAATCTGAGGGTCGCGGTGCCCGATTCGCGCCAAACATGCTCGCCCTCCCAGCCGTGAGGGCATTATAATGTGACGGTCAATCCCACTATTCGTTGGTAAAAGAGTAGCCCAAGAGTTGGCGGTGGGTGGTGATGACTAGCTGCCTTCCCTCTAGTCTTACACTGCTAAATTAGGGACGGCTAGCACAGATAGCCCTCGAGTAGCTTTGTGCGAAATTACAAAACAAACAAACAAAACAAATTTTGAATATCATTAACATTGGTGGTCAATCCACAGGGTAAACAGCTGCATATGAAACAAGCTGTGACAAGCCATATACATGAATCCGATCAAGACGACAATAAACATCACGACCAGTCCATTTAACAACAAAATCAGAGAATAATACACTGAGAGGCTTAACGCCCACAGTAGGATTACTACCAATTTTGTCAACAAGTAGGACAAGTACACAGTTGAAGTTCCCAACCAATACGATATCAGCTTGATTAATCAGATACCAATATTGGAATGAACATTCACTGATAATCCTATTTAAGAGGAACTATCTGACCACAGCTAAGAACATCAACAGAAATGACCCTACCTTCAGCATCACTAAGAGAATACAGCCACAAAATAATATTTAGATTAAATAAATAAGATTTAATTTGCGTGTATGTTTTTGTTACGAAACAAAAAAAATATGATCAGATGTTTTAAAAAAATGTCCCCTGCAAAAGAATTACATCAACATTAAACAATTAAAAAGAGAAACAACATACCATTGCTTGACAAATGTACGTAGATCTTGGATGTTGAAAATTAAACAGAGCCCCCATCATGAAAAACAGAAAGTGTACACTTATCACAAACACTGTTGCTTCATAATGACACAGGACTAAGATGCTGAAAAATCTTATGTTATTTACATCAAGCACATCAACAGTTACATTAGCTGTTGGAGGGTCTCAGGATTCAGCTGACAAGGAACACTGAAGGCAGAAGACTGGAGAAAAGGTACAGCAACAGGTATGTGAGACTCCCTACTAGGAACCACAGGGGTGACGTGTTGACAGTAAGAGATGAATCTGTTAAAGTAGAATATATGTTTAAACAGTGAGCAAAATTAGGAGGACAATTTAGTGGAACATGTTTCAACAGCACCTCACCCTCCTCAAGTAATTGGGGATTAACTGTAACAGGAGGAGGGCCATCACAAAAGCTTTCAGAATAAAAGCACGACGAGATAGGTGGACGAGGAAGAGTTGATCATTGAAACAGTTTAACTGGATAATCAGAAGAAGTTGACACTGGAACCTCAGATGGGGGAGAGTGGAACACAACAGAAAGTTGAAAGACATCTGTATCACGTGAAACAGGGCATGAGACATACACATCACCAGTAGGTATCAGTATTGAAGATTACGACGATGCATCACCATGATGAGAGGAAGTCAATTCATCCAGGAGACACTTCAACAACAGGAACACGGGGATGATCCGATGGATTAGAAACAACTGGTTGAAACGGCAGTGAACCTACACATTTAGTCGCATAGGTGGGTCCCTTTTGGGGGACAAAAAGAGGTACGAATGATTCTCACTACATTCATCACAAGCCAATGTACAGACCTTCTACATACACGATGGAAGTAGGCCTAAGTACCTCTCTTCTGATAACATATATTTTAGAAATAGACATCGAATAAGGGCACCTATTTTTAGATTATAAAACTCACACAAGGTTTAAACTAAAATGATAGCATTTAAAAAGGGTTTTATATCTAATACGTTTTTGTCTTAGTTGAGAGCTAGTGAAATGTGTTGTTTGTGTGTGTCGAACTGTTTGCTAGGTGTAAGACTTTACAATTCTTACATTAGTGTATTATACATAGCATATAAATGTTAATATATGGACCCTTGACCAAGAAGGTTTGTCTTTGTTTTTAAATTTCTCAAAAAGCTTCGCAAGAGCTATCTGCATTAGTCCTCTCTAATTTAACAGTGTAAGATTAAAGGGAAGACAGCTAGTCATCACCACCTTCCGTCAACTCTTGGCTATTGTTTTGCCAACAAATAACGGAATTCACTGTCACTTTCTAACGCCTCAACGGCTGAAAGGAAGTAGGCCTAAGTGTCACAGTGTTTAATGTGACGGGGATTCGAACCCACGAACTTCATATTGCTTGTGGAATGTCCTAACCACCTGGTCATACCAGGCCAACTGCCCAAGAAGAAGTCGAAACAAATGAGGTTTACTTCCATCCTCATGTTGCATCATTAATAAACATTCACCTGTAAACAAAACCACAATTCAGACAGGAGGAAGAGGTCATAGAGAACTTGACCTTTCCTAGTCTGTAAAGACCAAAATTCCGATAATGAGAAGAAGTAACAAAAGCACAGAAGGATCCGTAGTAGGACATATGATCATTCTGCCATATAGTGGAGAAAACTATAATTACAAAAGCAAGCATATTCATAAATATCGCAACCTGGTAGGCTTCTGAGATACAGTTCTAATGATGGCTCAGTGGTTAGACTACGAGCTTATAACACTAAAATCAGGATTCAATAACAGTAGTGGACACAGCTCAGAAAACCCAGTGCTTAACTTTGCACTTAAAACAAATAAACAGCAGTCTATGGATACATATTTTTTAACACTTAGCCGTGGTAAATTGACTTTCTTCCTATCCAATTAAGAAATAATTTTTAAACTAATATTTATTTTTAAGCTTTTGTTTTGCTGCTTAACACTCAATTTGATTGATGTTCGATTTGTTTTTGGATTTGCTTCACAACTTCTGGATTTATTTTTGCATATATTTGCATTAACAGAAAATACGAAGTGCAATTAATTGTGGAGATGATATACTAATAGAAAACTTTAACCAACGTCTCAACTGGCGCACAATGTCTGATCGGTAAGTGTGAGGGCTTATAACGCTAAAAATTAATAATCGATATCCGCAAGCACGATACAAACAGCCCATTGCCAAACTTTGCGCTTAAAACAAAAACGAACAACAATGTATAGACGTACATTTTTTGGTAAAAAAAGATCAACTACATAAAACAGACGTTTTCCCCCATCAAATTATGTTTGGTTAATGTTAAGCACAAGGCTACATAGTGGGGTATCTGTGTTGTGTCCACAGACTTCTCACTAAGCCAGTGAAGGCTTATCAAATTAGAAATCTATTTTAAATTAACAGTTACAGGATAATGATTATTTTACCCTTAAACCGGTTCATGTTTGATTTAGTTTTCAAAATCCCTTTACAATCGCTAGATTTATTTTTGCACATATTTGTATTAAAATCAGAAGGTAATAATTCAGTTGAAAAAGTGTTTAAGTGAGTAAAACTTCTACATATTAAATAATTTAAAAAATGTGCACAACATTTTTAAAGTTAATATTAAAATTGCGCACAACCCATTTGTGCGTGGGAAAAGTACATTTTATAAGTTTAAAGTCATTGACCGGTTCGTTGTGTAATAAACGCCAGGTTTGTGTTTTGGGTAGATATATCGTTGTGGTTAACTGCGGGAAGCCAGCGTCAAACTTTACCAGAAGGACGTAGCGTAACAATTTTATTACTGGAATCTTCTTTCGCGGTGCTTAAGTAATAAAATCTAAACCTTCGTTAGAATTTTTATATAATTGTAAAATTGCAATGAATTCCGCTGCTTCTGCTGCACTTCGAGCGGCTAAAGAAGCCTTACGAGCTGAAGTTAAAAAGAAGCTTTTGTCTATGTCGAAAGACGAAAAACTTAGACAATCAAGACTTATTACTGACAGGGTTTGTTCTAGAATAATGTTTGTCGGTAGTTGTCTCTAAGTGTACCAAGGACGGTTAAGTTTGTTCACGTTAGGCTTAACGTTCGCGTATTGCTATGATTTGGATAGACAAATAGTGCTAATAAAGCAATTCAAATAAAATTTATAATGTAGTTTAAGATACACTGATTGTTTACTTTTAGATAGTTTAAGCTAGTTAATTTTGATGTACGTTTTTGTAATTAATAATAAATTTAAAATTTAAGTTATAATGTCATAAATGATGACATTGTATCTACAATTACAAATTCACCTTACGATAAAATTCCTATTAGAATTTTTATTTGGGTAAATTAGTTTTTGTGTATCGATTTTTCGTAATATTAATTTTTAATAATTTAGTAGGTTTATTTGTTTAATGTGATTAATGCTTATTAATCACTTACTAACGGAAAGAAATATGACCGAACATTTCAGTGTTTTAAAGCAAGAAAGGTACGCATGATCTCTATTGGGAAAATTATGTTTTAATTATATAATAACACTCTTGGAGAAAACAAATATTTTTTTTTTTGAAATATGAACACTGTATGAAAATGTTTTATTATAATTATATTATTAGCTGAAATTCAGCACTCAAGGAAAACTGAGACCTTGAGGGTTGATAGAAAATTGGATTCCGATGCTAACCTCCCCTCCCCGTGTCGGTTTTTGAAGGTTATGTTCAAGGTTTAGTGCCATTCAACTCAGTTTATCGTACACACACAACTTTTGTCTATTAATTTAGTAGATTAATTAGTACATTACATATGTAGAAGTTGAGTACACAATTTTATTTTTTTTGTCAGTTTGGTTTTATTGGTATGTGTCTCAATAATTTTTCAGTATAATATTAGTTGTTTTTCTTGAAGTTATTTCTCCACACATTTTCTACATAGTTGTATATAGAAACTTCATTATTATAACTATATATTTTTAAATACACAGATAATGTTATCTTGTGAACTGGATGAATTCTGATTTTAGCTTTACTTTCACTATGGTGATTGAAGTACATTACACAGATTGAATTCCATGATTTCTATAATTCAATTTGCTTGTTATTTAAATATATATAGCCATAAAGGTATTGATTTAACAAGTTCTAGTTCTGTTTTCCGCTGCAGTTCTGTGATTGGATTGAATTAGTTCACTGTGTGTGTTATATTGGTCAAGTTATTTTGTGTGTATGTATGTGATGGACTTGAGTCAGTTTGTAATGTTATTCGTAGGTAAAGGGTCGTTTGTATACATCTGTAATGAAATTGAGTCTGTTCATTACGTATGTTGTATTCAATTAATAGTTATTGTATATGTGTGTTATGCACCAGTTTTGAAGACTGACACTGGGATGTTCTGTAATAATTGGGTTTTGAAGTAGTGATTTTTATGTTATTGGGGTTGAGTCCAAGTTAGGAAGTGGGGTTATAACCAACATATAACCTGGTTTAAGGTTAAATTCCTTGTGCAGTTAAAAAATGCAGACATATTGTCTTGTAAGCATTAAACATAGTAGAAAATAACATATCAGAATTAGAATTTTGAACTTTATCTTACACAAAATTAGAATCAAGCACATGATGTGAAAATATTCTGGTCAGATTTCTGTGTGAATCCATGTTTTTGTTTCTTTGCAGTAACCCACAAAACTTGCATATTGGATATGTGTATTAATCATGGAACCACCTTGTACCTTCTCACTGCATTCTATATCACATCTGTCAGGTCTAATTGTATAAAATAGTTTCTAATGTAATAGGTTATTTTAGGTCTCATTAGGTTTGTGTATTTTTAATATTGCAAACCATTTGTCTTTTTTTATTATTATTATTAGTGAAACTGAAATAAACTTCTTTTTATCTTATGACTAGCAGACTTTTGGGCTCGGCTTGGCCAGGTGGGTTGAGGCATTCAACTCGTAAGCTGAAGGTTGCTGATTCAAATCCCTGTCGCACCAAACATGCTTGCTTTTTCAGTTGTGGGGGTGTTATAGAGTAAAGGTCAATCCCACTCTTCATTGGTAGAAGAGTGGCTCAAGAGCTGGTGATGACCAGCTGCCTTGTCTTACACTGCTAAATTAGAGACAGCTAGTGCAGATAGCCCTCATGTAGCTTTGTGCAGATAGCTCTCATGTAGCTTTGTGCAAAATTCCAAATGACAAGCAGATGTTTGTTTTATGGAGTCCTTTAATTGTGTTTAATATTTTAATCTTTTTTAAATTTATCTTAACTGTCACCAGTAATACTAGAAGGAACTTGTTCCTTTTTGTATTTTATCTTGGTATTATTGTCGGTGAATTATCACCAGTCAGTATCTGTTTGTTTGTCATAATATTTGTAGTTAATTAATATTCCTCTTTTTGTTTTCAACAAGAAATATGTCATGAGAAAACTTGTTTTTCTTAATGTGAGGTACAAAAAACCAAGACCATTTTTTGATTTGGCATTGTTTATTGACATTTAATAAAAAATAATGAATTTACTTTTAAGTGTTTAATTACTGGGTAAAAAGAACACTGTTTCGTACTTGATTTTAATTGTTAACTAGATGAAAATGTTTTTTAAACTTATTTCATTGAGTGTTTATACTAAGTACAAAGAATCAATTTTTGTATTTAGGTTTGATAGCACTTGATTAAAAAGAACTAAAATTGTTTTTTGCTGTTTTGTTGTAGTTGTTGGCACAACACACAAAGAATCAGTTTTTGTGTAATTCAATAAATTGTTTACTTGTTAAGTGAAATATTTATAAACAGAGGACATTGAGTTTTCTCTTTATCCCAATGTTTTACTAAAACTGTCTCCCCTGTAAAACTTTACTGTATTTAAGTAATTATTGTTAGGTTTAATGTAATAAAAATAATTTTTCATTATTAGTAAAGTGTACTTTTATTTACTTTATAAATAAGTGGTAACTACATTTCAATTATATTTGGTAATCAAATAGGTAAATCTATTCAAGCTAATACCTCAGTTCAGTGATCTCTAAACACATTCTAATTATTTATTAAGAATTGACTTCTTTCAGCTGGTTAACCACGACAGATTCAAGAATAGCCATAGAATTTCAATCTACTTAAGCACGGACCATGAGGTGCACACAAATGGAATCTTGGAACACATTTTTAAAATGGACAAACAATGCTTTATACCAAAATATGAGTAAGTTGGCACTGTGTTAATATTTGTATTTATCAACATATTTGCACTGTGCTTTCAATATGAATATAATCAGTTTCTTTACTATTGATTCAAGCTCTGTGTGTCTATATATTTTCACCAGTTGGGATAATACAATTACATTTTTTAAAATGTTTATCTTTTTCCATGGTAATATCCTTACATTGTAATGGATATAACATGTTTGTATGTAATCAAAACTTGTTCACCATTTATTGAATGGCTCCACAAACAAAAAAAAAAAACCATGAAAAATTCATACGTTGGATATTCAAGATCTAAACAACTTGGGAAAATAACTGATATCTGTAACAACTATTTATTAAATTAAAAAATGCAATGTTAAATAAAATTATCCCTGCCAGTGGCACAGCAGTATATCTGTGGATTTACAATGCTAGAAACTGGCTTTTAACACATGTGGTTGCCAGAGCATAGATTGTCCATTGTATAGCTTTGTGCTAGACTTAAAAACACATACAAGTCTCTTTCCATGACAAGAACATAACTTTTGTTAGGACTGTATGTGAGGACTTGATTGTATCTTTATTGGTTACATTTTTAAATGTAGTGTGGTGAAACATGAGTTCTTATTAAACTTTTTTTCTATAAATATTACCATTTTTATGTTATAAAAAAATTAGTTTGTATCAGTAACACATGAAAATTATCATCCTTATAAACTGAACTGTTTTGATGCAGTGAGTTACATGTGACTAAAGAAAACAATCCAAACATACTTCCCTGAAAAGACCATTTTCTGGAAGATGCTCACTTTTTGTACATTCGTTTACAGAGGGGTATGAATGCTATAATTAGACAAACGGTTGTGGAGCAGTGTTTCTGCTATTATATGTACATTATGTAGCTTCACTGAGCAATATATTCAATAAATTGTTTCCTGATGAGCTCTTAGTATGTTCTAAGCCCAGCCGTAAGTTAGTATAAACATGTTAAAAGAACATTCCATCTACTGAACTTGAAACTTAAAGCCAGTTCTCATCAATAAGATATTTATCAGGTCTTCTTTTAATCTCAATTAAATCTACTATGTACACATTATCAGAATGCAATAGATTCCAGATGTAAACTACCCTGTTCGAAAAATAAAACTGTATGTTGGTAATGGCTACTGCTCTCCTAGACCCTCTATCCTCACCATGAAGAAAAAATGTATATGTCAACATTATAAAGCAGCAATCTCAAACGTGTCAATCTGTGTACTAATTAATTTTTAAGGTTTAATTTACAATCTTTAAGAGATTGAAAGTGTGGTCACCAGTGGTAGGGTCAGTCTTGAATAAATTATTTGTTAATGAGATTTATTACTATTCTGTTGAGGGAATTCTGTCAATTTGACATTTATCTTTAGGTTGCATAGCAGTGGTGTGTATATGGTGTGGGATTTTTTAATCTCATCAGTGGGGCAGTTAGGTTTTTTCAAAGATCTAGCCATCTCAATAGCTTTCCAAGAAAAGGTCTTGGTCTGTGGAATGCAAAGGATTACTCTGGTAATCCATCCTCTAGGAGTGCAGCCTTAGTTTCAGAGGGGTGGAAGGAATTTTGGTGCAAGTTAGCATGACTGTCAGTGTCTTTGTTGTGTGCTATGGCTTTAAGTGAGTCATCTGGTATGTGGGTATTGGGGGTTAAGTAACTACATCTAAGGGCTTAATGGAGAGCTAGAATACTTGAAACTTGGTGTGGGTAACAGTACTTTAAGTGCCATCAATATAACAATTACAAAAGTTGTGTAGAGATGTTTTGCAATTTCTTTATATTTATATTTAGATTAGGTCAAGGATATGTTTTTTTTTATAGTTAGTATATAGATTTTTGTTTGTCAAAGGTGAACAAAGTGTCAATTTGTAGTTCTTGTAATGTGTATTAAAGCTGTATAGGTTCCAGTGACTTAAATTCATAAAAATAATTGTAGAATCTGGTATCGTGTTTTGTTGTTTTATAATGCGAATGTCAGTACTAACTGGTTAATTGGTTGTTTTTCTTCTGATATTGGTAGTTGCTGTATCTACAATAGTTTAGTACTGAGATGTGATTTCAGGTGGCAGTGTGTGAAAATCTTTCAGCATCAACCTTAGAAATATTGTCGTCAGTTTGAAGACAAGAAGATTGACAGTTTGGTCCTTTGTTCAGTGTGTTACTGACGGTTCTTGTACAAGGATTGAATCGACAGTTTGGTCCTTTGTTCAGTGTGTTGCTGACGGTTCTTGTACAAGGATTGAATCGACAGTTTGGTCCTTTGTTCAGTGTGTTACTGACGGTTCTTGTACAAGGATTGAAACAACAGTTTGGTCCTTTGTTCAGTGTGTTGCTGACGGTTCTTGTACAAGGATTGAATCGACAGTTTGGTCCTTTGTTCAGCGTGTTTCTGACGGTTCTTGTACAAGGATTGAATCGACAGTTTGGTCCTTTGTTCAGCGTGTTTCTGACGGTTCTTGTACAAGGATTGAATCGACAGTTTGGTCCTTTGTTCAGTGTGCTGCTGACGGTTCTTGTACAAGGATTGAATCGACAGTTTGGTCCTTTGTTCAGCGTGTTTCTGACGGTTCTTGTACAAGGATTGAATCGACAGTTTGGTCCTTTGTTCAGTGTGCTGCTGACGGTTCTTGTACAAGGATTGAATCGACAGTTTGATCCTTTGTTCACTGTGCTGCTGACGGTTCTTGTACAAGGATTGAATCGACAGTTTGATCCTTTGTTCACTGTGCTGCTGACGGTTCTTGTACAAGGATTGAATCGACAGTTTGGTCCTTTGTTCAGTGTGTTGCTGACGGTTCTTGTACAAGGATTGAATCGACAGTTTGGTCCTTTGTTCAGCGTGTTGCTGACGGTTCTTGTACAAGGATTGAATCGACAGTTTGGTCCTTTGTTCAGCGTGTTGCTGACGGTTCTTGTACAAGGATTGAATCGACAGTTTGGTCCTTTGTTCAGCGTGTTGCTGGCGGTTCTTGTACAAGGATTGAATCGACAGTTTGGTCCTTTGTTCAGCGTGTTTCTGACGGTTCTTGTACAAGGATTGAATCGACAGTTTGGTCCTTTGTTCAGTGTGCTGCTGACGGTTCTTGTACAAGGATTGAATCGACAGTTTGGTCCTTTGTTCAGCGTGTTGCTGACGGTTCTTGTACAAGGATTGAATCGACAGTTTGGTCCTTTGTTCAGCGTGTTGCTGACGGTTCTTGTACAAGGATTGAATCGACAGTTTGGTCCTTTGTTCAGCGTGTTTCTGACGGTTCTTGTACAAGGATTGAATCGACAGTTTGGTCCTTTGTTCAGTGTGCTGCTGACGGTTCTTGTACAAGGATTGAATCGACAGTTTGGTCCTTTGTTCAGTGTGTTGCTGACGGTTCTTGTACAAGGATTGAATCGACAGTTTGGTCCTTTCAGTGTGTTACTGACGGTTCTTGTACAAGGATTGAATCGACAGTTTGGTCCTTTGTTCAGTGTGTTACTGACGGTTCTTGTATAAGGATTGAATCGACAGTTTGGTCCTTTGTTCAGTGTGCTGCTGACGGTTCTTGTACAAGGATTGAATCGACAGTTTGGTCCTTTGTTCAGTGTGCTGCTGACGGTTCTTGTACAAGGATTAAAAAGAGCAACAACCTCATGACACCAGTATTTTGACATTCACAATAATTTCTTTGTATTCAGAGTAGAAAAAACAAATTTCATGTTTCAGTGGAATGTACTCTTCAGGATGATGAAGACATGGAAACATTTATTTACACTATAAATGTGTACAAATTGTGTCTTATGCAATGGTATTATTTACAAAATAGACTTTGATTACTTTATTACTGACCTAAATCTGTTTCCAAAATCTTTCATTTTTAACCCTTCAACTATAGATTTACTGTATACAGTTTGCTTGTAGAAATTACATGTGAGTGTGCTTTATACAGTGTACAGTTGGCAAAACTTCTGCATGGTTAAAGTAACAGTAGTTAAATGGTTAACAATTTCTGATGATTTTTAACTCATTATTTAACTCTAGTTGTTAAGAGTGTTTACACTGTCTCAACTGATGACACGTGAAGAGTTGTCGCACGTTCTACCGGGGCTGAACCACTCGTGATGACACGTGAAGAGTTGTCGCACGTTCTACCGGGGCTGAACCACTCGTGATGACACGTGAAGAGTTGTCGCACGTTCTACCGGGGCTGAACCACTCGTGATGACACGTGAAGAGTTGTCGCACGTTCTACCGGGGCTGAACCACTCGTGATGACACGTGAAGAGTTGTCGCACGTTCTACCGGGGCTGAACCACTCGTGATGACACGTGAAGAGTTGTCGCACGTTCTACCGGGGCTGAACCACTCGTGATGACACGTGAAGAGTTGTCGCACGTTCTACCGGGGCTGAACCACTCGTGATGACACGTGAAGAGTTGTCGCACGTTCTACCGGGGCTGAACCACTCGTGATGACACGTGAAGAGTTGTCGCACGTTCTACCGGGGCTGAACCACTCGTGATGACACGTGAAGAGTTGTCGCACGTTCTACCGGGGCTGAACCACTCGTGATGACACGTGAAGAGTTGTCGCACGTTCTACCGGGGCTGAACCACTCGTGATGACACGTGAAGAGTTGTCGCACGTTCTACCGGGGCTGAACCACTCGTGATGACACGTGAAGAGTTGTCGCACGTTCTACCGGGGCTGAACCACTCGTGATGACACGTGAAGAGTTGTCGCACGTTCTACCGGGGCTGAACCACTCGTGATGACACGTGAAGAGTTGTCGCACGTTCTACCAGGGCTGAACAACTCAATTTTAATTTACCAACAACATTTTCAGGTTATTTTATTCTGAGCTTCACCTTGTTACATGTCTGTCCAGTGAAACTACAACTAAGGAAATGTTTAAAACAGACCTGTTTACACCATAGTTACTGATGTCAAGTTTAGGTTTCTATTGTTCAGAAATTCTTGGTATTCACTGTTTAGCTGGTGAACATGTTGTTGAATTTTTGTATGTGGTGAAATTTCACATATTTGACTATATCTGAATTGTCATCTAACTTGGTTTGTTGTACGAAAGTCATTGTTAGCTGGCTGTTATCAGAAGGAAAGGTCTTGTCTTGTAGTGTAAATAAGGATTTTGGAGTTTTGTTTGTCTGAGTTGAATGAAAGCTATGTTTAAAGCCAGAGTAAATTACCAAGTGATGCTGATGGTTGTTCAGAAAGAACATGTGTTAATGTGCTTTTTGTAGCACATTCAAAACCCTTTAAGAATTTTTAAATAACTCAGAAGCCTTATCTCTATAAATGTTCCAGTATTTTCTCAAGAAGTTTCAAATTATTGTGATAATCGTGTCATCTACCAGTTGTTTATAATGAAGAATGTTACTAAAATTATACAGTTAAAATTAAGGGATAATTAAGAGCCCAGCCATTTCATAACCATCAGAGATTAACCTACATTTGTTATTTTGTGAGGACTTTACTCCTATCTTATGGTTTTGCTTATTTGTAGCATACTTTTAAATCTTTGTTAATCTCTCACACTTTTACCTAACCTTTCTTCATATAACATTTTCAATATCATGGTTGAACAACTGAAAATTTTCTTAAGGTTTTTATCATAGCAGTCAGTTTAGACTTCTGGAATTTGTGGTGCTTTTATTTAATTTCATGTCTTTGTCAGTCAACTGTTTTTCTACATACAGCCACCCTCCAGTGAGGAACATGTTTATTGTGGATACATTTACAATTATTTTTTAAATTTACCACATTTAATTAATTCAGTTGCCTAATTCACAACCGATGGTTCTTGTCGTCCTTCCAATATTTTCATCCAAATCTCATTACCGACTTTCATATACAATAAAATATGGAACCCAATTAAGCAATGACTTCTTGCATCTACATGCTCTCTAGTCACTATCATAATATAGGAAGTTAACAATAAATCTTAAATAGCATTGTTCCTAGTAGGTTCCCTGACAAAGTCATGAAGATAAACCTTAATTAATGGTTTCTAAAAACTTATCTTCATCATAACTTGATCATGACCTTTGCCTGAAGATAAATTATCCCATAATTATAACCAAATTAACAGCTGAAATTTTTATCTTGTATAGATTCTTAACTTCTGCAGTGTCATCTGGTGGTCTGTAACAAATTCCAACAGAAATCCTTCTCTAGCCCTGTATCTGCTAAGAGTAACTCGTATAGGTTTTATCATCTTACTGTTATCTTTATCTCTAACATTAACAAAACTTAATTCATAATTTTAGCTTTCTATCCTTATTAAATGACTTCTAACCCCATATTCCAAACATTACTGTCATTACAGTTGTCTAACTTTAACCAAGTTTCAGTTAGTTCCACAATATCAAAATCCTATCTTCCAACTAGTGCTCTAAGTCAGCTGTTTTATTTCTTCTAGCATAAAAAACAACAACTTAGCCTTCTGAAAATTACTTTTATACTTTAACTATCTCGTCCTTGTTTGAAGTTACTGCTAGAACTTGCATTTCTAACAAGCCAGTCAATCTACCCATCCGTGCATGTTAACCTAAGCCTATCCTTCAGCCTAGTGACCTACTTATAAATTCATTCTCTCAGCTGAGTCTCGGCACTATCCCTGACACAGTTACGTTATGTTTTTTTTTTTTCTCTTTAAACATCTTTATGGAATATCTCAAGTTATCACTCATCTGTATGTTATTAGCATCCCGTGTGGCACCTTCTGTTATATCGCTTGTTCCATCTGTTACATCCTCCACGCCTACCCTTAGATAACGTAGATTAATATTTGTTTTTACTCCCTGTTAGTCCCACAGATTGCCATATCACCTATAACTATAACCTTAGTTTTAGATCTTGTCCTGCTGTTTTATTTTCCTTCCCTCCAATAGTTCTTCATCTACAAAACCAAATGTCTTGTATGTGTTACTTAATTGTACCCAGTGACTACAGTTTAATCGCTACTTCTAGTCTTAATGGTACTATTTATAATTTCCAGTAAGTCATTATTAGCTACTGTATCCCTGACATAAAAAATGTTAAGTTTATCCTGTTTCGATTTCCCACAGTTTACATTTCTTTGTTTCATCTCGTTAGAATAGGTTCTAGTTTCTTCTCTAACCTGCAAACACTGAAATGCACATCTTCACTACTAGCTATAAATGTTCCAACCCTTGCACCTTAGAGTGAGTTCGTAACACCTGCACTGCTCTTTGCCACTGTAGTGTGGGAATAAATAATACAGAAAAAAAATACCAGTAACCTGCTGGTAATTATATATATATATAGTTGAGGAGTGATTATCACGCACTATTTCATTAATATTTTATCTTCACACTAAAGTAAATTAAGTTTACCTTTAAAATATATAAATGTTAAAAAAACAACTCATGTTGGTAGATTTCAACTATTACACAATTTTTTTTATAGTGGTCATATAGTAGAAACTGAGTGATAAACCAACTCTCGGGACACCTTGTCAACATCACAGATTGAGTTTGATATAATATATGAATTTCAAATGGTGTATTTTATGATTCACTTTGTTTCACAAGAAACCAGGTATTGGAGGATTAAGTTTTAAATTAGTTTAGTTATTATTATTGTAGTGGAGAGGATACAAACAAGGGGGTTAATTTCTTGATAACAATGCTGTTATAGATGTTAGCACATTCAGTCACCTTAAGGAAAATTCTGGTGGTAAAACTATAAAATAAAATTAATTTACAAACCTTAGACAAGACTTACAAAGATTCTCTGTTAATGTTACTTACTCCTTCCGTGGTTTATTTTGATTCAACTATTTGAAAACTGTTACCTTTCTAAACTCAGATCATAATTCTCATCGACATATTCTTTTTCATCATTTTGTACGTGACAGAAGTTAACGTGAGTCTGTTCTAATACATAAGAACTGGTTTGACTTGGACATGTATTCTTCAGTCAGGCAAATAGCAACCTGACTATTATATGGATAGTTCAGTATCAGTTTCCATTGTTAGTTGTTAAAGGTGATAAACATAACTCTGATTCTGCTAGACTTCATTTTTGGTAACCAACATAATAAGAACTGATATCTATAGTTTTTGACATTGTATAGTTTGGTTGTTTTGTGAAATTTCTTTTTATAAAAAGAGACATGAGTTCAATTTCTGTCCATTGTTGGTTTTCTCTTCCGATTTTTTACAGGTTGATCTAGAACTGATAAGTTTCTAGTGTTTTATTATATTAATTTTTGTTTCTTTTTTGGAATGTAACTTCATTAAATCTTGCTGACAAATACAGCTTCCTAGCTAACTGTAATGTTACACTTTCTTTAATTTTGATCTAGTTATATATTTGATGTTGAGTACCTTCTTATTACAGCTTGAACAACCAACACATGGATATGGTCAGACTTCACTCACTGGAAGACTTGAATAAACTCCCGATGACCAAATGGAATATCAAACAACCATCTGATGATGACCACCGAGAAGAAGCACTTGCTACAGGTATTTTGGTTTAGTTTGTGATGATTTATTTCATTCTTTGATCCAACATGTGCGAGTATTCAATCATTGCATACATTATAATGCCACTACACATCCACACATACATTATAATGCCACAACACATCCACACAATTCTATTACCAATAATTTGCAAATTTTCTACCTTTTGTGCAGTCATCTTGTCCAAGTATATGGTGTATACTTGGTCACAATATGTAAATACTTGACTACAAAGTTACAGAATGAATGAAGTTTCTTAGTAGTTCTTATACAGGCAGTGCCACCAAGGCGGTAGTCTGTCAGTGCCTGGTTGAATTTGCCACTCAGCACAAGACTCTTATCTAGTATTCTTGAACTGTCTTGTGTTTTTGTCGTTATGTTAATAGCCAGTGTTGTAGATGACCAGTTTACCGTGTTATGCCTCCAGAACTAGATTGCTACACATTAAGAAAACAAAACAATGTGTAATAAACTGGGCTAACTAACAGTTATTTCTTATTCTCTATTCAACTGCACATGATAACAATGGTCTTCATTTCAGGATCTTTATTATTCTAATCAGCTATAAGACTTAGAAAAAAAGTTTTGATGGGTGTAAGAAATTAAAAATTAATCCAGTATTTCTGAAAGTCCTTCAAGGCTTGTTGTGTTTGTTGTATTCTTCATTCCTGCTTGACCTAAAAACTATATTCTGTAAGAAATTTTTTGATAGATTTGTGGACATTTGATAGTAGCAATAAGAATTTACAGTTGTCTCAACTTAGTTGTATTTTTAAAACATTTTATGTAGTCTTTGCTAGAAAGATGCAAGTTGGAACATTTTTTTGAAAACCACAGATTGGGAGTAATTCTTCCAGAGAATTATTTTAAAATAAGAAACACTTTGAAAAACCAGTTTTATACTTCTGAACCTTAGTGAATGTGCCATTTCACAATGACCTGTTTTTGTTTAAACTAGTCACAATGTGTTTGTTTACATAAGCAAAAGTAATAGGAAACTTCAGTGTCATAAATGTTCTGTTAATGTTACGTACATGTAGTTCCATTTCTTTACTATTTTTAGGTGGACTGGACTTGATGGTCATCCCAGGCTTGGCATTCGATAAACGAGGAGGGCGAATTGGAACAGGTCACGGCTATTACGATGTCTATATTGACCGTTGCTTACACGACCCTAGTGGTCGCCCTTACCTCATTGGATTAGCTTTTCAGGAGCAGATACTTCATAGCATCCCCATGGATGAACATGACATTGTAGCTGACGATGTCCTTTTCCCTGATCACACTGGCGAGGTGTAGATTTTCATATGTCTTGTATAACCTCGTTTTTTTTATTGTTATTTTCTTTTTGTACATCTAGTCAGAACTACTATGCCAAAATTTTTTTCCATACCTATTAAAAAAACAAACAACTTGTTCCTACTTTTTTCTTTCTTACATAGTACTATCTTCTAACTTCATATGAGCTGTTACACATACTATAAACCCATGATTACTTCAGGTTAACTTGATCTGGCTGTGGTTTCTGGATTTGGTAAATGGAGGGGCATGACAGAAGTTAGTGGAGGTTAGTGATTGTTGCACTTTCTGTATGACCCTCATGGCTGACCTTACTTTATTAGTCGGCAATTAACTTTACAGCTACACAGTGTATCTGTTGATGTGTGTGACATTGTAGATGTATTAACTTTCTCAGATGTGACTGTTTCTTTCTAGTGCTTAAGGTTTCCTCAGTTAAGGGCATTAGACACATGACATGAAAGCTTGTTAAAATTACATGAACAGTAAATATAAATGCCTACTATATTGGTTATTAAGGACAACTGGGATAATTCAGAAGTCTTGCCAGATATTAAGTTTGTTACTATCTAAATGTAAAAGATGACCAATTCAATTTACAAGTGTCGATGTACATCTAAGTTTAAGAACAGTTCTTAATCTTACAAAGCTGCACATGCAAAAAACTGGTGTTTTGTATACTTGTGAAAAAACTAATAGAATGTGTACTACAAGTAAATCACATTAGTTTATTGCATGTACTACAGCACTTTAGTAACTTTGTCACCAAATTCAGTTTGTGTTTTGAATGCCCGTAATACAAAGAACAAAAATTCTGATTTATTTTTGTTCATTTTTCAATATGTAATTAAACTTGTGGGCCTATGGCATTATTGGTCATGTCTCTGAAACCTGTATATAAAATAATAATTAAATGAAAGTGAAAATTGGTAAATGGATAATAATGTTACATAGAAACACATAATTTCCTCAGTCTAAGGGACATACTGTTTTTATTCCTGGTGATTCCTAATTGATAGTACTGGCCATATTAGAAGTTCAGTTATATTTTAAGTCATTTTTTATTGATGTTTCCACTTGTGTACTTTGTTTGTAGTGAAGAATTTATAAGACGTAAAACAATGATTTAAAATAGTCGTCATGTGTCTTTACTATAAGGTCTCAAGGTTTTGGTTTCACTTTAAGATCAAGGTTACAAGAAGTCCATTTTAAGTATAATAAAATTAACGACATCTTCTCCTGTGTGTACGTATAGTTCCTGATTTAATTAAACCTGTCTGTTGTTTGAAGGCGTTATTTAACTAATCTGTGAACAATTTGTTTTGCTAGCAATTATTTTCTTTTGTATTTTGACACCAGGGGTTAGAAATTAGTAATCCAACTTATAGATACAAGTAGCATCTTTTGTGTCGACTAATGCATGTTTAAATAATTAGGGTTATAGAAATAAATTGTTATCAGCAAACCTGTGTGGTCTTTGATTTTTTTTTCTGTCAAATAATGCAGGAAGGATTACAAGCTAAACTAATACGATACGTGGTATCATATGTACTGTTGTATTCTCAAGACGGCTGGTATGGGTATTAGCACTTTAAAATTAAAATAAAGTACAGAACAACGTTTCGACCTTCTTGGGTCATCTTCATGTGTATGTTGTTTTTTTGTCAACCTGAAGATGGCCTAAGTGGGTAGAAACGTTATTCTGTACCTTATTTTAATTAAAGTGCTAGTACCCATACCAACCGTTTTGAGGATACATTTTTACTTCAAGTGGGTTTCTCGTCATTAGGCATTTGTACTGTTGTTCAGCTGTGAATTTGAACATTATAAATACGTTTCTTTTAAGGAATTTCTACTGAAAAAAAAATTAATGAAACATTATATACCTAAGCACGAGCAAGTGTTTTATTAACTATAGGGACACAATATTAATCAAACAAACAATATTTATTCAACATATGGATATATCAACACAAATATGATCACAGTGACAGAAATTAGGCTTAACTGATATGCTGAAAGCGATTGGTGCAACAGTTCCTGTTAGAAAACGTTTAAGCCTTTTATTTATCAAACAGTACTTAACACTAAACTTTGTTAGTTATTTTTTTTCGACGTTTTTACACAAGTTTTATACATCACAAATGAAAACAATTTCGAATCAATTATTCACTTACAAGAAGATAAACAGTATCTCTTATTAAGGTGTTAAAGTTTTAAGTGGCAAAAACTAGGCATGAAAGGCCTAACAAGTTTCCTCTACAACATGAAACGTTACTAAACCCAAATATATTAATTTATGTAACTAAACTGACAAAGAACAATCCGTGTAGTCCACTTAATATATTCCTTTCGATCGTTGTCAACGTTATCAATTATGCAGAACGTAGATAAATTTAGGCCTAACTTGTAAAATTGATAACCTACAAAATTTAATAAACTATTTGAATTTCATGTTTCACTATGTACTCTATCAAAAACCAAAACTTGCATATGATTTGTATAAAGTGCACAGAAATACCTAACAAGTGTATTATGATCGACTTGACAAATTAAGTTTTGCTGAATTAAACATCTCCAAAACATAATAGCGAAGTTGCATATTTCACCACGATACGTATGCCAATAACCCCTAGTGACAGAAGTGTTCAGAGATGTAATTTACTTGGTTAATTTTATCAATGCGATTATTATGAGGTTAGATAAAGGCCACTGAACCTGTAAATTAAATATATTAGTAACTGTTTATGTAAGGTACGAGTTTAACAGGGTTTTTACTAGAAATTGTACTGAAATCCTTTTGGTATCAAGCGTGTGTTATTTGTTTTTTCAGTTACCACAGTTATAATTCAATCAAGGAACAAACAGCGCCAATAAATTTTACTTATTCCCTTTATAGTGTACAAACTACGTCACACAGTTAAAGACAAGTCCGTGTGTGTGTTGTTTTTCTGTCATCCATTATATCGGTTTAAAGGTCAGGTAAGCCTATAAAGTAGTTTGTAATCGAGTGTATTAATTTGGCCATTGATCAAGAGATTCCAATGTCTGAAACCGTTTTTAGTCACTGGGTTGCTGCCAAGTGACCATATGTTGAACTATTTTTAATATCATACAGTAGTGGTTCGTACAGTAGTTCTATACTTAATTCTGTGTAATCAAAACTCTTTAAATACAGAGGAACTACTGTAGTATATGATTTAAAGCTAATTCGTTTTTGATTTTTCACTTTCGCTAAGTTTTTCAATTCTAACGACAAGTTTGAACTACCCGAAAATTTGCTTACATAAACTGTTAGGGTTAGGAATACATTCTTGTATCGTAACTAGGGGTTGTTCCTTTAAACAACAATTTAAAATTGAATAAAAGGCATTTTTACCGTCTTTAAATAGAATTATTTCTGTTTCTAAACTGTATACATAAGCTTTTCATACAATATTAGCATGTTTACGTCTCAACGAGGATAGTATAACGGCCACAGCGATCCCCACTGCTAAGATAATAGTGATTGCCATAACTCCCATAAACAACGCCCTCTTCCGTCGTTTTCTTAAATTTTCGTTCCGCAGAAAAGTCTGCCAGGTATCAACATCACACGGGTAACTTCTGAATAAGTCTTCCGACTGGAAAAGAACAAAAACAAGTTAACAGTTTTTATCCCACCTATGGTCCGATGTCACCCTGTAAATTACGCTTTTTAGCTTTATTATCAAAGCCTATATATAAAATAACTAATGTATCTTGAATTTGGCAAATGAACTGAAATTATATCTGACAAATTAACTTTGAAAACCATTAGAATTTTTGTTTGTTTTTAAAGAAAAGCCAAAGTGGGCTGTTTACTGTCTCAAGTACAGTAATCGAGCCCCAGAATTTAGCGTTACAAGTCTGTAACATATCACTGTTCGGCGACTGTGCTATTTTTATTATAAACTAGTTGAATCACCTGCCCAAATTACTTGAAATAAATATTTTAAAACATAATGATATTATTTTAAAAGAATGTTTATTTTAAAATTCAATTTTATAACATTTTAATTTCGATCTCAACTACTGATTTTTAAAACAAAACCTATGCAATCTAAATTTAAAGTATTGATATATATTACATGGCCAAAAGTATGTGGACACCCAACCATCACACCCATATGTGCTTGATGAACATCTCATTCCAAAATCATGGGCATTGGTATGGAGTTGGTCCCCCTTTGCTGCTATAACAGCTTTCACTCTCCTGGAAAGGCTTTTCACTAGATTTTGGAAATTAGCTGCGAAGATTCGATTCAATTTAGCCACAAGAGCATTAGTCAGGTTGGGCACTAATGTCGTGTGAGAAGGCGTGGCTCGCAGTTGCCGTTCCAATTTATCCCAAAGTTCTTCCACACCAACCTCGGCAAACCACATCTTTATGGACATTGCTTTGTGCACGGGAGCCTTGTCATGCTGAAACAAAAAACGGCCTTCCCTAAACTGTTGCCACAAAGTTGGAAGCACACAATTCTCAAGAATGTCATTGTATGCTGTAGTATCAAGATTTTCCTTCATTGTAACTAAAGCCTAACCCATGAAAACTAGCTCCAAACCATTATTCTTCCTTCATAAAACTTTACAGTTGGCATTATGCATTCAGGCAGGTAGCGTTATCCTGGCAACTGCCAAACCCAGATTCATACGTCAGACTGCCAGATAGTGAAGCATGATTCATCACTCCAGAGAACTCGTTTCCACTGCTCCAAATTCCAATGGCAGTGTGCTTTACACCACTCCAGCTGACGCTTGGTATTGTATGTGGTGATTTTAGGCTTGTGTGTGGCTGCTCGGCCATAGAAACCCATTTCATGAAGCTCATGACGAACAGTTATTGTGCTGGCTTTGCTTCCAGAGGCAGTTTGGAACTCGATATTGAGTGTTGCAACTGTAAACAGACGATTTTTATGCGATTCAGCACTCGGCGGTCCCGTTCTGCGAAATTGTGTGACCTACCGCTTCGTGGCTGAGCTGTTGTTGCTCCTAAACATTTCTACTTCACAATAACAGCACTTACAGTTTACCGGGGCAGCTCTAGCAGGGCAGAATTTTACGAACTGACTTGTTGGAAAGGTGGCATCCTATGACAGTGCCACGTTGAAAGTCACTGAGCTCTTCAGTATGACCCATTCTACTGCCAATGTTTGTCTACGGAGATTGCATGGCTGTGTGGATGATTTTATCCACCTGTTAGCAATGGGTGTGGCTAAAATAGCCGAACCCGCTAATTAGAACATTTGGCCATGTAGTGTACCATGGTGGCTGTTGTTCCTTCTTCTGACAATATCAGATTTTGATTGAGATCAATCAGATTGATCAGATTCAACGACTGATCATCCTACATAAAATTAATCATAAAAAACAAGGCTGCTCTAAGAACAATCCAGCAACCTTTAAACTTTGACCTTGTGCCTTATTAATTGACATTGTAAAACAATTTTTAACTCGGAATTGAAGCCTTCTCAATTCAAAGGGGTAATCAGTTGGTAGCAGAGGAATTCTTGGTTGGTTGGTTTTTGAATTTCGCGCAAAGCTACACGAGGATTATGTGCGCTAGCCGTCCCTAATTTAGTAGTGTAAGACTAGAAGAAAAGCAGCTAGTCACCACTACCTACCACCAACACTTGAGATACTTTTTTACCAATGAACAGTGGGATTGAACGTAACATTATAACGCACCCACGACCGAAAGGGTGAGCATAGTTGGTGTGACGGAATGAAGACATCTTCACTTTTGAAATGACCGGTTATAATTGTTGCTTCAATAACATGTGGCAGTAAAATCTTAACAACTAAACATTTGACATTACATGATTTTGGAGAACCAAGATTTGTCAAAAGAATTACTGGTTAGCCAACCTCTAATGCAACCTTAGCATCTCTGGCAGTCTTGGATAATTTAGAGAGTTCATTTGGGTAATTTATAGCATCAACTGGAACATTGATAACTGACCTGTAGGTAAATTCCTATCCGGAAACTTTTCACAACAGTTTTTGTTTCGAGCTGTGTCATTTCTAGGTGCAAGAATTACCCTTTGACACAACCATTAATAAAAGAGTGTATTTGTGTTTTCATTTAATAAAGCCACATCAGGCCATCTGATGAGTCCACTGAAGGGAATCGAACCCTTGATTTTAGAGTTGTAAATCCGTAGACAAATACGGGGGAACACCTTTCATTTAGCAGTTCTGAATCTTTAACTAAGTTACCACATTTATCTGGAATACTAATTTAGTTCTTTGATTGACTGGTAGATTGAAAACTTTCCAACACTAACTTACTAAGAAGTTTTTGAATTAAACCGTTTGCTTTTATATTAGAAAAGTTATTAAAAATCATAGAAAGTAAAAATAAACCACAAATTAAAACGTTCAACATAAACAACGTTGGTGGCCTAACACCAATATCGTGATGAGTTTGTTGACAAGCGACGGTGTATAGTGTTGAGTATCACCAAATGAAACATGTCACTGAATTAAAAGCCAACAATTAGTTTTGAGGGGAACCTGGTGGGACTAATGCCCCTCGAGTTGCTTATGGGGACCATAAGAGTCACCAGGCCAACTGTAGCGATGATTGGTAAAATAGTGTGGAAGGAGTTAGCAGACAGGTAAACATGCAAGTTCACTTATATAGAGATAGACTGTTGAGTTAAAATAATTTTAAATTAACTTAAAATAGAAAATTATGACAAAAGTTTTAATACTGACAACGTGCATGATTAAGATAACACAATGATGAGGGTAAAAAGGGGCTCTCGTTGGTTGAATACAACTAAACTGTATACAATCGATAAAATGACCTGGACTTAGGACTACCAAATGTATTGACTAGTTGCCTTTCCTCTAGTCTAAAAATTCAAAATTAGGAACAGTTAGCAAAAGCAGCCCTGGAATAGCTAACAAAAGCTAACAAATCAATCAAAAGCTAACAATAAAAGGACAAGGTATAATTTTAATTAACAATTTGTGACAATTGTATCGGTCTTTATTTGTTTGTTTAATTGTTTTTCATTTAAACACCCTGATAAAATACAGAGATAAAGTTCTATACTTACGTTTCTGGTTCCACTAATTTATATTTTGATATAATTTCTTTTTTAAAATTTAAATATAAAAGGATATTTATTACAATTTAGTTTCGTTAGACTAAATGTTAAAGTAATTTGCCTGTGCTTGATGGGTATGGAGATTGGGTTGGAATCTTCCGTAACCCAGGAAATCTAAAGAAGACATCACACTTTCATCTTCATCAGGAATCACAGAATCTGGGTGAAGTCTAGTAGGGTTTAGGAGAACAGGTTTGGTGTCGTTTCTTGGGTGAGTAGCACTGTTTACTTCTTGCTTTGGATTATCGCCATCAGGCTGGCTTTCTCTTTTCTGCACGTCTTCAGCAAACGTTACACGACGTTGTTGGAAATAATTGTCACTGTGTTCTTCACACGTGCACTGAAGAAGTGAATCGTCCCAATGACCCCTACCTCTGAAAAAACCTCGATTACTGCTACCAGTTCTGGTTCTATGTACACTTTGTTCTTGCCCTACTTTATTATTACAGTGACTACTGTAATGTTCTCGATACAAAGTCCTGTCTTGGTCAGTTTGATCACCCTTTCTATCCACTTCTACAAAAGATTCAACTGATGACCCTTCAGGAGAATGTCTTGAGTGTTTCATCGTGTGGTCCATCGAACTGGTCAATCTGGATCTACCTGGTGAAACTCGCTGTCTGTGACCACTTGATGCCATAGTTTTATTTTTACACGTTGTACAGAAGTATTCTACAAACCGTTTTTGACAATTATGGCATTGTTCCGAGCCTTCAGGTCTTTGTCGACCTCCCGATTTTGGAAGACACCTATAGTACTCCTCGTATTTTTTGGTTTCTTGATTCTTCGTTTGAGCCGCACATCTTCTGCACAGGTTTGAAGTAGTTTTGAGGCGAATTTGTCCGGGAACTCTGGCAGATTTTTCTTCTTTCTTTGATTCTTGGTTTATTGTTCGGCAATCGACATAACTAAATCCAGAAGAAGAAAGTCCAGAATTGGCACTATCCGAAAATCTAATATCTCTTTTCGTTACTTCAGAAGTCAAGGTTTGAACTGCCTGTTTTTTTGGTGTAGCTTGATCACAAAATGGACAACCAGACAAACAGTCACTGGAACTACTATTGTTTGATGCTAACTTCAAGAAGGAAGTATTTTTCTCTGAAGTCAACCCATCGTTGTGTCTCTCTTGGCTGAAAAGCGTTTCTCGAAATGTTTCATCTTCGTTATTAGTGCCACGTTTTGTAAAACAATTTACATCTTTCATAAGTTCTGGGTTGTCTTTATTCAACGATTTTGGTTCGGAATAAGAAGGTTTTGTTAATTGCACACATGAACTACGTTCAAAACTATTCGTTGCAAGTCCAGTCTGTTGGTTTTTGTCGGTTCTACTTTTTAATGCTTCCCCAGAACTTAAAGTTTGATTAGTGACTTGTTCAATAGGCTTAGAAAAAGCTTGAAGACTTTCACCTGAGCTTTTAGGCTCTGACTTAGAAACGGTTTCTTTCTCCAGGTTTTTTTCCTGTGGTTGTTCATCAGCTTCATTGGTATTTTCTGGCTCTTTCGTTACAGATTCCAATGTTTCAGTCTGGTTAATGTTTTCCTGTTTATCTGACTCTTCCTTCTGCTTTCGTTCTCTTACTCTGTCTAAGAAAGAATAGAGAAAACTCTCGACATTTTCGCTCTTCATGGAAAGAGGTTTCGGAGACTGGGTATGTTTTTGTCCAGTTAAGTTGATGGATTCCGTTACGGTCGTTTCGCTTGTATCACAACAACGTGAACACATCGTTTCACCAGCTGTTTCTGTCGTTACTACTTTAATATTTTCTTCACTTTGTGAGATAGAAGAACCTGTCTGTACACCACTGTCTTCAGTTTCGGACGAAACGGGCCCTTGAGACCCAGAAGAGATTCCATTTCTTTCTCTTTTAGTACATAAGCGCTTGTAAGCGTTCTTAATTTGGCTACTAAACGAATTGTTTGCGAGTTCTTTTATGTTATTTGTGACATTTTTATTCAAAGGTGAATTTGTGGAGACATCGACTCCTTCCACGTCAGAAGCCATCTCTTTAGTGAAAGGTAGGGAGATTTTACGATGGAGAAAAGAAGGGGCGTGGTGAATCTCGGCAAAAGTCTTTGTAATTTGGTAGGATAATTTGGGAGAACTGGAGCCACAAGTAAGGCACTCCCACCTATTTACGTCATTCGGATTTGAGTCTAGATGATAATCTCCAGATTCGGACTGATAGCTATTCACGTCATCACATCCAGAGTCCGTATAAAGAGGATTCACACGACTGACGGTGTAGATTTCTTGGCAACGCGAAGACCCTGAGGACAAGTCTTTACAGAATAAGGGATCGTCAGTTACAATGTACGGCGACCTCTGGCGATGAGTTTGCCAATAATTCAACAGGTGCTTCAGCATTTTGAGGTCGAAGGAAACGACCTTTGATTGGATTTCTGAAATGTAGAATACAATATTTTACGTCACACAGAGAATATTTTGTGATGAAAAAAAACTGTAAGATGTCCGACATTATACATACCTTTATCAGGTTTTTACAAGCTAAAAAACCAAGACATTATACATACCTTTATCAGATTTTCACAAGCTAAAAACCAAGACATTATACATACCTTTATCAGATTTTCACAAGCTAAAAAACCAAGACATTATACATACCTTTATCAGATTTTCACAAGCTAAAAACCAAGACATTATACATACCTTTATCAGATTTTCACAAGCTAAAAACCAAGACATTATACATACCTTTATCAGGTTTTTACAAGCTAAAAAACCAAGACATTATACATACCTTTATCAGATTTTCACAAGCTAAAACCAAGACATTATACATACCTTTATCAGGTTTTCACAAGCTAAAAACCAAGACATTATACATACCTTTATCAGGTTTTCACAAGCTAAAACCAAGACATTATACATACCATTTCCATGTTTTCACAAGCTAAAAGCCAAGACATTGTACATACCTTTATCAGGTTTTCACAAGCTAAAAAACCAAGACATTATACATACCTTTATCAGGTTTTCACAAGCTAGAAACCAAGACATTATACATACCTTTATCAGATTTTCACAAGCTAAAAACCAAGACATTATACATACCTTTATCAGGTTTTCACAAGCTAAAACACCAAGACATTATACATACCTTTATCATATTTTCACAAGCTAAAAACCAAGACATTATAATACCTTTATCAGGTTTTCACAAGCTAGAAACCAAGACATTATACATACCTTTATCAGGTTTTCACAAGCTAAAACCCCAAGACATTATACATACCTTTATCAGATTTTCACAAGCTAGAAACCAAGACATTATACATACCTTTATCAGGTTTTCACAAGCTAAAAACCAAGACATTATACATACCATTTCCATGTTTTCACAAGCTAAAAACCAAGACATTATACATACCTTTATCAGGTTTTCACAAGCTAAAAACCAAGACATTATACATACCTTTATCAGGTTTTCACAAGCTAGAAACCAAGACATTATACATACCTTTATCAGATTTTCACAAGCTAGAAACCAAGACATTATACATACCTTTATCAGATTTTCACAAGCTAGAAACCAAGACATTTTACATACCTTTATCAGATTTTCACAAGCTAGAAACCAAGACATTGTACATACCTTTATCAGATTTTCACAAGCTAAAACCAAGACATTTTACATACCTTTATCAGATTTTCACAAGCTAAAAGTCAAGACATTGTACATACCTTTATCAGATTTTCACAACCTAAAAACCAAGACATTATACATACCTTTATCAGATTTTCACAAGCTAAAAACCAAGACATTGTACATACCTTTATCAGATTTTCACAAGCTAAAAAACCGAGACATTATACATACCTTTATCAGATTTTCACAAGCTAAAAACCAAGACATTATACATACCATTTCCATGTTTTCACAAGCTAAAAGCCAAGACATTGTACATACCTTTATCAGGTTTTCAGAAGCTAAAAAACCGAGACATTATACATACCTTTATCAGGTTTTCACAAGCTAAAAATCAAGACATTATACATATCATTTCCATGTTTCACAAGCTAAAACCCCAAGACATTGTACATACCTTTATCAGGTTTTTACAAGCTAAAAGCCAAGACATTATACATACCTTTATCAGGTTTTCACAAGCTAAAAAACCAAGACATTATACATACCTTTATCAGGTTTTTACAAGCTAAAACCCCAAGATATTGTACATACCTTTATCAGGTTTTCACAAGCTAAAACCCCAAGACATTGTACATACCTTTTTCAGGTTTTCAGAAGCTAAAAATCCGAGACATTATACATATCTTTATCAGGTTTTCACAAGCTAAAAAGCCAAGACATTAGAGCACAGCGTAACTTAAAGATGTTATTGGTTCCTATAATGTTTAAGCGATTTTACAGACATCACAAAATGTCCATAAGTTTTAGGGGGAAGTTGCTTAGAAAAGAACTGGTTTGGCTAATATCACGCTAGGATCACTTTTAATCACCGCAAAGAAATTCAATCAAGATGAAAACATCAATGGCTTAATATAACGAACGAGCTATTCTCTTTTTTAAATTTCGCCCAAAGCAACACGAGGGCTACCTGCGCTAGCTTGTTTGTTTTGAATTTCGCGCAAAGCTACTCAAGGGCTATCTGCGCTAGCCGTTCCTAATTTAGCAGTGTATAACTAGAGGGAAGACAGTTAGTCTTCACCATCCACCGCCAACTCTTGGGCTACTCTTTACTAACGAATAGTAGGATTGATCGTTATATTCTGACGCCCCCTACGGCTGAAAGGGTGAGCATGTTTGGTGCAACGGGGATTCGAACCCGTGACCCCCAGATTACGAGTCGAACGCCTTAACCCACCTGTCTATACCGGGGCTTTGCGCTAGCCGTCCCTAATTTAGTAGTTTACGAAAGAAGGTAGCTGGTCATCACCACCCACCGTTAACTTTTATGTCACTCTTTTACCAACTCTTGGGCTACTCTTTTACCAAGAATAGTGGGATTTACCGTCACATTATAACATTCCCACTGCTGACAGTGGTGGGTATATATATATATATACTTGTTTGGGTTAATTTTCTTTTTTTCTTCTTCTGAGCAATGAACGAATAAAATAAAAGGTATAGTCAAGTATGGCCTTTCTTTAGAAAGAAACTATTATTTTGAAGTAAAACAGAACTAGTTTTCCACCTATATCAACTTAATTGTCCAGGTTATCTGGAACTTCAGCTGGTTAAAGAAAACATTAATTTAAAGAAAGTTGGATAACAAAAACTGAAACTTGTTTAATAGTTTTAGAATTATTGTTCATAGTTATCATGATTTTGAAACTTCTGGAGAATTAATATATATATATATATCCACTAGCAAATCTACACAATGGCTCTTTTGTGTCGACCTTGTCTCGAAGTAGTTTACTTCGACCTTTTTCGCGATTCTATCTCAACTTTTATCGTCCTGTAATTATTCAGTCAAAACGTCTAATCAGTAGAGGGCCGCTCGAACATTCAACAAACACAAAGGGTTTGTTTTGATAATATAAAAAGTAAGTAAATTAATATATTGTATTAAGTAAAGTTCATGATTCTATACAGGAACCTTTTGTACCGCGTTCACTTGTTATATGATACAGAGATGATAGTGAACAGTTTGGACCATTTAAATAATTTGGTTGCAACCACAGCCGTAATGTTCTGACCTCGGTCCAGATCAGGGTTTAATTTGTTACTTGTATCCTCGTTACGTTTTCCCGCCTTATCTAGGTCATAAAGTTATTTATGTGGTCATGTGGTTTAAATAGTTGATTGAAACAAAATGTCTGTGTTCAAACGTCAAGATTTTTGGAAAGGTAGACATCATACGATAACTGTTTTATGCTATCCTAGCTTGTTTGTAAATAAAATGAAATATTTACATCTCATTTGTAGCACTACAAGAAATCGTTTGAGGAAAAACGAAAGTTCATGTAACTCCTGTACCATACGAAGCACAACGCCAGACGGTATCTTGCTAACCCTTAAAATCCTCGTGATGCAAGTGATGGGAAGTCACTGAAAGCTGTGTTATTTTTAAACTAAGGGAGGCCCGGCATGGCCTAGCGCGTAAGGCGTGCGACTCGTAATCCGAGGGTCGCGGGTTCGCGCCCGCGTTGCGCTAAACATGCTCGCCCTCCCAGCCGTGGGGGTGTATAATGTGACGGTCAATCCCACTATTCGTTGGTAAAGAGTAGCCCAAGAGTTGGCGGTGGGTGGTGATGACTAGCTGCCTTCCCTCTAGTCTTACACTGCTAAATTAGGGACGGCTAGCACAGATAGCCCTCGAGTAGCTTTGTGCGAAATTTCTAAACAAACAAATTAAACTAAGGATTTTCTTACACACGTCGTGACTTCATAAATTCGGTTAAAAATGGTTATTATTTTCACTAATTTTAAGTATGAGAAACGTTCTGGTTTTACGTTCGAACCCCTCGTTTTGAAATCAGATGTTTAAAATTGTACGAAATTCTTCAGAAAAATACACGCTTTAATAATTACTTGGTGCAAACAAAATTAGTGGTTTATCTCCTGACTCAGACTAATGACTCGGTGTAAGAAGAGTTAGTGGTTTATCTTCAGAAGTTTTGGTTGTTGTTAAACACAAATGGGGTATCTGTGCTTTGCCCGCCAAGGGTATCGAAACCCTAATTTTAACGTCGTCGCTTCTGAAGGCTATTTCGATTAGTGGCTCGATAGAATTTTAAATTATGTGTGCACCAGTGAATCAGTATTGGTCTTACATTTTGTCATCACGTAATTGTTAAGCCTTTTACTTCCTGAGAAACTGTTATGTTCATTTGTGACGGGAGGCCTGGCATGGCCTAGCGCGTTAAGGCGTGCGATTCGTAATCTGATCGTCGCGGGTTCGCGCCCGAGTCGTGCCAAAACATGCTCGCCCTCCCAGCCGTGGGGCGTTATAATGTTACGGTCAAACTTTCGTTGGTAAAAGAGTAGCCCAAGGTTGGCGGTGGGTGGTGATGACTAGCTGCCTTCCCTCTAGTCTTACACTGCTAAATTAGGGACGGCTAGCACAGATAGCCCTCGAGTTGCTTTGTGCGAAATTCAAAACAAACAAACAAACAATCATTTGTGACGTAATTTTATTCTGATGCAAATTTTATTTTAAGAAGTTATAATGAATATTATAATACGTCTCACGCATATGTCTTTACAATGTATTTCTGTGGTATTTTCATTTCATCTGTGATAAAGTTTAGTTAAAAACAAGGCCTAACTTTCCTTACGCTTAGAAGTTAAAGGTTGAACAATTTGAACTTGGAGTAATATTTTAATTAAATTCAGAAATCAAGCATTAAAAAAAAACACAATATTTTAATACATTCTACCAATATAACATATTTTTCATTAAAATAATATTATTATTATATTAATATTATAATAAAAAACACACGTTTCTTTATTTTTATAATGTAAGTAGATTTTAATACATTCTACCAAGATAACATATTTTTAATTAAAATAATATTATTATTATATTAATATTATAATAAAAATCACACGTTTCTTTATTTTTATAATGTAACTATATTTTAATACATTCTACCAAGATAACATATTTTTAATTAAAATAATATTATTAATCAGTCGAAAACAAATTAATACTAAATCTCTCCCGAAGGAAATTCGATTTCTATATAAAGAAACGATGTCGGTCATTAGTTATCTTACCAGTTAACCCAAAAACGTTTCATTTTAATCACTGGCCCGGCATGGCCAAGCGTGTTAAGGCGTGCGACTTGTAATCTGAGAGTCGCGGGTTCGCATCCCCGTCGCATCAAACATGCTCGCCCTTTCAACCGTGGGGGCGTTATAATGTGACAGTCAATCCCACTATTCGTTGGTAAAAGAGTTGGCGGTGGATGGTAATGACTAACAGCCACTTCCCTCTAGTCTTACACTGCTAAATTAGGGACGGCTAGCAAAGATAGCGCTCGAGGAGCTTTGTGCGAAATTCAAAAAAAAAAAAAAAAAAATTTAATCACAAGCCACTGGATTCTGGATGACCTTCAACGAAACAAAAACAGATCCACAGTCGTTGCTGTACATCACGTGACAACTCAGAAACGTTGCATTGCGTTGAACAATAGATAATTTTTTTTTAATAAAAGGTGATTTGAAAATGGGAAGTTCCCAAACCCAAACCTTGCTTATGGCCGACTAGCTTCCATAAGGCAAACAATGAAGGGCAGGGAATTTCTAAAATTCGAATTTCACGTGTTTTAACATTAACATTAGAATAAGCCACGAGAAGTTTTGTGGCATGCTGTTGGCCGAATTCCACACTAATACGTTTTAAACTTTACGAGTCCCTGACTGGTCCGAAATTTGTCTTCTTATGGACTAACTCGGACTTGTCTTTTCTCATTTTCCATACTTTACATTTTTTACGATGAAAGGCTAACAAGTCCAAACATTACTTTATCACTACCTACTTCTGTTATAACTTGCGTTTCGATCGTTAACGTACCGATGTATTGATACCAGTTCCATTTGTTCAGATCGCGTTACGACAATAAAAAAAAAAAAAACCTTCGCACTTTGAGGACGAGAGTAAGTTATAATAATGATGACCGAATGCCTATATCAAACATAACAACAGCAGCCGAAGAGTTGGCTGGGGTGGTGTTGAATGTCTGTCGTTCCTCTGATTTATTACTTCAAATTACGAACAGCTAGCGCAGATATCCTTCTAGTAGCCTTGGGCTAAATTTAACAAACAAACAAAAATATCACCATTCAAATATCCACTAATGAACTGGTGTCTTAAACGCTAAGGGCTATCTCTGCTTTGCTCGCCACGTTGAGCCACCGAAGGTTCAAGCCATAAAGGTCAAACGATTACCTCACTATTCCAGTCAGTTTACGAAATCAGTATCTGCTGATATATTTTAAAGAAACGTTTAACTTTAAAGTAAATAATTTAGATTCTTTGTATGGAAGAAAATATACATTTTTATTGGGGGGAAGTTTCCACTTTCTATGTAATGCTGGCTACGCCTCTGGCTTAAAAAACAAACAAACTGGAATGCAATGTATCTTTTCCCATCTAATAACTTTTGTTCCAAGGATAAATACGAGGAAAGGTTCTTTTGAACATCCGTTATATAAAGGAATTTACTCCATTCAAAAGCGGGGTGGGGGGGATTTGATGTGCCACTTACAGTTCTAGGCCACGAACAAAAGAAACCGGTTTTATGTGGAACTGAAAGTTTTAAGAAACTTGCAATCACGAAGCTATTGATATATGAAAGTCACCTTAAAACTTTGTTTTATATTTCGTTTCACACACAAATTGTGATCAATTTATCCTCTTATCTTTTGTAGACGCCGCTGAGAACCTTGGAATGTTAACTACAAACCTACTAACATAGGTACAGACAACACAATAATTGTTTGTATCGTGCCAATTATTGGTATGGAAATCCAGTTTTAGTGTTAAAGAATCCAAACTTAGAAGTAATTAAGATTCACAGAAGCAAAGACCCGGCATGGCCAGGTGGGTTAAGGCGTTCGACTCGTAGTCCGAGGGTCGCGGGTTCGAATCCACGTCGCACCAAACATGCTCGCCCTTTCACTTGTGGGGCGTTATAAAGTAAAGGTCAGTAGTTGGTGAAAGAGTAGCCCAAGAATTGACAGTGTGTGGTGATGACTAGCTGCCTTCCCTCTTGTCTTACACTGCTAAATTAGGGACAGTTAGCGCAGATAGCCCTCGTGTAGCTTTGCGCGAAATTAACAAAACCAACAACAAGCAAAGACTAAAAACAATACGATGATGTTAGAGTGTGTGTGTATTGCTATAGCAAAGCCACATCGGGCTATCTGCTGAGCACACCCAGGGGAATCGAACCCCTGATTTTAGCGTTGTATATCCAGAGACATATCGCTGTACTAGCGGAGGGCACGATGACGTTACAAAACAAATAATTTTCATTAAACATTAACAAGAATTGTTGGTCTCGACGTACCTAGAGGGAAGGCAGAAGTTAAATAAACTAAACTGTTTTGTTTGTTTTTAAATTTAGCGCAAAGCTACACGAGGACTATCTGTGCTAGCCGTCCCTAATTTAGCAGCTTAAGACTAAAGGGAGGGTAGATATTCATCACCACCCACCGCCAATTAGTGGGCCACTCTTTTACCAGCGAATAGTGGAATTGACCGTCACATTACAACTTTCTTCACGGCTGAAAGGGAGTGTATATTTGGTGAACGGGGACTCGAAACAATGCCCCTGAGATTACGAGTCGAGTACCTTAACCAGGTGGGTATTTCAGACTTATGGAAAAACTTCTGTCTTTATGCTCAAAAGCTTTGTTTGTTTGTTTTGGAATTTCGCACAAAGCTACTCGAGGGCTATCTGTGCTAGCCGTCCCTAATTTAGCAGTGTAAGACTAGAGGGAAGGCAGCTAGTCATCACCACCCACCGCCAACTCTTGGGCTACTCTTTTACCAACGAATAGTGGGATTGACCGTCACATTATACGCCCCTACGGCTGGGAGGGCGAGCATGTTTAGCGCGAACCCGCGACCCTCGGATTACGAGTCGCACGCCTTATGCGCTTGGTCAAGTCTATAAAAACGTGGAAATGTGACCTACAAAACATAAAATCATAAAACATAAAAACGTAAAACATAAATCATAAAACATAAAACAGTCATAAAACAAAATTATAAAACAGAAAAAAAATCATAAAACATAAAATCATAGCCCACGTACACCGTCGATCAATTTCAAGTTACCATCCCCAAAATAACGGTAAATTGAGCAAGCCAAGTCTGGATACATAAGTAAGAGATTATCTCTATGGTAACCTATCTAAGAGTTTGTTCTATCGTGGAAACAATAAACCAAAATGTAAACAAAATAAATATATAGTGTTGTTTGAAATGTGTCTCAACCACTGAGAAAGTCTTGTAACCTGAGAAAGGTCTACACAAAGTAAACATACCCTGTTGTTGCTAGCTGGTCTAACCACACTGCTACTGATGGGTATGGAACAACTTCACAACCTGAAGATAGTGGATTTTATTGTGATATTTACACTTGCTTTCTGATTTTTAGTTTCTTACGTTACTCATTTATTACTGCAAAACTTTATCAATGCCTAATTACTTTAGAGTCGTCAAATATGATAAGCAAGGGCTTTTTACAGGGAAAAAGAACACTAACTTCCTTCTAGGATAGTTTGTAAGAGAGCAAATATTCACAGACATATAGTGTGTAAATGTAAACCGTGTTTCACGTTTTCACACACAAAAACTAAATATGATCTGTGTTCTGTGTTTTCTAAAGATTGTTCACATACAAACACATTTGTGTGCTTTTGGCATTGGATCATTGATCAAGGAAATTAATGTGGCTAAATTCCTTTTGCGTTTAGTTAACTATTGTTCTGGGCCAATCACTTATGGTGTCACGTACACTTTCTCATGGGAAATATTGCTGCAAAGTAGAATGCTATGTAAACCGTACAGTGATATTTTCTTCTAGAAGGTGAGGTAATACGTGGAGATTACAAACGTTTTTTTGTTTATATTGGAATGACCAGTGGTAACACGGCTACTGTGTGTATTAAGAGAAATAACACTACAGGTTGTTGCTCAATCTGAATGAAGAAGAAACACAACGGAATCTTTACAAGTATTTATTTAATATCTTCAAACATCCGCTACAAGTGTTGTCCATTCGACATGTGAACTCGCTTTTTTATTAAGTAATAAAGAATGCTATAAATTACGTCGCGCACGTTGTACCCAGTATCTTTCTTCAAAGTACAAAATCTCCATTGCCCAGTTCTTGTCCATTGTCCGAAAAGGCAAATCAGTGCATTTTAGAATACCACAGAGCCTCAGTAATACAGTGTTTAAAACAGAAAAGTTTGCCTTTATTGTAGTGCAATATAAACCAAGAAATCAACGTTATAGAAACATGATCCTATTACAGTACATATTCAAATTGTCTGGCCATTTATATACACACGTGCTACTCCTTTTTACACACTTCAAAACCCTTCAGCTGAGGAATAATGTGTTAATTTCTAAAGAAATAAGACAGATCAGGTATGACCCTGTATCTGGATGTGGATCAAGGTCACTCACGAGCTGGGAAAACAAAGGGAATTGTTAAGTTGCCACGTGGGCAGGATATCACTGAGCAAGATTACTGTCAAACAAGTCAAACGAACTACAACGTGCAGTTTGCTATTCTAGGACGTAAGAGACAGAGTGACGTAACTTCTAGATACAGAAAGACATTCTGTGACACAGAAAATGACACCACTTGTAGATTGAGATAGTTAATCTGAGACACTGAGAACATACTTAGAGAGTGACTTAACTTGCATATTCAGCCAACTATTCTGAGACACTAAGAACATACTCGAAGAATGACTCTATAGCAAGACTGAGCCAGCTAATCTAAGACACTAAGAATGTACCTGGAGAGTGACTCTATAGCCAGATTCAGCCAACTAATTGAGACACTAAGAACGTACTTAGAGAGTGACTCAAAAGACAGTTTCAGCTGCGTAACCTGACACACTAAGAACATACTTAGAGAATAACTCTATAGCCAGATTCAGCCAGCTAATCTAAGATACTAAGAACATACTTGGAGAATGACTCTATAGCCAGATTCAGATAGCTAATCTAAGATACTAAGAACATACTTGGAGAATGACTCTATAGCTAGATTCAGCCAGCTAATCTAAGATACTAAGAACATACTTGGAGAATGACTCTATAGCCAGATTCAGCCAGCTAATCTAAGATACTAAGAACATACTTGGAGAATAACTCTATAGCTAGATTCAGATAGCTAATCTAACATACCAAGAACATACTTGGTGAATGACTTTATAGCTAGATTCAGCCAACTAATCTAAAATACTAAGAACATACTTGGAGAATGACTCTATAGCCAGATTCAGCCAGCTAATCTAAGATACTAAGAACATACTTGGAGATTGACTCCAGAGTCAGATTCAGCCAGTTAATACTAGGAACATATTTAGAAAGTGACTCAACTTTCATATTCAGCCAGTTAATGTGAGACACTAAGAACATACTGAGTAAGAGAATGCAATATTTATAGCAAATATATTCGTAGATAGTTTGATAAGAAAAGAACAATTTGAAAAGTTATATATTTCAGTAAATGAAATAAGATTTCAGGTGATAACAGGTTCAGAATAGAAAAACTTGCGGCAGAACAAATAACTTACCTGTGATAAAGTACTGTATCCTTCATATTCACGTTATATAATTTCACAGAGACGCGAAATAACATAATAACAAAGTTTTCACTAACACTTAATATCACTGTTTTATTGCTTTATAAGTATTTTCACTATAAATTACTAACATCTGCTGCGATTCATTTCAAACACGAAGATTAGAAAGTAGTTCAAGTCCACATAGCAGCCTATCACGTCTAACCAGAAACGATAAAGCGGAAAGAATCCGAGCTTATGTCCTGATTAAAAGACAAGAAGTAACGGTCTTCGACAGCCGTAAGGATTAATCCGAACCTTAAGCCACCGAGACCTTGAAAAAACAAACGAGTTCGACATGTCTAACAAAGTTGCGTCACTTTGCATTCGAAGGTCAGAAGCTGTATTATTGTACAGGGTAATGCTTAAAGAAAAAAACATTTAGATTAGTAGAACTGTCACCAGTTTAAACTGGCCGTGTTATGAACTACTTTGAGGAAGTGATTCTGAAGCGTAGTTATTATAATCCATGGTGGTTATTATAACCCATGGTGACTATGGCTGTGGATCTGTGTTTATCAACTATTTATTCATATGTGGACATATAAACACATACACTGAATCTGTTATAAACACATACAGTGAATCTGTAATTGGTTATTTCTGTTCCTACCATATTATTTAAAAAATGGTCCTGTCGAAAATGTAGGTTAACTAGGGTCTGATGGTCAAACTTGACATGGTGTGACATCTTATTGCGAGCTGTTGTTTTGTCATGACGCCCCATTTGACCTAAAAAACCAAACTTGACATGATGTGACATCTTAATGCGAGCTGTTGGTTGGTCATCAGACCCCATTTGACCTGAAGAACCAAACTGTACATGGTGTGACATCTTAATACGAGCTGTTAATTGGTCATGAGGCCCCATTTGACTTGATATCAAACTTGACATGATGTGACATCTTAATTCGAGCTGTTAATCATTTATTACGCAGGTAAAACTTGCTTTTTCTGGGCAAAAACAAAGCTCGTAGTACACTCGATTACTCCGACCCTATCACGTATCTAAAAGTTATTTGTGCTCCTTTAAAATGCTGTCCCCCCGTAATAGCTTTCTTTCCCTTTGCAGTAAAGAGATAAGAGATTGTAGCTTAAAGCTCCTCACTGGATTAGTAAAGTTAGTCCTCAGCACTCACTGTTGTTAAAACCTCCTCATTATTTGATATTCACTCCTCAGCTCTCAAGCTGAGGCATGCATAGAGGGTTGCTGTCAACACAGCTAAGCCTATTTATCCTATACACAGTGTCCTCTGCTAGTACAGCGGTAATTCTTCGGATTTACAACGCTAAAATCAGGGGGTTCGATTCCTCTCGATGGACTCAGCAGATAGCCCAATGTGGCCTTGCTATAAAAACACACACACACACAGCATGTATCTTCATGACTCATTTTTCTCTGCCACACTCCACAAATCCCGTATTAACACGGTCTGAACTTTCAAGAAATCTAACGCTTATAGATTTAATTTCAAAATATTTCACTGATAAAAACCGCTTTTTTTAGAGCGCGAAAACGAATTGAATATTGAAAAGTATAATTTACTATAAAAACGCTAAATACGAAAACAAATGGTGTAATTAACTAATTAACACTGATTAAAGTAGGACGAATGTTAAAAGTATATTTCTGAATACAATGTTTGATTTTGGCTATACGCTATATCTGATGTATGCAAAATCGTTCTCAAATATCCTGTAACTAACACTGCTTCACAACCCGTTTCTGGATTATACTTCGTGTTCAAGTTTAACTCCATATGCAGATATAATTTGAAAGTCAAGTGCAACTCATAAAGAATATGAGAAGATATAAAAAGACAACATAAAAACAAGTTACCCAACATTCGGCGAAACATTCCGAAAATGTTGAAAATGCAATACGTGTTAAAGGATTTACTTATTAAATTTAAATTAAATAAATTTATATAATTTTAATGTACTGTTCATCTGTCATCTAGCGACATAAACGCGCAACAGAAATCAATAAGAATTATTATTTTTAATACATATTTAAATTTTGTATAAGTTGAAATTACGGAAACGGCAAGAGATGTCGACAGTCCAATATATCTTTTATTTAACAGTGTTAATCAAAATAGGTTTAAAAAAAAAACAGACAATGATCAAAAGTACAGGATAAATGCGATTTTACAGTTTCACTTATTATACGGTATTTTGATTTAATTTCAATAACGACTCGGTGTAAGACTTAACTAGTTGTACGTTTCAAAGCATATAGTATTAGATCTACATTTTCCAGTAATGTAGCATTTTCGCACTCACGAATCTCGATTTAGTTCAAGAGTTAGAAACTATCATAACGTTTTTCGATAACACTGAATTCATCCTAACATATCTAACTCATTCTCGCCCCATCAGTGACGTACTAGTAAGCTTGTAGGCCTACTATAGTAGGCTTGTAGGCCTGTAAGGTTAAATTCGATGATTGTTTGTTTTTAAGCACGTAGTTACATGAGTTATCGGTGCCCTTCCCACCAGAGATATCGAAACACGATTTTTAGCGTTAAAATAGCCAAGCACCTACTGCTGAGCCATTCAAAGCAATTCGGGGTTTGATACCTGCCATGGGCACAGTACAGATACCCCATTTGCATTTAACAACAAAACAAACAACTTGGTTAATTTGTCACGTTCTTACGTCTTGTTATTAGAATATTTTGGTGTGTTGATTAAGTTGCTGGTGTATCAAATAGGGTGTGTGTTTATAATGTGTAAAGAAGCCAAGCTGAACTACGTAAGTTGTTTTTCGTATATTGACACTTTCGATGATTCAAGAGAAAATATCAAACGTAATTAACTGATGTTAAAATATTAACAAATAATATTTTGTTATTAATTTTACTGTAACTCAAATTTGCAAACGGCTCGAATACAAATGATAACAATTTTTAGGCTTATGACCCGAATACTCTACATAGTTAGTCGAACGTTTTTGTATTAAAACTTAAAAAATAAACTAAAATAACATGGTGATGATCCACACATGTTACATATTACAAAATTAATAATAATTATACTTGGTTAACGTCATATAATTCACACAGAAACAGTTGTACTCCACGTTACTGGTAATAAAAATAGTGCCTAAGCCACATTACGTTTGTTCTATTCCAGCCGGCCTCATGAGCCCTACTACTAATCGAAAGGCATTGTGGGCACTGGATATTACAGATCTAGTGTCGCTGATATATTACATATTGTTCTTTGTTTGACTCGTAAGTTATTAGAAGTTTGGTATATGAAGCGTTTTATTTCAGTTTACGTCTCGAACATATGTTCTGGCACACGAAATATTTGTGTTCACACTTCGAACCTTATCGTCCAGCATAAGAAATATTTGTTTCGGTTTACACCTCGAAATTCTTCCTTCAGCACACGTAACGTTTGTTCAGGTTACACTTCGAACGTTTCGTTCCAGCATACGAAACGTTTGTTTCAGTTTACACCTCGAACATTCACTGCAGCGTAAGAAATGAATGTTTGTTTTTACACCGTTACAATTCCCCAATATTAGGTTAGTTAAGTAAATTGTCAGCTACTTCTGTTAAGTCAGTTGACCAAAAACTAAATCAGGGGTTCGATCCCTCTCGGTGGACTCAGCAGATAGCCTGATGTGGCTTTGCTATAAGAAAAACACACACACCAAAAACTACTGTTATCGAACTAGCAGTCGTCGCTAAAGAATAAATCTGTTGTTGTTTTTTATTTTGTGAACAACTGTTTGGTACAACACATGGAAGGTAAGTCTAAGAAATCTGGCATTTTATTTACGTACACACTGTTTCCAGGATATTTTCAACAGATGGTCTTTGCGACGCAAACATGACTTTATATAACTATTCAGACATACAGACAGACTTGGAAATATATTCACAGAAGCACAGACTAACTAATCAAACTGAAAACAACAAAACACGTGGAAATTTGTACGAAACGAACGTTTTTGTTAGTTTCAATTTATGCACAGAAATATCCCAACGTATATTTAGCCGAATGTACGCTTTAGTTACGTCTGGTTTGCCATATTTTCCAACTTTCAACAACAAACACCTATCGCATTCATCGTTCCTATACAACAGCTGTCCACGTAAGCAAGCTTATTTTACCAGTCCAGTATCTCTACACCATAACCTATATGTGTGTTTTCAACATTTCTGCGCCAATACCTAAGACCAATCATTCTTAAAGTTTAATATTTCAATACTCTAAAGGATATTGGTCAATACGCATTATTAAAACTATTAGGTATTTATCTATTGATTTCAAAACAACCAAATGAATACAATGAAATTTTGGCAGCTACGTTTTATACCTTATATAGTACAGTAAGTGTACTTATATCCACTAATCTTTATATATAAGATCCTGACAAGAAATTCTGAAGATTACTTCACCCTCAGATGCTATCTCTCTCTCTCCTGAGTAGAGAAATATTCTGACTAAAGCCTGTAAATTTTACCAGGGGTCTCAGTGGAAAGTTTGAGGACTCACATCGTTAAAACCCGGGTTTCGATACTCTTGGTGGGCAGAGCACAGCAAACTCATTTTCCACTTTGTGGTTAACTACACACAAACAAACAATTGTTTGTTGTTAAACACAAAGCTACACCATGAGCTATCTGTGCTCTGCCCACCAAGAGTATCGAAACCCGAGTTTTAGCGTTGCAAGTCCACATACATACTGCTGTGCCACATGGAGGAGGCAACAATAAGCAAATAAACTATCGTACGTATTACATTGTAGCTACGTTCGAAGAAATTACACAAGCAGCTTTCTCTTCTCATCCATTTGTTAGGGCCTGTGAAATGTCTTGTTTTATCATCCATGCATGGATTTAAAAAAGCGGGGATTTAAACTTTGAATATGAAATGTTATCTATTTCGCATCTCACCTACTTTTTGGAAGAGAGAACTCTATCCCCCACACAAATAGGGGGAGAACACTTTTTATACTGCTATCTACATCCATATTTGTCTTGAATAGTAATTTTTGGAAAGTTTAAATTCTATTCCTTTATATTTGTGTTGAATAATTCTAAACAGTCCATTCTCTATATTCTGTGGGAATCTAACACTAACTGTTTTATTAAGGTAATAAATACTCTATCTTAAAAGTTAAACCGAATGAGTTACGAGACTTAGCGTTAACACGTCATACGAGTTTGTCTTCTTTTACAAACATAACAAAGTTTGCATTTTTTAATCAAATTTTTTTTTACAAAAAATACTGATATGATCAAAATGGAAATACCGAACTCACATGTCGAATCTGTAAGTTTTCAGTCACCAAGATCCTTCTTTGTTGCTATGGTAACATCACATGGTCGTCTAAGTCGTTTTCTGTTGCTAAACTAACATGCTGTTGCCTACTAATAGACGTAAGCGTTGGTGGAAAGACTTTATAACGGTAAAAGGCATGCTCCGTTACCTGTGGAACACCTGTCGTTTTTCCATTTTTTCTCTACTGAGTCATGCTAGTATTGTTTCAGGGAAGGAATAAACAACTGTGCTTACAGCATTTAATAGTGCTAACGCCACCCATAAACCAAAGATCAATTATATGTTCGGTACAATGTAAACATATGCTCATAAAATTGTGTTTTAACAAAGACCTCAATTGACTATTTCTGTATATCACAGCAACAGCGTGTCTTCTTCAAACACTTAGAAAATCGGGTCAAAACTAGCTACAAGCGTATTTCATAAAAGATATGCGATGAAACACCCCTCACAAACACACACAAACGGAGGAACTGTCACTGATTGTGTTGCAGCCGGATGTTCTCCCCTTTGTCCGTTTTGAAAACCTGCTTGCTTATTTAATGTATGTTACGTTTACATTAATGTATAAGCCTCAGCAGTATCTTAGTATATTAAATTGTTTACTATTCATTAATGTTTAAATTGGATTAATGCGCGACTAAAACCACGTTTTCAGCTTAAAACGAGTAAATGTATAAAAGAATAATTTATAAATCCTATTTTCATCTAATTACGCTAATTAAAAATAAGACTTTTATTTCGCATAATTTTTTCTCGCCGCCTGAAGAAAATTATTTTAAAGTAATAAATATTATGTTTGACGCTAAAATTTTTCTTTTGATACGATCTACTTTTGTATCTTTTTCTTTGCACTTCATCCGTGTCAAGTTAACCAGAAAATTCAAGTCTCTGTTCTTGGTTATTGTTCACAATAAGTTGTAACATAAATTAAGTTGATAAAACTTAACTGATATAGACCAACGGTATGGTGTTGAGACTATTTCTTGCAAACGAACTCGTAACCGCAGTATCACAAAAAGTGTCAGGATCTAGGCTTAATTAACCGAAATATTGCATGTGTGAAAACGTTCGATTAGTAGAGGTTTATGGACTATTCGTTAATGGAAGCTACCATACTTGGTTTGTGTAAATCTTCATTTTTATTTATTTTTAATTGTTTACTTCTTTGTATTGAAATATTAAAAAGTCACGAAAGTAAAACTTATTAAAAACAGTATAAAATAGTTAAAGTGTACAGAAGCGTATTATTGCCAAGTGTAATAAACTTTCTTCGGGTAATGTGTAAATAAACAAACAAAAACATGGTAGTTATTAGTTTTACACACGAAATTATTAATATTTATCTGGACCTTTTCACAATTCCTGATGCTGATGGGCTGCTCAGAGGGCACAAAAAAGGGGCAAATGGCAGGCCTTGTTGGATCTCATACAGTTTTATTCTGCTTTAGGCCTAAATTGTGAATTTTGTAATGTCTCAGCATACTCAGGCGTATTTTGTCAAATGGCAGAATTTGTCATCGAAATTATAATATTTATCATATATTTTAGTTACATTAACTGAAGTAATTTGTTTTTGCATGTGGCAGCAATGTTCTTCTGTACAAAATTATATTTACTATTTAATGTTTTACATTACTTTGGTAAAGTGAATAACTTCTCACCTGGCGGTAGACCGTCATGTAACTTTTTATAATTTATTTTTAACAAGTGTTTCACATTAGTTTGATAAGGGAAAAACTTTTCACCAGGTGACAGTTTTTATCCTGTCAGTGGTTTTAACAGCATTAATAATCGTGAGCACCCCGAAACAATGAAAGCATTATGGATGCTAGAACCCCTGTGTATCATAACAGGAGAACCAGATAACCCGTTGTAAGTTAGAAGATATTTTCGCATCAGTGACTGGGACATGGATTAACATTTTTTGGCATCGTAGCTGGATCTTCCTGCAGTTATAAGATAGAAATGCCCCTAGTGACATAGCAGAATGTCTGCGAACTTACACTGCTAGAAACTGGGTTTTGATACACGTGGGCAGAGCACAAGTGGCCCATTGTGTAGTTTTATGTTTAACTACAAATGAAATTGTGTAATATTATTTTGGCACGTGCTTCCAACAGCAAATTGGGGGGGTATGTCATCTCAGTTTCTGTTCGTGATCACTGGACAACGTCCTGCCGATTTCCTGGACCGAACATTGTAGCTTACACTTTACGTACACCTATAGAAGTCAACAACGTGGTGTGAAGTGGAGAAAACATCACACTTTCATGTTTTCCTTCGTGTACAGTTACTCACGTTCAAAAGCGTTAATCGACAGTGTTCTTGACCCATCAGAAGTGGTAAACTTGAACTTCGTGAGATTGTCACAAAGATAATCACAAGTAGCCAATGTGAGGGATATCTAGATTCATATATTAAAATTCGTGTTCCTAGGCGACATTGAGTCACGGAAATAACAAACACGTGATCTTATCACAAACTTCGTAATACCGTGGTATACACAATTCATACGCATCAATATCTCTTGAAAGAAACATGAAAGTTCACTACGACCCATGTCCAAAATAAAACTGTTTTGGCATGCAAGTGTTCGAGTCACTGTGATTTATACTGCAAGGTTTCATGCCCTCTACCAGCCATGTGTACAAGTTATTGTTATCTTTACTATTGACACTTGTATATACCACGCAATTCAATGTGGTATTAAAATAATGTAACAACTAGTATTGTACAGTGACGTAGGAAGATGTTAAAACGATAGCTACTAATAACTGGCTACTCATGACAGCTACTAATAACTGGCTACTCACAATAGTTACTAATAACTGGCTACTCATGATAGTTACCAATAACTGGCTACTCATGATAGTTACTAATAACTGGCTACTCACGATAGCTACTAATAACTGGCTACTCATGATAGTTACCAATAACTGGCTACTCATGATAGTTACTAATAACTGGCTACTCACGATAGCTACTAATAACTGGCTACTCATGATAGCTACTAATAACTGGCTACTCACGACAGTTACTAATAACTGGCTACTCACAATAGTTACTAATAACTGGCTCCTCTAGTATTAGTTAATATTGTACAGTGACGTAGGAAGATGTTAAAACGATAGCTACTAATAACTGGCTACTCATGATAGTTACCAATAACTGGCTACTCATGACAGCTACTAATAACTGGCTACTCATGATAGCTACTAATAACTGGCTACTCATGATAGCTACTAATAACTGGCTACTCATGATAGCTACTAATAACTGGCTACTCACGACAGTTACTAATAACTGGCTACTCACAATAGTTACTAATACCTGGCTCCTCTAGTATTAGTTAATAATTGCTACAGTGACGTAGGAAGATGTTAAAACGATAGCTACTAATAACTGGCTACTCATGATAGTTACCAATAACTGGCTACTCATGACAGCTACTAATAACTGGCTACTCATGATAGCTACTAATAACTGGCTACTCACGACAGTTACTAATAACTGGCTACTCACAATAGTTACTAATACCTGGCTCCTCTAGTATTAGTTAATATTGTACAGTGACGTAGGAAGATGTTAAAACGATAGCTACTAATAACTGGCTACTCATGATAGTTACCAATAACTGGCTACTCATGACAGCTACTAATAACTGGCTACTCATGATAGCTACTAATAACTGGCTACTCACGACAGTTACTAATAACTGGCTACTCACAATAGTTACTAATACCTGGCTCCTCTAGTATTAGTTAATAATTGTACAGTGACGTAGGAAGATGTTAAAACGATAGCTACTAATAACTGGCTACTCATGATAGTTACCAATAACTGGCTACTCATGACAGCTACTAATAACTGGCTACTCATGATAGTTACTAATAACTGGCTACTCATGATAGTTACTAATAACTGGCTACTCATGATAGTTACCAATAACTGGCTACTCATGACAGCTACTAATAACTGGCTATTCACGATAGCTACTAATAACTGGCTACTCATGATAGTTACTAATAACTGTCTACTCACGATAGCTACTAATAACTGGCTACTCATGATAGTTACTAATAACTGGCTACTCACAATAGCTACTAATAACTGGCTACTCATGACAGCTACTAGTAACTGGCCACTCACAATAGATACTAATAACTAGCTACTCATGATAGTTACTAATAACTGGCTACTCACAATGATAGTTACTAATAACTGGCTACTCACAATAGCTACTAATAACTGGCTACTCATGATAGTTACCAATAACTGGCTACTCATGACGGCTACTAATAACTGGCTAGTCACGATAGCTACTAATAACTGGCTAGTCATGATAGTTACTAATAACTGTATACTCACGATAGCTACTAATAACTGGCTACTCATGATAGTTACTAATAACTGGCTACTCACAATAGCTACTAATAACTGGCTACTCATGATAGTTACCAATAACTGGCTACTCATTACGGCTACTAATAACTGGCTAGTCACGATAGCTACTAATAACTGGCTAGTCATGATAGTTACCAATAACTGGCTACTCACGATAGCTACTAATAACTGTCTACTCATGACACATACTAATAACTGGCTATTCACAATAGCTACTAATAACTGGCTATTCACAATAGCTACTTGTAACTGGCTACTCACAATAGTTACTAATAACTGGCTCCTCTAGTATTAGTTATTATTGTACAGTTGTGTGGGAAGATGTTAAAAGATAGCTACTGACCATTGGTTTCTTCAGTATTAGTTATTATTGTACAGTTAAGCTGGAAGATATTAAAGGCCTGCTAAGGTAAGAAGTGTTTCAGTATCTTCGCGCGAATTAAATACCCAAGAAACACACAAATCCTTTGATTTACTGTGTAACGAAAGCAAAACCTGCTGTACAGGAATTATCCTGGGAAACATACCAACAGAGTTTGGATGTCATTAGATTTGTTTGAAGGCTGTCGCTTCGTCTTTCAAAACGTTTCTTTCGTAGCCTTTCATCTAGAAATATCCAGAATTTTTAGTAGAAAGCTTTTGCTATGTACGTGTTTTATGCTATTTTGTTTTGTTTGTTTTTAAACCTAATAGTCCTGATATTGTGTTGTGAAAACAACTGTGTTGCTTTAGATGGACCCTAATGACATTAAGAGTGATTTGCATACGTGGACTTGTAATCTAAGTACTTTGGGTACATGAGAAGCGAATCACATTCGTTTCGATCGGTAGAGCAACGTATTTTAATCAAATATAAACCTACCTTTGAGAGATACTTGAGAACTGTTCGCGTGACCAGTGCGTGAAACGGTGTTCACTTTAGCACTTGCCAAACCATAAAACACGTGCTACTCTGACGTTATCAGCAGTATCAGCTTTCTTCTTTCAAGACTGGTTGTTTGTTTTTTGAATTTTGCCTACTCGAGGGCTATCTGTGCTAGCCGTCCCTAATTTAGCAGTGTAAGACTAGAGGGAAGGCCACTAGTCATCACCACCCACCACGAACTCTTGAACTACTCTTTTACCAACGAATAGTGGGATTGATCGTCACTTTATAATGACACCCCCACGATTGATAGGGCGAGCATGTTTGGCACGACGGGGATGCGAACCCGCGACCCTCAGATTACGAGTCACACGCCTTAACACGCTTGGCCATACCAGGCCCTCTAAGACTATTTTTAAAACTCTATTGTCAATTTTTATTTAAAGTACAGCAATAGATTTTACAACAATGGAGATGGATATTCATTAATTATGTTGTTGTTTCTTGTTCTAGCCCAACGTTTGGTTACAGCTGGTAATAGCAGTAATAGTTATATATTAATATTCATATCCGACAAAGTTGTCGGTGGGAAAACCCTTAGCAAGTTTATTGTAACTGTCCACTGATTACTGATGTATCTCAAAACGTGGACTGTTACTAACATTTTTATTTGTTTGTTGTTATTTCGTGGGTATCGAAACCTGATTTCAGCGATTAAGCTCTTCAATTTTACGCTGAGCCACTTGGAAAAAAATGTTAACATAAAAAGTTGGAAGACTGAACGCTGAAGTATATAAAAGGTCAAGGGAACTCCGGACTCTAGAACATCTCCTTGTCCACTAGTGTTAAATCTACCATATTAATGTACCTCTTATTCAAGTTTAAAACTTAAGTCTGTACTGTGTCCACTCCAAGGGGTAGAGCCCCGCAGTTTAACGTCATAATCCCTTGAGGTTACTCATCAGAGGGGAGACAACTTTGCTGACGTATAGTTTATGTTGAAATAAACAGAAACCAATAAGGAATAATCAGTGTAAATTACTACAAGTTTTTCATAAATGAGGATTTTAAACTCGAATCCCTGCAAAACACCTGAGGATTTTCTTATTTAACTAAATAATAGAAAATACTGTTTGTTTGTTCTCATGCTTTTCTTGATTCTATATGTCTGAAATTGATTTACATGTTTGTCCAGAGATGGAAGACCCAATGGCTAGCATCTTGGTCTTCGGATCAAAGTTCAGGATGGACTTCTTCCTCTCAGTTGGTGATGTTTTTGTTGGTTTTTTTATCCATAGAGCTGGACAGGGTTCTTACGGCGACAGGTGTTGCTTACTGACCATTTTCATTCTGGTCTCTAGTTCAAAATTAAGTTGAAAATCTACAGTAGGCTTAAAATGATGGTTGTTTTGTTTTTTTCTGACAAAAGTAAGATGGTTGTTCTCTTCTCTTCGAGCCATAGTTTATTTTATTAGTAACTGGTAGAACTTGTACAGAACCTCCTCTGTTGTAGAAGTTTAATTCTGTAGTAATAGGTAAAACTTGGACTAACCTTTTCTGCTGTTCCATTTCTGTTAATGATGGGAGGTGTTGACGTGTTGAATATTTCGTTCCAGATCTCAACAAACCTTTTTTTAAAAAAATGCTGAATTATCTACATGTGTTTTGAAAATCGCTTTCGCATGTATAAGGAAAGAGACCAACAAACAGGCTGTCTTCGCTCGCATTGTCTAAAATAGCACTCTCGGACGACCTCTTGCGTGATTTCATTGGTGGTATGCTGAATGAAAATCTAGGTACGCCTACAAAGGTGGTGTGTACACCGCAAAAGGGAGTTAATATGGTTAACCTTTTATCTTGAACTCTAACCTGTGTGCCGTGAAATCACTGATTTCAAACGATGTTCAATGAGAAAATCCGGCTGCTTTGAAATGAGTGTTAAGCCTAGTTTCACCTGTATCATTTGAAATGTGTATTTCCTGTCTAAACAGGTATTCATGTCCTTAATATCTTTGACAAACATTTTATTTTGTCCTAAATTTTTTCGTAAACACCGTTTAGTTCTAATAAGTTCCTTCTGCCTTTAGGAGACGGAAAGTATTTTTACTCTGACTTTATGAATGTATTTAGAGATATATTATTCTTGTTGGTTTTACGTTGCTTTAAAACAGTCCACACGCTCTTAAATAGTGCTACGTAACAAGTCGCGTGTTTTAACATTCAGAGCGTTGTTATACTCTCCTTATACTCAACGCACACAATAAACGCTATGTTGTACCATCCGTACACAATAAACGCTATATTGTACCTTTCGTACACAATAAACGCTGTGTTGTACCCTCCGTACATATAAAATGTTATGGTATACTCTTCGTACATATTAAATGTTGTGGTATGCTCTCTGTACACATTAAATGTTGTGATATGCTCTCTGTACACATTAAATGTTGTGATATGCTCTCCGTACATCTTAAATGTTGTGGTGTACTCTCCGTACACATTAAATATTGTGATATACTCTCTGTAAAAGTTTTGTTTGTTTGTATTTTAATATCGCGCCAAGCTACACGAGGGCTATCTGCGCTACTCGAAAATAGATAACAAACGAAAAACGATATTTTCCATCATGTTTAACTAGTCCTAATAAATGTTGTTTAATGCTCTTTAATTAATATGTTCAATTATATACAGATTTACCAACTTTCGGACTTCTTACCGGGGCCTTCATCAGACAACTATGTACTGAGCGACAGAAATCCGTTAATTATGGAACTCTATTTTAAAATAAGTTTCTAAGCAACAGTAACTGACATCTGGTGTTAAAGTTATTAGATATGTAGAATTATGATTAATCTATATATATATAATAAAACTGTCTGTTGTCTGTCCATGTAACTACTTTGCAGGGTGTGGTTGGATTCTTACTAAAATTGGTATAGAGGTTCATAATATCCATGCGGGGATACATAAAAATGTTCAGTTTTTATGGTGTATTTGTTTTTTACCACTATCTCACCTCCTATATGGGTGGATCTTCACCAAACTTGGTTTGTTGGTTCATTGAATCCATTAGGAAATTTTACGGGTTTTATGGAAATATTTTTATCACTGTTTAATTCACTCCTTGTTGATCGAGATTCACCAAATTTAGTATGAATGATTGTTGGGTCCGTGCGGATATGCTAACAGACTTGTGGCTTCACATTTTGTGTTTTTCAGTTTTATGGACGTTGTTTACAATTACATATAAGGGAAGTAACTTTTTATGTCCTAAAATAACCTTTATTTAATCGTGAATTTACATAACTTTCGTCTAAGTGTACAATATAAATCAGTTGCTTCTGTATAATAACCATAAGAAAAATAATATTATTAGTATTATGAGAAAAAACAGACATTTTACCTACTTTAAATAATACATTGTAAGATTAAAGTTTTAATTTTATATCAAACCACAAAGATACTGTGTTTGTGTAAGTTTCTAAATATTGTTGTTAATTTGAAATTAAGTCGAGTGGATTGGACGACTGAGTTTACAAATTTAATAGAAGGCTAAAAACAGTGTGTGTAAATTTTATACCAAAGAACAATTTTAAACACTTGTTGCTACACAAAAGCGTATTGTTATACAAGTGTTATTGTTTTACTAGAATTAAAGTGTTAGAAGTCATATTATCATTTCCGACAATAATTTAAATCAACAATTGTTTTCTAACAACAGGTTAAAAAAAAAACACATAAAAGTTATAATTCATATTATTGGCGAGAATTAGTACATTTGAATATTTGTTTCTACTGATTCATACAGTAATGAAAACAGCATGTCTTTAGTATCAAAACAGAAACAGCTAAACATCGGCCCTCTATTCAGGTGAAACCCGAGGAAGCCTTGGGAAAGGACAACAAGTTGAGTAATATAACCAAAGTAGTTCATATGAGTAGAGAGACGGGAAAAATATATGCAGTAAGGCCCGAATGGAGGGCGCTGTACTCGTAAATCCCCGTCGCACCAAACATGCTCGTCCTTTCAACCGTGGGTGCGTTAGAATGTGACGGTCTATCCCACTATTCGTTGGTAAAAGAGTAGCTCAAGAGTTGGTGATGGGTGGAGGTGACTAGTTGCCTTCCCTCTAGTCTTTACTGCTAAATTAAGGACGGCTAGCGCAGATATCCTTTGTGTAGCTTTGCGCGAATTTCTAAAACAAACAAACGGTCTTTCACTGCTAAAGCGAGGACGCCTAGCGGAGATAGCCCTCGTGTAATTTTACGCGAAATTCAAACAAACAATCTGCAATAATATTACATCTTGAAACTCAATACTTCAGGAACAGAGACATCTATTGGTTTCTTGTTTAAGTAAAGCGACAGAAAAATGACATTAAATACCTGCTATTACCTTATATGGGGCAACCGACGAAAATCATTCTATCCACTAAACATGCTACTCGAAAGTTTCTTTTGGCTTCTGCGAGAAGCAAAGGTAAAAATAAGGGTAATTTTAGGGGTAATGAAAGAGTAATATTTCTGGTTAAAAACTGGTTACTGTCCTTTGAAAAATATCCATTAGTGTTTCTAGATAAACTATGAAGACATGGATTTAAAACTAAAACACAGACTAGAACCCCTTACTCCGCATTATTAAGAACGTGTAAAGGACACGTGTTGATTTTTGGCAAAACTTGTTTCCACACGATGATTTACGATAAAACTCGTCTAACTTTTCGTTAAAACTGAAATCAAGACAATTAAATAAACAGTGGTGTGATTCGTCTGATTAAAAACGGTTATTTTGAAACTGCAGTGAGATAAGACAAACTGTCAAATCGTGCGTCAGAAACCCTGATGATATATCATATAAGAAGTAGGTCGGGGAACTTTCGTTGGCGTGATTTATGGGTTTATATCGTAACCTATTGTGGCTTGTTTTGTTTTTTGTTAGAGAAAAATTCAAAGCACGTTTCCCTCGAAGAATGGGGTTATTGACCCAAAAGGATATATATTGGTCATATTTTTAAAGTTTTTTTTGTTTGTAAAAAATAATAGTTTTACAAGAATAAGTCTCTTACCCATATCTTAACAAGAATATTAATACGTTGTAATATTGTTTTTATTGTGAAGTTCAGAAAGTTATTGAAAATTCTAAAATTGTATTTATTGTTTATTGTTTGTTCATTATAGTTTGGCCCGGCATGATCAAGGTGGTTAAGGCACTCGACTCGTTATTTGAGGGTCGCGGGCTCGAATCCCCGTCACACCAAACATGCTCGCCCTTAAAGTCATGAAGGCGTTATAATGTGACGATCAATCCCAATATTCGTTGGTAAAAGAATAGCCCAAGAGCTGACGGTGGGTGGTGATGACTAGCTGCCTTCCCTCTAGTCTTACACTGCTAAATTAGGGACGGCTAGCGTAGATAGCACTCAAGTAGCTTTTCGCGAAATTCAAACCAAACCAAACAACGGTTATAGTTTACTTAGTTTTACTTAAAATATAGAACTAGTCACATGCAATCCAACATGAATAGTTCAATTTAAAGAGAAAAGGAGGTACCCCCTCCCCAATTTTTATACAAGCCACACAACCAACCAGTATCAAGCAACGTTACGAGGGGTGCCTAGTGATCAAGACATATGTATGTTATCCAGTGACTAACACGTGATCTCTATGGTATCATATCATCAGAGAAAAGTCATAGTAAAGTGATGTCATACGTTAAAACCAAGTATGATCCAATTGACTTGCAATATCTTACAGATAACGGGACGAATACCACTGATGATACCGCTACCACTGGTGAAACCATTAGTAGAAGATATGTTTTTACAACTGATGTTTATCCTTACAACTGATGAAACCACTACCACTGAGGGAACCATTAGGAGAAGGTCAGTCCTTACGAATGAGGGAACCATTAGCAGAAGATCTGTCTTTACAACTGATGAGACCACTACCACTGAGGGAACCATAAACAGAAGATCTGTCTTTACAACTAATGAAACTACTACTACTGATGGAACCATTAGTAGAAGATATATCTATACAACTGATGAAACCACTACAACGGAAGGAACCATTAAGACAAGGTCAGTCCTTACGAATGAGGGAACCATTAGCAGAAGATCTGTCTTTACAACTGATGAGACTACTACCACTGAGGGAACCATAAACAGAAGATCTGTCTTTACAACTAATGAAACTACTACCACTGAGGGAACCATTAGTAGAAGATATATCCATACAACTGATGAAACCATTACAACTGAGGGAACCATTAGCAAAAGATCTGTATTTACAACTAATGAAACCATTACCACTGAGGGAACCATTAGGAGAAGGTCCGTCCTTACCACTGATGAAACCACTACCACTGAGGGAACCATTAGGAGAAGGTCCGTCCTTACCACTGATGAAACCACTACCACTGAGGGAACCATTAGGAGAAGGTCAGTCCTTACCACTGATGAAACCACTACAACTGAGGGAACCATTAGGAGAAGGTCCGTCCTTACCACTGAGGGAACCAGTAGCAGAAGATCTGTCTTTACAACTGATGAGACTACTACCACTGAGGGAACCATAAACAGAAGATCTGTCTTTACAACTAATGAAACTACTACCACTGAGGGAACCATTAGTAGAAGATATATCCATACAACTGATGAAACCACTACAACTGAGGGAACCATTAGCAAAAGATCTGTATTTACAACTAATGAAACCATTACCACTGAGGGAACCATAAGGAGAAGATCAGTCCTTACCACTGATGAAACCACTACAACTGAGGGAACCATTAGGAGAAGGTCAGTCCTTACCACTGAGGGAACCAGTAGCAGAAGATCTGTCTTTACAACTGATGAAACCACTACCACTGAGGGAACCATTAGCAAAAGATCTGTCTTTACAACTAATGAAACCACTACCACTGAGGGAACCATTAGGAGAAGGTCCGTCCTTACCACTGAGGGAACCAGTAGCAGAAGATCTGTCTTTACAACTGATGAAACCACTACAACTGAGGGAACCATTAGTAGAAGATATATCCATACAACTGATGAAACCACTACAACTGAGGGAACCAGTAGCAGAAGATCTGTATTTACAACTGATGAAACCACTACCACTGAGGGAACCATTAGCAAAAGATCTGTCTTTACAACTAATGAAACCACTACCACTGAGGGAACCATTAGGAGAAGGTCCGTCCTTACCACTGAGGGAACCAGTAGCAGAAGATCTGTCTTTACAACTGATGAAACCACAACTGAGGGAACCATTGAAGATAATCCATACAACTGATGAAACCACTACAACTGAGGGAACCATTAGCAAAAGATCTGTATTTACAACTAATGAAACCATTACCACTGAGGGAACCATAAGGAGAAGATCAGTCCTTACCACTGATGAAACCACTACAACGGAAGGAACCATTAGGAGAAGGTCAGTCCTTACCACTGAGGGAACCATTAGCAGAAGATCTGTCTTTACAACTGATGAGACCACTACCACTGAGGGAACCATAAACAGAAGATCTGTCTTTACAACTAATGAAACTACTACCACTGAGGGAACCATTAGTAGAAGATATATCCATACAACTGATGAAACCACTACAACTGAGGGAACCATTAGCAAAAGATCTGTATTTACAACTAATGAAACCACTACCACTGAGGGAACCATTAGCAAAAGATCAGTATTTACAACTGAGAGAACCACTACCACTGAAGGAACCATTAGTAGAAGATTTGTCCATACAACTGATGATACCACTCACTACCACTGAGGGAACCATTAACAGAATATCTGTCTTTACAACTGATGATATCATTACCACTGAGGGAACCATCAGCAGAAGATCTATCCTCTAGAAAGAAGAATGAATTTTTTTTTTTGAAAAACGTTACTTTGACCTCCATGCTCTTGGTTATTGGTAGAGACATAGAACCTTGGTTCATCCATGAAAAGCTCAGACACCAAATATTAACTTTGCCAGTTATGGTGATCTTGACTAAAGTCCATACGAGATGTACAGTCAATCGTGTAATTGAACCACGATCTTGAGATGAACTCATGAAGTGAAGCCAATGGTCCAGTAGGACATTTAAATCTCATGAGATCCTTGGAGGAAACTTAGGTTGAGTAGTTAACCACTGTTGTTAACTACTAAGGGGGACTTAGAGGGGAAGCTAGTTAACTTACTGAAACCAGTAAGGTAGACAGTTGTGCTCGTGAAATGTTCACTAAACTGGGGATCTGAAGTGCTCATATTGTGTAGATAGCACAATCGACCTTTGTTCAACATGGGGGACTGTTTCAAAGTTTAACCACAGCTTTATTCTACCGTTCTATGTGTTTTAACATTTGAAAAAGTCTGGCACTTCGTACTTCCATTTAAAAGATCAAATAGGTAAATGATTTTGTCAAACAATTACAACAGATTATTAATAATTGGATATAAAAGACAGACACACCGAAACTAGAGTAGAAAGATTAAAGACATATTTTAATTTTTGGAATTCCACCTCAGTTTAATTTCCAAGTTTGGTTTAAACACTTATTTTTGGACCCCCTTTTCCTGATCCAGTGTAAAACGAATGTCAGAATATTTGTTGTTGTTGTTTTTTTTTATAAAATATTAAGGATTACACGAAAATTTCCCGTTTATCTTGTAAAATCAAGGTAGTGTAAACCAGCTAAACACATTTTGACGTTTTTTATAGAATATTTAAGACTCCCGGTCGCAAGAAACCGACCCAAATTTAAGGGAAAAAACATGAAGTCTTTAAAATGTCTTGCCAGGAGCATAAACATTGAAAGAAAGGACACTGTGGTGTTTGTAGATGCTGCTTACCTTTGGATTGGTGCTTGAATAAAGTAAATCATATTAACTGGAAGAGAAGAAATGATGAAAAATAATAATAATTAGAAGGAGAAGTGCCCTGAGAGGTCAAATCAAATTAGATTAGAAGAAAGCCACATGTATGATATTGATTCTAGAGAATATGGAAACGCTGAAACCTCTAAAACCATTATTGTTATATCTGAAAAAGATCCTGAATAGTAAAGTCAAGTAGTTTATTTGTACCAATCAGCGCCTTGTGGAACATAATATTCCAAAATTTTGCAAACGCCTAAAGGGGTCAGTTTTTCGTGCCCTGGGGTCTAATACTTCAAATATTGTTGAGCATAATGAACTGGCTGCTCAACGTAGGGACCAAATCACGAATTCTGGTGTTACAGGACCTTAAGGCTTGTTTAATAAGCATAAGTTGAGTCGTGCTCTGAATGTATAACAACTTCCGTCCAAATCCATTTGGGCATTTCGGAGAAAGCTTGTTAACTAGCACATACACAGGAGTGAAAATATTACCTCTGTTTATCTTTAAACGGGAGTACAGCTGTGACACGTGTCACAAAATAATTTATAACAAATAAAACTAATTAAATTCCCCACATTTTGCTAAACAGTATTAAAATCCAATCTGAAAGCATTTCGACCTTTAAAATTATCGGTTTATATCATGAAAACGTGATAATAAATATACTTTCCTTTATTTCAGAACTTTGTGTGTTCTTATAACTAGGTCACACCGAGGGGAATCGAACCCTTGGTTTTAGACATGTAAATCCATAGAGTTGCCGATGTCCCACTGTGGAGAGAGTTGCATTTAGGATTTTAAATCGACTTGTTCCGAAAAACTGACTGCGTTCGCCGCTGTCTTACAACTTTGTTACATCACGAAAAGCACGTGAACAAAGAAATAAATTTAATGAATGAACATTTTTTTGGCTTTTACGTGTTAAAGATTTTAACTTGCAAGTTGCTTTACTTCTCATCTATTCAAACTAGTTTTTCAGAGTTTATGACGAGATTGTCGTAAACTGCTTAACATATTTTCTGCCACTTGACACGTGCGGGTCGGTCATTGAGTCGAATTAACTCACTTAAGTACTTTTAAGAGCGTTAACTAAAGTATCGTGTATGAAACAGACTTGGAACAAATAGACAGAAAGTTACATAATTAACTACACGTTGTTGTCTTTAAACAATATTAGCATATAACACTGCTTGAGGTCAACACATTAAAATTGTATCTTTTATTTAAAGGTGAATTTTCAACAAATTTAATAATTGCCTTAGAAACTGTGCTTTGGTTAAGTATAATTCCTGTGTGGTTGTCATATTTTTAAACACAATATATGCGGGTTCTCGAACTCAAGTTCCTCTCGGTCGTTCGACTGTTTCTGTAACGTTTTACAACTATGACGTAATAATTGCCAAACACGCTTCGTTGCGCGCCGACCATTTTGTTCCTTTCAGTGCTGGCGTTTTATGTAAATTTATCGGTGTTTTTTTCGGATTACGTACTTTGTGAGATTATTTTTTTGTCTTGATATTGCTACTTTATATTTGTTTTATGATAACATGGTTTACTGCGTTGCTTATGGTTGTAAAAACGGTTCGGCATCGAACAAAAGCTTCTTTTTGTTTCCGTGCAAGAAAGAACCGGCAAGGTGGCGACAGTGGGTGCGAATGGTCAATAGGAAGAACTGGACACCTTCACACCATAAAGTTTTGTCAAGATCACTTTGAACGTTCATGTTATGTCGGATCCCACTGTTTTGGATTCCGTGTAGGATCATAGTTTTGGATAAACAGTATATTTAATTGTAGGTCAAACTCAAATATACTATTTTAGGTTTAACTGCATCTTGAAAAATACACACTCGTGACTTGGCTCATCATCACTGAAGTCAACAAATTCATAGTATGATGCTTCCAAGACATCGATATTTAGGCAATTTACATTAAAGCCTCAAGTCAGGGTAACGCACTCTTCATCTTTTAATCGGTTTGATATCTTGTTGTATGAGCAACAACAAATGCACTCTCTCCTGGTTGGCATCAGCTCGCATAAACCACACATACACCTTCCACGAACATACAGAATATGTCATATAAATTATAAATTTATGGTAAATATTAAATTAACTATTGAGACTGCTACATCTAGTTTAATTTTATAGAGAGAATTATGACGTATAATTGAAACTCATTTTGTTACGAGTCATAAATACCCGGTACAATGATTGTGGAAGGGCCAAGTATTAGTTTCCATAATCGGCAAAAACAAATAAAACCCAGTCTGTAATACTAATAATTTATAAGCACCAGACAGGTTTCGAGATGCTTAAAATTGCACGTGAAATAATACAGACCATATTTGTTGTCATGACTTAGGCTTACCATTCTTCCACTGGAGGTATGACCGACTTGCAACCGGCCTGGGAGCTATCAGTATCACTCCCAGTTCTGCTACTCTCGCTCGTGGAACTGTCCTCATCACTAAAACTTGTCAGATCTCTGTCAAAAGTAACTGTTCTAGATGGCGCTACATGACACTGTTCAGAACACAAAGTCAAAACAGACTCCGCCTCTGTTTCTCCATATGCATTGGCCATGTCTATTTACATTCAACGCGCTGGCATTGGCGGTTTGTTTGGCAACTATTACGTCACAGTACGTTTCCTAGCGGCAAACGTAAAAACTAAAACGTTTGGATTGCTGCTCGGAAAGGGCTCTTTCTGCACCAAGTTCTATGTTTCATTTATTAGTACATATAAAAAATGTGAATCTGCAAAATTATTCACTATGGGTAGTTCTTTTGACTGCAAAATTTTCTTTTTTCTGTAAAATTCACCTTTAAAATAGATTATGTAAACCTACTTATATGACACTTTAAATAAATAAACGATCTTGGTGCACACAAGTAAACTAGAATATCCTTAAACTTCCTGTTTAAGTGTAAACTTTAGAAACAGTTTTTACAATCATGTTATGACAAGACTGTTGGTATGGATCCAAGTATTTTCGGAACAAACACAGAACTGTTCTATTTGTTCAATTATATTCACGAGTTGTTTTATTATTAGTCATTACCAAATCAATTTAAAAACTTTTTATACAAAAAAACCCTATTGAAACCTGTTACAATTTACTGCAAACCAGAGTTATTTCTAGAAGACGAGTGAACATATTTCGAAAACTGATTTATTAGAATTTCTTTACCATAGAGGCCGCGTTCAAAAATATAGGTGAAGGTGAACATGTGTGTATAACTTTCCTCTTACAATATTCCTGCACGAACACAAACACCTTTTAAACATTCATTTGTTAGACCCTGGGGTTAAGTTAATCAGTGAACAGGACACAGATATTCATTTGGGTAGCTTTCACAACAAATTAATTAATGTCGTTTGTTGAAACAGTTTATTCCCTATCTATAAGTAGACAGCTTTACGTTTATTTGATGAATGGTTTTATCTAAAGAAGATATCACAACTGCTGTAATAGTTCTGAACTTTACAAAAACTATTAGTGATTGTTTTAACTAAACATGTGGTTATTTAAACACAAATCTGCACTTCTCCGATGAGTCTTTAACGGATATCGATCCATGAATTCTAGAAACTTCCCACTGTGCCACCGTAGGATGTACTTTTGTGCATTCATTCATTTTGTTTTTACCAAAATTAGCTTTATATGAAAATATCTTTTGATACTTACTTTACTACTCAAAAGAACAGAGTTACAACCTTCGATTACCACTTTATGTAAAATTAGTGTTATTTATTCAATATTGGTACTAGACTCCATACTTCTGGAAGAATCAAAGCGTTTTTAGCATATCATATAAACTGATTTCTCTGTTCCAAAATAAATCAACAGTCATTGACTGGTAGCGTTTATGTTTAGCAAGTCTCGCTTTATTCATTGCTATTTCATATCGAAAGAGTAGAGCCTCCCTCAAGCTAATGGCGTCCATTAATTTAAATATCATTTTACAATCCCAAGTTGTAACCAGCTGCTGAGAGTCGGATCGTGAACGTTGATAAAAAGTGGCTTTGAAAGTCGTTTCTTGTACCTAATATTACGAAATACATCTAGTTTGCCTTACCACAATCTTATATGAACTTGAAATACAACACTCGAAGCGTGTCTCTACAAGTACAGATGATGCGTAGAATATGGAGAACCTTTTCGTTGTTGAACAAGCTAGGCCTTCATGAAATTTCTAGTACATCTTTTTGGAATTACTTCAAGTAATCCAAGCCGTCCATCCTTAGTTTCTAGAGATAATCCACAAACCGAAACCTTTAGTATATTCCGAAAGTTTATTTGTAGAGGTACTCTATATTAAAACAAATTTTCTTTCCAACGTGTTCCAAAACTTCCATCTTATAAAATGGCGTCTCTGATGAAAAACAAGCTAATATGCTATAATTTCTACTACGTTAAATTTACTAGATCGGTTGATTCTGAGATAAGATATACATCACTAAAGGATGTTGTAGAAATGTACTATTTGTACACCGTGTTTTTGGAACGTTAACCAAAACGAAACTTAATCTCAGGTAACACCCGTTACACTTATTGAACCGATGTTATTTAAACTAGTTTCTATCTAAAACATATGTTATGTTTAGCAGTCAGTTAAAAAAATTAAAATATACGTTTAGTTGTAGCTCAAAACTATTTCATCGTGAAAATTTTTAAGTCAGTGTCCCCAGTAGGTCAGCAGTAGTTTAACAGAATTACAAATAGTCTAGTTTTCAATTTTTGTGATGGACTAAATGCAGATATCCCACAGAAATTACAATTGTTGAGAGAGATAAAATGAATAAACAGTTGTGCCATCTATTGCATTAAATATAAAAACTGAACCTTATTTCCACTATTTAATTCACCAATACCTTCCCAAGATGACCACAAAACTTTTTACAACAGAACCTTCCTTAGCTATTTATGTAACACTATGTTGTTGGTGGTATTTCAATTCATCGTTAAGCCAGATAAAAATATTTAAAAATATCTTTCATAAATTATTTAAGGTACAATGCAGTAACTTTTATAGGAACATCTATAAAATACCTATCAAATACACTTAACATTTAAAAGGTTTGGTAGACATTTGAAAACCACTGACAATACTGTATAAATACAGAAGTTTTGTAAATCACATGCTGGGGAGGTCAGCAATACTTCAAGTTTGTAATAAATGTTTAGTTAGTCATAATAAAATTACCAATTTGTCATTCCTTCTGAAACATCAGCCTTGACTTACTTAAATGGTCAATTATTTAACACTGACATGGTCCCACTTTGAATGTATTTCACTGAATTTGATTTTTTTTTTGGTTTTGGAAATTGTAGTTTAAGGGTTTACCTACACTGACAACGAGCACTTTGGTCGAGTCGTCAAAAACATGTACACTTACCATTATTCCACAATAACAAATATATGTATAAAAACTTCAAACCTTTTAGAATTTTGAAAATGACCAAAGTATAAATTTGTAATGAACAGCAGTGATACACGAACAAGTTGTTATCAAACCATCAGAAACAATGAAGGGTTGGTTAGAAATGGAAACAGACAAATGATTCCACCACAGACAATCTGAAGATTCAGAAGAAATTATTATACATTTTTTAATCAGAAGATCCGAGTTACAACTGCATGAGGAACCTATTCTCTCTGCATCATTTTCTGTCTGGCCATCTTCTTCTTGGACATTTTCTTCTTGGGGGCCTCCTCTTCTGCTGCAGGCTTGGCTACAATATCTTCTTTTTCTGAAAGGATCACTTCTATGTGGCATGGACTGCTCATGTATGCTACAACAGAGAGTCAGCAGTTGAAATACAGTAGACATACTAAACTTTTGATATGTTCTCTTAACACAATCACATCTAAACATATCTCATTAACAAGTCAATAGGTAGATAAACAGCTGTAAGTTTTCATCAAAGTTAAATTTCTTAAAGGAGAAAACTATTAAAACAGACATTTTATCAGCTACTTTGTAATTACCATTATTCATAACGTAGGTACACACGGATAAACTATTATACTTACGGTTAATTCGACCATGAGCACGATAAGTCCTACGCCTCATTTTTGGGGCTCTGTTGACCTGAATGTGCTCTATAACCAGATGGTCAACATCTAATCCTTTGTAATCTGCATTACTCTCTGCATTTCTTAGGAGCTGAAGCAAGAATTCTGCACTTTTCTTGGGCCAGCGGCCAGCATTGTGTCCCCACTGCTTGACCTGAAGATAGAATGATGCAATACAAGCTGTGATCAACTGAAAATATCTGTCTACGATTTGTTACATGAATCTGCCTAAATACCTACATCATAGATAAAACCTCTTGAGTATGATACACCCATTACACTGCACAACAATTTCTTTGAAAAGGTTTTTGCTGATTGTGACAGGTACCTGGTGGGTATGTACAAATATAGTTTTGGTTTTGCTTCATCACATAAGAACTCCGAGAAATAGGCAGTTAACTGTTTACCGGCAATAACGTATTTAATTGCATTTAGGTTTCTAATATCCTATTAAGTTCAACATAATTAAAAGTGTTTTGCTCCTGATTTTCATTTGTATTCAATGTCCGGTGCATCACGTTGCAGTGTCCAACAGTAATCAGCAAGCATTGGCGGATTTCAGTTGCCCTGATATCGTTTTTCCATTGTAGCAAAACTGAAGATTTCGATAAAATGGTATGTGATGAGCAAATTTGGATGCGATTTTCACGATCAGAAGCCAAAAATCTAAAAGGAACACCAAACAGTGTTCAAGAAGCAAAAACTTTGTTGTACAGTGTAATTAAACACATTGGGTTGCATTTGCAGTATTAACTTATACCCTTTAGGGTTACAGGTAATTTATAGCTTTGATTGGTAATCTTACATAAAACCCGTGTTAAGGTAACTAAAAACAGATAAAATTTGTGCTTGTTAAGAAAATAACAAATCAGTACAAGGTTTATTAGGTGGAACCAGCTTCTAAAACTAACATCCAATTCTTAATAAATGATACTGCTATCTTTGTTCAGGCATTTCAGAGACAAAAATGTTTTCATTTGATATTTAAAGGTCTCGACATGTTTGCTAGTGGAACAATTTTAACACACCTGCTTGCTTCTCTACAACCTAGGTCTTTTTAACCCATCAGACTCAGGAATTACCACCCTTACCTTTTCAGACCTCCTCAGAGGATCAGATCAATGTGAAACAATTCCAGAGAATAAAATGTTTGTGTCAATCCTGCCATCTTTTGGTTAGTAGTGTTAACCAAAACACATAACTTAAGAAAATCTGGGGTCATGTGATTGGAATTTTAGGGAAGGGTTTTACTTTTATTTAGACAATCACAGCACTAAGGGGCTGTTCAACTATGTATTGACACACAAATAAAGCCCCTGTGCTGACTGACAGGTCAATGCACTAGTAACAGCCGACTAAAAGAAATGGTCAACACAGCAACACGTTAAGAGGAAAGTGTGTTAAAATCATTTTAACATTAATTATTCCTGATTTCAACATCTTTCTGCATGTGATTTAGTTTTCTGATTGGTTGGATTGGTGTTTACTAATACAAAGCAACAGGGCTACGTATCAAACAATCAGTTAGAAAAAGTAAAAACATTTTCAAATGTAAAAATTAATCAAGATAAAACTAAAGACACTTCAAAAAAAACAAAAACAAGTGAGGTGGACAGATTTGTGTGTTTTCTTGTAGCAAAGCCACATCTTGCTATCTGCTGAGCCCACCGATGAGAATCGAAATCCAGAGACACACCACTGAACTAGCAGGGGGTGTGGACAGATTCATTATGATACAGATTCTCTAATCCAATAACATGATAGCTACCAACCTGAGCCTTCCTGGAGGGACCACCAGTAAATTTACGAAAAGGAACAATTTCCTTCTTGTTGATTACATTCTTCAGGTAGCGCTGTGCTCTACGAAGTGACATCGACTTAAGAGCTCTCGCTGTCTCATGCGTGTTCTATGGGACAGACCATGAATAATTAGCTTTAATAATACACACCTTTATCTAAGTAAAAAAATAACTCGCAAAAAATAACTGTGTACAGTTTAATGTTTAGTAACATGAACCAAGTGTACAGTTTAATGTTTAGTAACACGAACCAAGTGTACGGTTTAATGTTTAGTAGCACGAACCAAGTGTACAGTTTAATGTTTAGTAGCACGAACCAAGTGTACAGTTTAATGTTTAGTAACACGAACTAATTGTACAATTTAATGTTTAGTAGCATGAACTAAGTGTACAGTTTAATGTTTAGTAACACGAACCAAGTGTACGGTTTAATGTTTAGTAGCACGAACCAAGTGTACAATTTAATGTTTAGTAGCACGAACCAAGTGTACAGTTTAATGTTTAGTAGCACGAACCAAGTGTACAGTTTAATGTTTAGTGACACGAACCAAGTGTACAGTTTAATGTTTAGTGACACGAACCAAGTGTACAGTGTAATGTTTAGTATCACGAACCAAGTGTACAGTTTAATGTTTAGTGACACGAACCAAGTGTACAGTTTAATGTTTAGTGACACGAACCAAGTGTACAGTTTAATGTTTACTAACAGGAACTAAGTGTACAGTGTAATGTTTAGTAACACGAACTAAGTGTACAGTTTAATGTTTAGTAACATGAACCAAGTGTACAGTTTAATGTTTAGTATCATGAACTAAGTTTACAGTTTAATGTTTAGTGACACGAACCAAGCGTACAGTGTAATGTTTAGTAACATGAACCAAGTGTACAGTGTAATGTTTAGTAACAGGAACTAAGTGTACAGTTTAATGTTTAGTAACATGAACCAAGTGTACAGTTTAATGTTTAGTATCATGAACTAAGTTTACAGTGTAATGTTTAGTAACACGAACTAAGTGTACAGTTTAATGTTTAGTAGCACGAACCAAGTGTACAGTGTAATGTTTAGTATCACGAACCAAGTGTACAGTTTAATGTTTAGTGACACGAACCAAGTGTACAGTTTAATGTTTAGTGACACGAACCAAGTGTACAGTGTAATGTTTAGTAGCACGAACCAAGTGTACAGTTTAATGTTTAGTGACACGAACCAAGTGTACAGTTTAATGTTTAGTGACACGAACCAAGTGTACAGTTTAATGTTTAGTGACACGAACCAAGTGTACAGTTTAATGTTTAGTGACACGAACCAAGTGTACAGTGTAATGTTTAGTATCACGAACCAAGTGTACAGTTTAATGTTTAGTAACATGAACTAAGTGTACAGTTTAATGTTTAGTAACATGAACCAAGTGTACAGTTTAATGTTTAGTAGCATGAACTAAGTGTACAGTTTAATGTTTAGTAGCACGAACCAAGTGTACAGTGTAATGTTTAGTAACATGAACTAAGTGTACAGTGTAATGTTTAGTAACATGAACCAAGTGTACAGTTTAATGTTTAGTAACATGAACCAAGTGTACAGTTTAATGTTTAGTAACATGAACCAAGTGTACAGTGTAATGTTTAGTATCATGAACCAAGTGTACAGTTTAATGTTTAGTATCAAGAACCAAGTGTACAGTTTAATGTTTAGTAGCACGAACTAAGTGTACAGTTTAATGTTTAGTAACATGAACCAAGTGTACAGTGTAATGTTTAGTAGCACGAACTAAGTGTACAGTGTAATGTTTAGTAGCACGAACCAAGTGTACAGTTTAATGTTTAGTAGCACGAACTAAGTGTACAGTTTAATGTTTAGTAGCACAAACTAAGTGTACAGTTTAATGTTTAGTAACATGAACCAAGTGTACAGTTTAATGTTTAGTAACATGAACCAAGTGTACAGTTTAATGTTTAGTAACATGAACCAAGTGTACAGTTTAATGTTTAGTAGCACGAACCAAGTGTATTGTGTAATGTTTAGTAAAACACCTCCCAAAAGCAGTTAAAAATAAATTTAAATCTATAAAAACCTTTCTACAGATGTCTTTGAAAACCCACTGACAAACAGCCTCTACTGTTGACACAGTATAATAATCTAGATACACCTTCAGTAAACTACAAAACATTACTTCATTGTCGTGTAAATGTACGTAATTTTAGTTAAAAGTTAAATATTTCACGCAATGAGTTTAAGCACTTTATAGTTTCATCGTGAAATCTTCCACCGTTGTTTATAGCTTACCTTAAAGTGAACACGAAGATTAGATCCACGAGCTTTACATGCTAGAAGAAACAAAAATATCATCAGTTCACGTACTGGAAACGCATCCTTAATATGTTTAAAGCATAGCATACATCTGCATAGCTTCTAGATAACTTCAGACATCTTGAATCGTAACTACAACTTCCCCACAGAAGTAATGTTAATATCAGGTTCGTTCTGGTTAGTAACCCTCATTCCTCGCTTAAGATCTAATTATAAATTACTGTGAATATAATAATAATATAAGAACCATATTCACTATCACCAATATAAATCAAACCAATAAAAACAGTGGAATGTTGTTAATATAAACTTGTTTTCTTGTATAATATAGTGAAAACGGCTAAATTATATTTAACAAACCAAAAACTGTTTCATGTATCTTACTTGTAACTGAAATTATTTTATATCCTCATAAAAATAGTGGAGCGATCAAGTGTGTCCTATAATAATCTGAGGGATTAACATCTGTATTACAACTTTTACAATCATTTGTACAAATACATAACATTGTTAGTGCCAGTTTGGCAAAACATTAACAAGTGGTTGCACAATCAGGACCATACATTTAGTGGAGAACAACTGGTCTGTCATGACCACATATTAAACAGGTAAGGTTTACAAATACAGCTAAAAAGATGTTCACAGTAACCTATTAACTCACATTAACACATAAGGTTTGTTTTGTTGAAATTCATACAAAGCTGCCAAAGGGCAGGTGACACAATTGAGAAGACAACTAGCCAACTCCACTGCTAACTCTTGGACTACTTTTTATTAATAAAAACTAGGACTGACCATCATATGTTTCCATAACAACAATGTACAATCCTTCTATACCAATAAGAACCATCAGAAATAGTCAGTTAATGGAATCAGATAATTATTTGTTTAATGATTTTAAGATTAACAAACATTAATTAAAAGTAACAATGAGAAACCATAATAGCTATATTTTAATAATTGTAATAAAACTAATTTCAACTGTTTTGATTATTGTCATCACATTAACAGACATAATCAAAGATGATATAATAGATTAATCTAATTTCCAGCTCTGAAAGTCATTAAAAGAAACATACTAACAACTCTGAAGCTGGGATTACAAGAAAAATAACTCACACTTCGTGGCAATCTCTGGTTCCATAGAATAACGCCCCATTCTGATACCTGTAAAAGTACACAAACTAGCATTACCCACAATACAAACTAAATATCGAACCATCTTCTTTACAATACTAAATCACAAAATATTCTTGATGATGAAAAACCCACTTGAAATAAAAATGTATCTCAGAACAGCAGGTACGAATATTAACACTGTTACTGATAAACAGAAAACATCCTAGGTCATCAGAACAGCAGGTACGAATATTAACACTGTTATTGATAAACAGAAAACATCCTAAGTCATCAAAACAGCAGGTATGAACATTAACACTGTTACTGATAAACAGAAAACATCCTAGGTCATCAAAACAGCAGGTATGAATATTAACTCTGTTACTGATAAACAGAAAACGTCCTAGGTCATCAGAACAGTAGGTATGAACATTAACACTATTACTGATAAACAGAAAACGTCCTAGGTCATCAGAACAGCAGGTACGAATATTAACACTGTTATTGATAAACAGAAAACGTTCTAGGTCATCAGAAGGTCACTACATTAACCCTTTCTTATTATGGGTTGAGTGAAATCCACCCAGCTCACAATTAACTGTACTACGATATTAGATAATGTAAGAGCAGTATAAAACAATTAACAGATGTTTTAATAAAACTATTTATTATACAATCAGAATCTCACAAATTATGCTTTTTCCTTCTAGAATAACTACAAATTATAACTTGAAAAGACAAATGTCTTAAATATCATGACATTATACATGAATTACTTCTATTATACTGACTATACCAAGTTAATATTACACATCTATCACTGCTACTAATACTATATCCAACAGTATAAAACTGACCTTTACAAGCTGGTCAATCTTAGCTGTGCTTTAGTGGAATACTGTTCTATATAGAACACTAAATAAATAATTAAAGCAAACATTTATTGTTATGATCTTTGTACTTGGTTCATGCTTGCTGTAGGTTACCAACCCTTAGGAAGTTTCACACACAGGATGTGAAACAGATGAATGACCAAAACCAACACATTACTGATACCACAGAATTCCACTATATATTTTTCAAAATTCCTAACTAAACTGTGTTTGGGTCTAAAAAAAATATGAAATTTCAAACAGGCTAAAAGACTCAATCTACTAGCATAAAGGTTTGTCTTGAAAGAAGAAACTTAGTGTTATATTTTAAAATGGCTGAGAAAACTACTTGGAAGACCTTCTGAACTTTGGTTATTCAAATATTATATACAGAAGTGTATATGTGAAAACATAACAGGTTCTTATTAAATATTATAGTTCATCAATGTCAGTAACTTTGGTTCTTAAATTGTATAAAATTATAGACTTTAGATTTCTGTTATATCAAAATACAATCTGAACCAATGTTGCATTCAACCATGACAAACATCAAGGTGAGCTGTTTTTTTAATATTTACTCTTAAATTAAGACATTAAATAATGTATAATATTTGATTTGTAATCTACAGTTTGAGGCCAAACTTTATGATAAAAATTCATAAAATAGTTATTCAATAAAACCTTAAGTGCAAGTCAACAAACACGACACCACCTTTAACCTGTGATCCATGTGGAAAGGGTTAAAGATTCACATCTGTATACTGTGCAGATGATTGCTTTGAACCAGGGATAAAAATACTGGGAAGTTATTTAAGTAACAGTTTAAACTTATAATGGTCTATACTGTTTGTGAGGGTTTTGTTTTCCCTGAGGATCCACAGAACTCAGAAGTGCCAGCTATTATTACAGTGCTCATGTGAATTTGAGTGACACTGTTAAACTACAATGGTTATGATGTAACACTTACTACTACAAAGATTTTTTTAAATGACCAGACATGACAGTTTGTTATACAATGATAAATGAGACATTCTATAACAGGTAGCAGGCAGGAACTTAGTTATGTGTGCCCCTCTGATGGTCAATAACTTCTGTATCCACCACTACTTATGACTCAACACGTCTCCATAAAACAGCTGCAGTATCACCATCTTTGTATCACTTGTGTTAAACAGCATACCACTACAAGGTGGTTTAGGCCGGTTTCCTTTGAAAACTCAATGTTTGCTGGATTTTCCCAGTGTAAGCTAATACTCTTGTTTGTTGGTAAATGTAGTTCTACAGGATTCCAAATGTTTAACATAGCTTACAAGTTACAAATTATTATTTTCCTAATAATTCATCAATATCATTAAGATACTCAGAGCACAGACTGGTAAAAATCAACCTTAAAATTAGGGTAAAGATTTAGGTTAACCTGAAGATGACCTAGGAAGGTTGTTCTATCCTTATCAGTAGTAGCGTTAATAACCACACCAGCCGTTCCGAGATATATTTTTATTTCAAGTGGGTTTCACGTCATCAAGAGAGTAAAGATTTGATGGATCTCTTATACGACCAGACGTCCTGATTTTGACTAGATAGTCCTGTTTACAAGCTGTCTTTTCCCACTGTTCCCTATAAAAATTTCCTGATTTGGAAAATAATAGGCTTAAAGGTTCTGTATTATCCAATTCTAGTAAACACTATTGTACTACAAGTGCACACAAGATCTGTCCTCTCCTTGTATAATAGCCTTCACATTCAAATACACAGAGAGTTATATATATATATATATATATTGAGAATTTAATATGAAATTAGCTTGTTTATTGGCTCATAAAACACCATTAGCAATTCACCTCTATACTACGAAATTATTCAAATCTTTTATATTAGGATTCAGCATATAATGATATTGTTAAAACTGGAAAAACTATATAAAATTAGTTTGTTTTGGGGCACGTGCTAAATGTCCACAGCATACTCAACAAATAGTAATTAGTTTAGTAAAAAAAAGTTAATTTTTTAATGCAACTGTTTTTAATTCAATTACGTGTTATATTTTGTACTTGAAATCTCGTCAATTTTACGTGCTGATAAACGTAAAAAAGCACTCGTCTATTTTATTTATCATTGGATTGTGCCATTTACGAATATTTAGATTTAACTTCCGCTTATATCAGATAAGTGACCAATATATTTTTTAGCAGTACTTATCTTAGTAGCTACAGTAGTGGAGTAAGCTGCGGTAAGTATGCTTTGTGACTTTGATGGTTTTAACATTATATCTTCTCAAGTTTTTTTGGTTCAACACACTTCCTTCATAAGTTCATTAAAAAAAATTCACGTTCACCCTTTCAAACGTTAACCATAAATAAAACTCCAAACCTCAAAGTTAGCATTCCATAGTGAAAAGGCTTGCTTTAAGTATTAGTGATACAACTTCTGACAGTTGAAAACATAAAATATTTTACTTAAGATTGATTAACATTTAGAATACTTTCTTCACATATTATTATCATTATTAAACATAAAACTTTTAAGACCTAATTCGAAACAATTACTATTAATTAAACAGTACAATTTACCAATGTACGTCAAGACACGTTCTAAGAAAGACGCCAAAATAGTTATATATTCCACTCTGCCAAAAACAATATTTTATAGATCGTTAAATTCATTCTCTAAATATTTAATTGTCTGATTTTCTACGATAAATGTAAATTTTCAAAACGGATTTACGACGATTACCTTAAACACACAATAATCTATGTTACACTCTTACCAGTAAGCTTTCCGAAGAGATCTCGTAAGAAACGAGGAACGTTGACTTTACTTTGAACGCCCTCTTTAGTTGTTTTGTGGAACTTACTTATGCCATGTTTTAGTGATACACATTTTGATAATGCTGATGTCTGCGTAAACACTTCTACAAAAATATGTTTCTAAAATTCCTGAATAATATTTACAATAAATAACATTAATTATAAGTAACAAAATGTTTCTATAACCCCTCTACTCTACGTCATCAATTGGGTAACCTCGCTTCTAGTAATGCTTTTTGCATTTAATCCTCAAGCGAACGAGAAGGGCTTTTTGTGGTGTTAACTAGCGTCGAAGCAAATGTAATTCTACATATACAGAAATAATTGTTATATTTTATTAACTCTTAATATGCAAAAATTTAGTTTAATTTGAAATTTAAAAGTGTTTATGAAGCTGACTGAGTAGGAATAAAATATATTTGCTTCTCGTGGCTTACTATTACATGATTAACAGAGACAATCCACAGCCCCCAAAGTCTTGCCTTAATGTATTTGTAAAGCGCCTTTTCTTTTTTCGTCAGTGTGGCCCTGCCCTCTTCACGTGACTGACTTTACTTGGTTTTTGTGTCAGTCTTTGCATAGACGTTCCATAATATGAAATGATAGACGAAAGGAACGGCAGCTGTTTAACAGTACCTTCCGCCAACTCTTGTCTGACGATGGAGCATGATGTAACTGGAACTCTCACAAAGCAATTTTTTTTTTTCCAAAGTGCGAAGCAAGATTTTGTGGTAACACAGTCTCAGTATGATACCAAAGGGCTACGTCTTGCCATCTTACTTGTGGCTTTATAAAACAAATGATATCTTGATAAAAACAACAAATAATGGTTAAAACTTTTTTTTTAAGAAAAAGAGACCCTAAAGATTTATTTCTACTTGTATATGATGCAAAAGAATTACTTTCAAAGACGAATAGCAAGTTTATTATTTATAGTGAAACATCTTTATACCAGTTAGATCATGGAAAACCAAGATAAGTGTTTAGTTTTTAAACTGATAATACTAAAAGTTGAGTACGTTATATAATAAAGTTTTTTTTAAATATGTAAATCATGTGACAGCCGATAAAAAGGCGTATCTCAGAACTAAATTTTAACACATTATGACGCCTCATAGATAAAGTCATATTACCGATAACTGATCGTTTTTGGAAAGGTGTATAATGTTAAAATCATAAAGATATGTTCAGAACGACGATTTAGAATATCAAAGAAGGTGATATCCCTTGTACTTAATGACACCACAAAACAAAGAAATATTAATCAAGTTGGGCAACAGTACTATCTATGAAGCGACCTGGCTGCAACAAGTTGTATCTCATCTATGATAACAGGCGAGAATTCACAAACATAATGTCAGTGGAATATGCTCTCCTCTTTTAAGTAACGGTACACAACATAATCAAACAAAGTCACACTTTGGAAGCACAACACAAGTCACGTGTACATAACCATTTAACTATTACATATCTAAGGTAAACTGAGGACGAAATATCTATTTGTACTATTTCCTGCACAGATTTAATGGGTCAAGCCATTAGATACAGTAATATCTGTAGAATTCTGTATGATTAAACAGTTGAAATGTGAGCGAGTAAATACTGTTCTTGTATAATAATACATGACTTATGGAAAACTTCAGGGGGGTGTAGTTTGCTTGTGACGTGAAAATCTTAGCATTACATTTTTCAATGGAAACAGTGCTACAGAGATATTAAGATGCACAGCCATCATATATTTATGACAGAATACAATGGCGAGGCTCAAAATCATTTTAGCATAATGTACCTCACCTCTATCTCTATGGCCCCAAAGTGCACAGATAATTTGTTGTTGTTGTTTTTGGTGTAAACAGAACCCAAGACGTGCAATGTTAACTCTATATAACAGAATCATATTAGACCACTTGTAAAGTTTTTTAAATGTTTTAACCATACGCTCACTACAGGAACTCTTTAAAAGTAATAAAAATATTCGAGTTCGTAATCATATATATTTAAATGCGAGACAATTGAACGACTTTATGCATTTACAAAGATCAGTACAATAACAGTAGTGACGTGGTATTATACAGGGTGTTCGGAAAGTCACTGTGCACTTACATATTTATTAACAGACAAAACTGTGCAGTGACTTTCGGAACACCCTGTACTTCTCAGAGTAGGGCAATAAATTCTCATTTTACCTTTATTAAAATCTTATGAATTTTATACCCTCTAGTTTTATCAAAATGCTAGTTACAGTTTAAAAACCTAGCGGTTCAAACAATATTATTTGTCTAACATCGTCACCTTTCCTATTATAACATTTGTGGTCGCTTATTTAATTTTGCGCAAAGCTTCACGAGACATACCTGCGTTAGCCTTCCCTAATTTAGCAGTGTGAGACTAGAGGGAAGGCAGATAGTCATCATCAGCCACCGCCAACTCTTGTGCTACTCTTTTACTAATGAACAGTGGGATTAATCATTACATTATAACGTCCCTGTGGCTAAAAGGGCAAGCATGTTTGGTATGATGGGAATTCGAACCAGAGATTCGAAATTAACCACAAATTACGACCTTCTTACTGTTTCCTGTCATCCACTTCTTTAAACATTTAATTTCTGTTAGGGCTTCTTCTGACATCCGAAAAGATTTATAATAAAAACTGTATATCAGTAGTTATTGAGATTCCTACATTAGATACTGTTAAACTTTGTGAAAATCTACTAGGGAGCTACCTGCAATAGACATCCATCCTCGAATACAAGGGAGAATGCTAGTCAACACAACCCACTACCAATTCATGGACTATTTTAATAGTGGGATTTGTCTGTCACTTTTATAACACAGTCATGGCTTCAAAGTGCAAGACATTGAGTTTACCTGCAGTAAAAGATCACAAATTATGGAACCACAGTCCAACAGACTAATAACCAGGCTACTCTCACCCCATAGATAATTGATGTACAAACAATAATTACTGTTATAACTACTAGTTTTCTAATTTCAGTTTCTTTGGGTAGCCAGTTGACTTCAATAAACCTTTCTCATCAGCTCTACTCAAAACATAAAATAGAGAAATGAGACAGCATTTTATGATGTTGAATAATAAATAATTTATAATGTTGAATAATGAATAACTGATAATGTTGAATAATGAATAATTTATAATGTTGAATAATGAATAATTTATAATGTTGAATAATGAATAACTGATAATGTTGAATAATAAATAACTGATAATGTTGAATAATGAATAACTGATAATGTTGAATAATGAATAACTGATAATGTTGAATAATGAATAATTTATAATGTTTAATAATAAATAACTGATAATGTTGAATAATGAATAACTGATAATGTTGAATAATGAATAACTGATAATGTTGAATAATGAATAATTTATAATGTTGAATAATGAATAATTTATAATGTTGAATAATAAATAAGTGATAATGTTGAATAATAAATAAGTGATAATGTTGAATAATAAATAAGTGATAATGTTGAATAATGAATAACTGATAATGTTGAATAATAAATAATTGATAATGTTGAATAATAAACAACTGATAATGTTGAATAATGAATAACTGATAATGTTGAATAATGAATAACTGATAATGTTGAATAACGAATAACTGATAATGTTGAATAATGAATAATTTATAATGTTGAATAATGAATAATTTATAATGTTGAATAATAAATAACTGATAATGTTGAATAATAAATAAGTGATAATGTTGAATAATGAATAACTGATAATGTTGAATAATAAATAATTGATAATGTTGAATAATAAATAACTGATAATGTTGAATAATGAATAATTCATAATGTTGAATAATAAATAACTGATAATGTTGAATAATGAATAACTGATAATGTTGAATAATAAATAACTGATAATGTTGAATAACAAATTACTAGTTTTAATTCCTACAACTGTATTCCTAAATACATTCATATGGTTTGAGTGAACTTTATCAGTTAATAAAATCAATTTTATTAATCTATTTCATAGATAAGGTTTATCTTAACGAACCTCGAAAGGTTTGTGCAATATGGGTTTTTAATATAAACAAACAGTAGTTTGTTTTTTTCAGCTTGTATTTACTGAGTGCAAATCAAACTGTATATTGTTACAAAGGTGTATGTATATATGAACGTCACTATTATGAAAAACCAAACAATAATGTTCCTATCAATTTCTTTTTAAAACAATGTCACAATAATGTTCCTATCAATTTGTTTTTAAAACAATTTCACAATAATGTTCCTATCAATTTCTTTTTAAAACAATGTCACAATAATGTTCCTATCAAGATTGGCAAACTGTTTCGAAGATAAATTTTTTTTATTTTATGTATTAGACATGCGATGTCTTGGACAAGAGTTGTTAGCCTCAACAATTTTGAACTTTTTAGTGCTTTAAAATCAAGGTCAGAAAAACGTATTTTAATATTTACAATTTCAAAATCACTTTACACAATACATGCTAAATGATCAGATAAAAGATCTCTTAGGATCAGGTACAGCCATCCTTCCTTTGGTTTGAACATTGGACCTTATGGTTCATACTTCACTGATTCAGCTTGTTCTTTTGTGATTACTGAGTATTACATTTCCATACAATGAACAGTTTAAAGTCTGTGGATAGCATGTCTCAGTCAATCAGTACATTCTAATATCACAAATACATATTGTTTAACCTTTGACCTAGAACCATAATATACTATCTTTTACTCAAACTTAAAGGTTACTGAAAATCTTAAAATATTTTCTATAATTACAAAAATAATTTCCAAGATATTTTTTTACAAAAATAAACTTAATTTTTATTAAAATTTACAAAACACAGATTGGTGACATAATTTAGTTAATATTAATTGCTGAAAAGTTCCTACAGAAGTAAATTAGGGCAAACTGACACTCAGTATGGATTTAAGTAGAAATGATGAAACCAAAACTCCAGACACTTCAAGAAACGTTTTATAATCAAAGGATATCTTTAGATCCTGTACTTACACTTAGTTACAAACACTTTCTTTATATGTGGTTAACATACTGTTTACCTTTATACCACATGTTCAGTGACATCTTTCCAAATCCTCTCATCTCGTTAGAACACATTGAATTGCAAATAAATATTATTTCCTGGATATTTTTATTATTATATTGTACCAGTACTTAGAAGAAAATAATACTTTTATCAAACAATCCACATATTTTTAAGTAGTTTCTAGTACAATTAGAAAGTGTTAAACCAAAAAATAAGTTTTTTAAGGGTCCTATTTGAAGTTGTGGTCAAACCTGAAACACTAGTGTGTACATGGCTAGCAGAACCCCAGTGTCCAAAAACCAACAGGTCATCTGATCATTAAATGTAACCACACCTCTCCAATTTTAAAAGAACACAAGCCATTTCAATCACCTGTTGGTAATGTTTGACAAATATTATAACTTTCACTGTCATTCAGTGCCCGTATCATAGAGTTGTAACAACAAGTGTTATTACCAACTATAACACGAATTACAGTTTTCAGGGTTCCATGCACTCTTCTTAAATACAAGTATATACTGTCTTATTATGAGTTAACTTTCTATTACTTCTAGAGTAATTATTGAAAGTACACAAAGAGAATTAGAGATACAAAATGCAACTTTAATTTTCCAAAGAATTATATTTTAACATGTGTGAAAATTACAATATCATTTAATAGTTTTATACATGTTACTCACAAACTCCTACTATGTTCCTACATAATAATTTCAACATTATTCTAACACAAATTACAATCTCCTAATATTTTTTTTACAGATGGAGTTTCACCCTACAGAATCCAGAATGACTAGTTTTGTTAATTCATTTACAAATTCAAGAAATAAACCTATTTTCTAAATTTCGTTCCGTTCAAATATATTTCAAAAATGGAGTTTCGAACAAACACAGTTTGCAAACAAGGATAAATGTTAACACTTTATTACGTGGTTTATTTATTTGATAATCATAAACCAGATCCAACAATTATAACTTATCTTCCTGAAACTTAGAAGTGAATTATACACTAAATGCAATTTCTTACTCAGTTTAATTATTCAGTAACCACAAACCACAAATAAAATAAAGACAAGTGTTCTAGAAATGTAACGGTTACTTTTATTCTCAAGTATTATTAATTTCTTCAGTTATATTTACTGTATAACTCACTTCAAAGTCTCAGTGAGAAACCAGTAATAATATTTTCTTGTTAGCTTGTTTCTGTTTTATATATGGAAAGGATGCTTAAATTAAAACAACAACTGTTCATGAAGCAGGCCCGCTACCGTTTCCTGGCCTTTCTGACAGTGAACATAACTTCGTCAAGGATGACTCTGGTTCCTTTCAAGATTGCAGCATGGAGTATATACTGGAGAAGTAGTGCTCCGAAACCCTTATAAAGTCCAGCTGCTCCTTCCTCTTCTAAGATCGTTTCAATACAATCAAAGGGTCCTTCGTAACGGGTGATCACGGGCATGACAGAAGTTCCACAGTCTAGATTGTCAATGATGGTTCTAGTTCCTTGAAGAAACAACCTGGAATGAAACGGAAGACCATCAGCCCCTTGATAGTATGGAATGTTATCAAACCCATGCTCTGTGTTATCATATCAAAGGTTTAAGCAACAGAGTCAAAACTTGCAAAAATAAATATTCCATTTTTACCCGTGGAGAAAGTCTCATAATCTCATAATACTAAAATAGTAACCTTTTTCAGGGATGACAAGACCATGCTGGCATAGATTGGTTCATGATTTATCAAAACGTATGAGTCATGGAACCGTTTTGATAGGTAGAATCAAACAGATGAAATTTCAGAAAGGTGGAAGAGAGATATTAAACTACACATTGAGAGTGTAAATTAGGCCTACATCTATAGAGTTGAAGTCTCAATGATTGATTGTTTTTTGTACCAAGTTACATGAGAACTATTACCTTTGTCAGCTATTTCTAATTCAGAAGTGAAAGCCTACAAGGAAGGCAACTAGTCATCACCACCCACTGCCAACTCTTGGACTACTCTTTTACCAATGAATAGTGGGACTGACCATTACATTATAAAGGATGAAAGGGCAAGCATTTCTGGTGGGACAGAAATTCGAAGCCCACAACCCTCAGACTGTTAATCAAATGCCCTAACTACCACATAATACCAGGCCCCTCAAAGACAGAAGGTACTTGGTCGACAAATGATCAAAGTTAGATGTTACATATAAAAGATATTTTGACACACCCTAGTAAGATGATTAACAAACTTCTTTAAAGGCATCCAAACATGAAGGGGTTCCTCTAACACAAGAGAACCACCATCCACTTTGACCTGCTTAAAGTTTTATAGGTTTCTTAAAATTGAACTGTATCCAAAATGATGTCTCACAATAAACACTAAGTTCTGAAATGAATCTGGCAGCTGAACACACAAAATAAAAAAATACATTATCAGTATAACCCAATTTTTAAAAAATGTTTACTCTCACAAACCCCTCCAGTTCCCACCTACTTTCTAACAAGCTTGATCCATGTTCAACTTTGTATCTCTTCACACATGTTGGTTCCAACAGTTATGAGTAAATTCAATGCTAATACCTATCAACTAATTAGAATTAGAAACTGAATTTAAATAAACAAGTTTTGAAAAAGTTAAAGTAATGTGTAAAATTCAAATATCTATGAAAATAATTTAGAAGAAATTAAACTAGAAATGTAACAGTACTGTTATATTCATGTTTTCAAAGTTGAGCTTTGTTATGTGGTTTATGTTTTACACAAGTCTCTCAAAATATCAAAATAAGTTTTATCTCAGTCCAAAATGGGCACAGTCATGATCAATAGTTCTTAAACAACTTAAATACCACTTGTTTCTTCTAGTTGTCCTCTCCATATGATTTGTTAAACAAGAGAGTTGTTTAATGAGTTTTCACTGGTCAAAAGACAATTACAGGGAAATTATGGAAAGGATTTCCTTATACCTGGTCATATTAACATCCAAAGAACATTAAATCTACAGCAGTACTTGAAGCTAGTGTTTGTGCATTCTTTAAGTAAGGCACAATATATTTATTTATTGTTACTTAGTATATGGACAGCTTTAAATCTGCTACACTGGCTAAAGCTCAGGAGATATTGTTTGTAAAAAAATTTAAAATGAAAATGTGTAAGTCTTCCAGCATGTACCACAAATTATGAGCGACGTCACTAAGTTACCAGCTAATAACAACATCAGCAGTGAGGGTACCTACACAGCCGATGAAGTAACACATACTGGCCTCTATAAGTGAAGGTGTTATAAATGTACGTTTAATTAGCCATACTCATAATCAGGTTAATTTCTAGTTTACCTATAAGTAGGTAACTTGCTCTGATCAAAAATCAATATTAATTACAATACGATGTCTTAAATTTTAAAATTAACTACAATGACATCATGTTATTTTTACAACAACTTATATGATTATACCATTACTTTCCCTGGTTATTAGCACGCAACTAACACTGAGAAACTAGTTTACTTGTGGTGTAAAAAACATATCATTCTATTTGATAGAAAAAGAACCATTAGAGCTAGACTTTCTTACATCTACCACATGACTACTCTGTTTTAGAGCTAGACTTTCTTACATCTACCACATGACTACTCTGTTTTAGAGCTAGACTTTCTTACATCTACTACATGACTACTCTGTTTTCTCAGGAGATGAGCACAAGGTGCTATTTTGTGAAAAGCTGTGTGAACCGAACACTCTGATGAGTAAAGAACAAAAAACAAAATCTGTCGACTTCATTTTGAAACAAAAATCTTGTGAAAAAAATATTTGTTCTGTTCCTGACACATTAACACAAAGAAACAGAAAACGTAATCTCAGTATGGAAGACCTGCCTTATGAAAGTGCTTTGGTTTCTCTATTGTAACACAGTATGGAGACCTGCCTCATGAAAGTGCTTTGGTTTCTCTGTTGTAACACAGTATGGAAGACCTGCCTTATGAAAGTGCTTTGGTTTCTCTATTGTAACACAGTATGGAAGACCTGCCTTATGAAAGTGCTTTGGTTTCTCTGTTGTAACACAGTATGGAAGACCTGCCTTATGAAAGTGCTTTGGTTTCTCTATTGTAACACAGTATGGAAGACCTGCCTTATGAAAGTGCTTTGGTTTCTCTGTTGTAACACAGTATGGAAGACCTGCCTTATGAAAGTGCTTTGGTTTCTCTGTTGTAACACAGTATGGAAGACCTGCCTTATGAAAGTGCTTTGGTTTCTCTATTGTAACACAGTATGGAAGACCTGCCTTATGAAAGTGCTTTGGTTTCTCTATTGTAAATCATGTTCTCCAAACAGTATTGATATAAACTGAATCATTGTATTAATTCTGCTCTGAAAAGTACTGTTTCAAATACATAACTAATTTTAAAACCTAAAGATAGAGGACAATATCAGACCTGTGAAGGACCGTCTCGCTGGGGAAGACAATGATATCCGACACAAAATTTCCCATAAAAATAGCAGTTAAGTCAGAGAAGCACTGATGTGTTACTCCAATATGGTCTTTCTCTTCAATTCCAAGCTGCAGATAACAAAAAGTGAATGAACACAATGTCAAATAGCATAATTACCTTTCTCTTGAACATTAAGGGTCCATTACATGTAGTTTAATATTAAAAACAATACGTGCATTCAGAAGGAATTGTATCAATAAAAATTACAACCTACTAATAAACAAAAAACAGAGATATGTATACATCTCGGAAAATAAACTTAACACTAACAAGACTGAAACAACATTATTCACACAAAACATCACTGTTTTCTACTTCCACAAAAATGTATTCGTAAAGTTTAAAAATACAAGTTAGAAAACTTAAGTTTTACGTTTCAGTGTATATAGTTCCACTGTCTTCGAGAGAACAAACAATGTTCACAAAGTTTCTTACCAACCTTTCTTTAATTACCATGTTTTTACAACAATGATTTAAAAACATTTATTTCCATGACTTCTGGGCCTAAATCTCTATTCGTATTTATTATTTTTAAACTGTCAGTTTTACGTATTGACAAACAAGATCAAACTAAAAACAGGTTTGTTTTGTTTTGAATTTTGGGCAAAGCTACATAAGAGATATCTGCACTAGCCGTCCCTAATTTAACAGTGACTAGAGGGAAGACAGCTAGTCATCATCACCCACGACCAACTCTTGGGCTACTCTTTTACCAATGAACAGAGGGATTGGCTGTCACATTATAACACCCCAAGGTTGAAAGGGCAAGCATGTTTGGTACGATGGAGATTTGAACCCATGACCCTCAGATTAGGAGCCGAACACCTTAACACAACTGGCAATGCCGGGCCCATAAAAAAAGGTTTTCAAGTATAATTTCTTCACAAATCACCCATTTCAACACTTTATGGACTGAGGTGAGATGTGAGGTCCGAATCACCCATTTCAACACTTTATGGACTAGGTGAGATGTGAAGTCCAAATCACCCATTTCAACACTTTATGGACTAGGTGAGATGTGAAGTCCAAATCACCCATTTCAACACTTTATGGACTAGGTGAGATGTGAAGTCCAAATCACCCATTTCAACACTTTATGGACTAGGTGAGATGTGAAGTCCAAATCACCCATTTCAACACTATGGACTGAGATGAGATGTGAAGTCCAAATCACCCATTTCAACACTATGGACTGAGATGAGATGTGAAGTCCAAATCACCCATTTCAACACTATGGACTAGGTGAGATGTGAAGTCCAAATCACCCATTTCAACACTATGGACTGAGATGAGATGTGAAGTCCAAATCACCCATTTCAACACTATGGACTGAGATGAGATGTGAAGTCCAAATCACCCATTTCAACACTATGGACTAGGTGAGATGTGAAGTCCAAAACACCCATTTCAACACTATAGACTAGGTGAGATGTGAAGTCCAAATCACCCATTTCAACACTATGGACTGAGATGAGATGTGAAGTCCAAATCACCAATTTCAACACTATGGACTAGGTGAGATGTGAAGTCCAAATCACCCATTTCAACACTATGGACTGAGGTGAGATGTGAAGTCCAACATCCTTCTTCGTCTTTCTTACCCACAGTAAATATACAAACTCCATGGGTTAAAACTTACTACACTTTATCCGGTTTCAGCTTTAAATAACAATGTGATTTGGTTTAACTTTTCTATAATTTTTGGACTTAAAAGTTTTATCGATGTTTTTAAAAAAGAAGACATTGAAAATAACTTATTTTTAACTTTATTTTTCCTTGTTCATCAGAGAGTTTCATTATGTACATACATATTTGTACACAACCAGTCTTAACTAGACTAATATTAATTAATGTAATTCTCTTCTTACTTAATTTTCATATTTGTTGTTATAAATCATAGGAAACCATTATTGGTTATTTATGAGCTCACCTGTCACATCAAGTTAAGTAACAACATTTTCGGTCACAGTATTCTTGGTTGAGATCAACTTGTATTTAATAAATACATTACTTTCAATAAATAATAAGTTGTTTTACTTTTTAACTTACCCTCTCTTTTTCTCTCTGTATGTTGAGGTTAATGAACCAACTACTAAGAGACTGAACAACAGATGAGACAACATAGTGTAATAGACCATGCAGGACTGATGGACCAACAAGCATCCAAATTGGAATCAGTCGATTAGTTCGTGGTTTTCGCCAACATGTGAGCCGAAAAAGCCCTTCCTTTAACGTGTCTAACACACCAGGTTTTTCACTAGCAATATCACTCTGAAAAAATCAAGAACTTGCAGAGTAAGATACATGAAAATGCTTGTATTGTTTTCACGTTAGACAGTGAAGTGGCACATCTTGACTGTCTCCTGTGTACATATTAAAAACATTGATTATTATGTAACAGACTGAGTTACCTATCTTTTGTCCAGATTATGAACTTGCAAACATGTGTGGGTGGATGCTACTATAAATATCATAAAAATCTTAACTTTGACACAATTTACTCATAACATTTTGAAACAACATGGGACTTATTGGTTCATCTCAGCTGTTCCGTCTTCTGAGTTAAATTAAAAAATAAATGAATAATCTTAAAGCTGGCCCTCATCATTCATATACTTAAATCTTTTCTTATGCTCACTTAAATTTACTGCTTCGATAACATCTGAAGGTAACCTATTCTAAAGGCCAACCACTCCATTAGAAAATGAAACTGTCTTAACTGAAGATGACTCTTACCCTGCTAAAATTTATATTTGTGTTCTCTTGTCCTACTGTTAAATATGAAACAAGGTAACACATCAACACTATCACTTCCTTCTACAATCTTGAACACTTCAATCAGATCATCTCTAACTCTTCTTTTTTCCAAAAGAAAACAATATGAGAGATTTCAGCCTTTCCTCATATGACACCAGGCACCATTCTAGTAACAATCCTCTGAACCATTTTCAACAATTTGGCGTCTTTCCTGTCAAAATCTGAACACAATATTCTAACCAGTGATCTGCACAATTAAATTACAACCTCTTTAAATCTGTATACAATATTTTGGTTGATACAAGCAATATTCCTATTTCTTGATGACGAGAAACCCACTTGAAATAAAAATGTAACATCCTCTTCACAGTTAGCAACACCCAAGACCTTGATGTCATCTGCATGTTTAAGTAATTTATTGACCAATCATTAATCCACTTCACTGATGTAAATCAAAAAGGGTAATTATCCTAACACTGATCCCAAGGTACACCACTTGTAACATTAATCCAGTTTCATTGAACTCCATTCATAACAACCATCTGCTTTCTTCCATCAAGCCACTCTTCTATCCGGTTAGTTAACATCTATATAGACGAGTTTCTTTACAAGTCATTTATGTGGCACTTTGTCGACTACTTTCTGGTAATCCAGGTACTCAAAATCTACACCCTAATCATTATCTACATAATCAGTAACATTTTTAAAGAATGTCAAGAGATCTGTGAGATAAGATTTTGACTTAATGAAACCATGTTGACCGTCCAATTTTATACTTTGTTAAATGACTTTGTATAGCATCTTTTAACACTTTTCAAAACTTTCCTCATGATTGATGCAAAGACTAACAGGTCTATAACTACAGGGACAATTTTTATTACCTCTCTAAAAAATAGGAGTTACATTAGTTAACTTCCAATCATCTGGTACGTGCCTACTATTGACAAAAAATAGTACTCAGTGGTTCACATATCCTATCTTTAACTTCCTTCAAAACTCTTAGAAAATATTATCTGGCTCACAAGCCTTATTCTTCTGAACTTCCCAAGCTTTAACCAGTTCTGAATTAACACAGTCATCTTGTTTAATATAATTTCCATTTATCATAACAACATTCATTATTACCACAGTTTTCTATAAACTTTATGAAACTCACTATATATATATTTATAACAACGTACATACTGTGTGACAGTCACTGCAGCTTTGTAGGAAGAGGTAAAAGAAAATGTAGTGGTAGCAGAGGTGCTGTTACCCACTTTCCACACCCAGTAGTTGATGTCTTTCAGCCATGTTTTATATTATTATTTAATTGACTGCAAAAGTGTTACAAGTTGAAGTTGTAAGATCATGGGTCAAAGTATGTTTGTTTTTTGGTTTTTGAAATTCACACAAAGCTACTCGAGGGCTATCTGTGCTAGCCGTCCCTAATTTAGCAGTGTAAGACTAGAGGGAAGGCAGCTAGTCATCACCACCCAGCGCCAACTCTTGGGCTACTCTTTTACCAATGAATAGTGGGATTGAACATCACATTATAACATCCCGACAGCTGAAAGGGCGAGCATGATTGGTGCGAGGGGGATGCAAACCTGCGACCCTCAGATTACTAGTCGCATGCCTTAACACGCTTGGCCATGCCGGACCAGGGTCAAAGTAGAAAATGGCTCTTAATATCAGTCTTAAGGCGACTGTTGGAGTAGAAGCTTCATCTGAGATAACATGTGACTCTAACAGTGGCAGCTATTTCTTATTACATTCCTTTGAGTGCTAGCTTCATCTGAGATAACATGTGACTCTAACAATGGCAGCTATTTCTTATTACATTCCTTTGAGTGCTAGCTTCACCTGAGATAACATGTGACTCTAACAGTGGCAGCTATTTCTTATTACATTCCTTTGAGTGCTAGCTTCATCTGAGATAACATGTGACTCTAACAATGGCAGCTATTTCTTATTACATTCCTTTGAGTGCTAGCTTCACCTGAGATAACATGTGACTCTAGTGGCAGCTATTTCTCATTACATTCCTTTGAGTGCTAGCTTCATCTGAGATAACATGTGACTCTAACAGTGGCAGCTATTTCTTATTACATTCCTTTGAGTGCTAGCTTCACCTGAGATAACATGTGACTCTAACAGTGGCAGCTATTTCTTATTACATTCCTTTGAGTGCTAGTACATATATAAAACATTTGTGTGTACATATATAGTGTTGTACCCTACACTGTATGTTTTGTTATTTTTGATGTAAGGATGTGATAGCATCTATGAGGTAGTTAACATTAACTTAAAACAAAGATAGTAAGTGCTAAATAACAACAATAACGAAAGTGGCTGGTGGGGTTGTGAAACCCCCATTAATGTGCCCCTTGTTCCAAACTTTAATTGTACAAAGGTTGGTTAATATTGACCTAAGAGTAGTTAAATAATGGACACACACAGATTTTTGTGCTCTAATATACAAATATTCTGGTAACTGCTTATCAAAAATATTTATCTGAAAAACTTCAAAGTGTAATTTTTAAAACCATAGACAGTAAAATGACTGAATAAAACAGAAATATTACTTGTGTAGTAATTATATTCTTATATTACAAAAAAAAAAATGTACATTTCACTTTGCTAATACATACCTGAACAGTTTCAACAAGACTAGCAGAATAAAACGGAGTTAGAACGGTATAAGTGATGCTGTAATGAAAAGAAAGTTTGTGATAAACCTAAATACATATAAATTATACATTGTTTCTTCACTCTAGTAGCACTGGTATCAGTTTGGTTCATCGGGATATCCGACAGAGTAAGTTTGAGTTATGCCATACTGCACTACATGTACAAAACAAATATATCTAAATAAATACACACAGTTTAAAGATTGTGCAGCAGTGACATCAAAACACGAACCGACTTTTAAAGAAGTTTCCAAACAAAGAAAGTTTCAGGTTATATTAATTTACACCAACATTTCTTCAGTTCTTAAAAATGTCAACAGTCCATCAAACCTACATTATTTAACCCAAAATATTAATGAAACTTTGGAAAATTTTAACCTTAAACAGCAGATATTTAAAATTCTTAATAGAAATACATGATGTACAGTTATGGACATTCAAAGTCATCAAATTAGATTTAAATCTTAAATAATTTCTGTAACATATATTTATTCACAGGTAGAACAAGAGAGAAATATGACATCTTTGTAACACTCACCATTTTAAGGCTAAATGTTGAAATATGTGCTTTAAAGAGCTGAACTGGTTTATTTCTCTGAAATTCAACAGAAAATTATGAACATCACATTCAGTTTATTACCTTTGGTTCTGGTATTCTTCATAACTGTTTTTGAAAGTAATATTCAGTCATCATTCCAAGTTTTAAGAAAGATTTTGATGAACAACATGGCTTAAGAACTATTATTAAGAACTATTTATTTAAATTATTATACCTTTCACAGTATTAACAAAAACCAAACTAATTATTTAAATTATTATACCTTTCACAGTATTAACAAAAACCAAACTATTTAAATTATTATACCTTTCACAGTATTGACAAAAACCAAACTATTTAAATTATTATACCTTTCACAGTATTGACAAAAACCAAACTATTTAAATTATTGTACCTTTCACAGTATTGACAAAAACCAAACTATTTAAATTATTGTACCTTTCACAGTATTGACAAAAACCAAACTATTTAAATTATTGTACCTTTCACAGTATTGACAAAAACCAAACTATTTAAATTATTATACCTTTCACAGTTTTGACAAAAACCAAACTAATTATTTAAATTATTATACCTTTCACAGTATTAACAAAAACCAAACTATTTAAATTATTATACCTTTCACAGTATTGACAAAAACCAAACTATTTAAATTATTATACCTTTCACAGTATTGACAAAAACCAAACTATTTAAATTATTATACCTTTCACAGTATTGACAAAAACCAAACTATTTAAATTATTATACCTTTCACAGTATTGACAAAAACCAAACTATTTAAATTATTGTACCTTTCACAGTATTGACAAAAACCAAACTATTTAAATTATTGTACCTTTCACAGTATTGACAAAAACCAAACTATTTAAATTATTATACCTTTCACAGTTTTGACAAAAACCAAACTATTTATTTAAATTATTATACCTTTCACAGTATTGACAAAAACCAAACTATTTATTTAAATTATTGTACCTTTCACAGTATTGACAAAAACCAAACTATTTAAATTATTATACCTTTCACAGTATTGACAAAAACCAAACTATTTATTTAAATTATTGTACCTTTCACAGTATTGACAAAAACCAAACTATTTAAATTATTATACCTTTCACAGTTTTGACAAAAACCAAACTATTTATTTAAATTATTATACCTTTCACAGTATTGACAAAAACCAAACTATTTATTTAAATTATTGTACCTTTCACAGTATTGACAAAAACCAAACTATTTAAATTATTATACCTTTCACAGTATTGATAAAAACCAAACTATTTAAATTATTATACCTTTCACAGTATTGACAAAAACCAAACTATTTAAATTATTATACCTTTCACAGTTTTGACAAAAACCAAACTATTTATTTAAATTATTATACCTTTCACAGTATTGACAAAAACCAAACTAATTATTTAAATTATTATACCTTTCACAGTATCGAAAAAAACCAAACTAATTATTTAAATTATTATACCTTTCACAGTATTGACAAAAACCAAACTATTTATTTAAATTATTGTACCTTTCACAGTATTGACAAAAACCAAACTATTTAAATTATTATACCTTTCACAGTATTGACAAAAACCAAACTATTTATTTAAATTATTAAACCTTTCACAGTATTGACAAAAACCAAACTATTTATTTAAATTATTATACCTTTCACAGTATTGACAAAAACCAAACTATTTATTTAAATTATTAAACCTTTCACAGTATTGACAAAAACCAAACTATTTAAATTATTAAACCTTTCACAGTATTGACAAAAACCAAACTATTTATTTAAATTATTATACCTTTCACAGTGTTGACAAAAACCAAACTATTTATTTAAATTATTATATCTTTCACAGTTTTGACAGAAACCAAACTATTTATTTAAATTATTATACCTTTCACAGTTTTGACAGAAACCAAACTATTTATTTAAATTATTATACCTTTCACAGTTTTGAGAGAAACCAAACTATATGTTTCACAAACACGAGATGTTCGTGAAACGTACAATTTTCTTGTTTTTTGTCAATTCTATAATTACAGAGTTTCACCAAGTACCAACCTTATAACTTTTAATACCAGCATTATAATACAGAAAGATTTAGTTATTAACATTTGTATACAGAGTTTAAATATATCTTAAAGATTTCACTGTTCACTGTAGAAACAGATAATGAATACAAATATCACGACTGTCAGGAATTTATCTAGAGGCCAAGTAACAAAGTTTGGGTTTTAAATCACTATTATTAATATTTAAGTTAATTCACTATAAATATAAAAATGAGTGAAAACATTTCTGGAATTATTTTATATGGCCGATCTAAGTCTCCACAGATAACTGTAAAACAACACTTGGTAACACTACATAAATAATAAACCATAATTTTTATTTGCATCAGTAACATTTTTTCTTCCATATTCAGAAAACACTGATGAAAAAAATTCAAACATGATAATGTTAACAGACTTGACAAAACGTTACCTTGGGAAGGGAGAAAACTCCGATACAACGGTCTCAGTCATCAGAGTTAGACCACGCAATATAAACATGCTTCCAGCTCCTTTCCACAACGTTCCAAATCCCTGAAATGTTATCACACTTTAAGAATGTTACAGACTTATTAAATGTTTCAAGTTTTTCTATACAGAGTAATTGTTTTAAATTATCACCAACATCAAATTCTGATGAACTTAATTAATAATGTGTTGGACTGTTTCTCACATACATAAAACTAGTATCAAGGAAATTATTTTAAAGATTTGTTGTGGAACACTAAAAAAAAGTTATACCTTCATTATTATGCCCGAGTTTTAATGATACACATTCCTCACATATAACAGTTATACAAATATATACCAAATAAAGATAAAATTCAACATTCCCTCTTCTCCATAACAGTCTGTTCACACATATAACTCACATCCATTGTTTCCTCGGTGTAAACACATAAACCAATGATGTGAAACTTAGAACAAACTTCCTAAATACTATTTAGTTACAGTTTTAGAAAAATCCAAAAATTTTGTTGTATTAAAAGTAATTCCTCTTGTTTTAAAATATAATTTTTTTTATTCTTGGCTTTGGTTTGGTTTGAATTTTGTGCAAAGCTACACGAGGGCTATCTGTACTAACCGTCCCTAATTTAGCAGTGTAGGACTAGAGGGAAGGCAGCTAGTCATCACCACCCACTGAAAACTCTTGGGCTGATCTTTTACCAATGAATAGTGGGATTGACCATCACATTATAATGCCCACATGACTGAAAGGGTGAGCATGTTTGGTGTGACAGGATTCAAACCTGTGACCCCTGGATTACGTGTTGACTGCCTCATCAACCTGGCCTTTTTACGGTTGATTAGAAATGTCCATTTCATATATATATATATATACAATCATTAATTATTTACATTTTGCTGTGGATATTTTATTCTATGATTGCAGTAGTCAATGTTTTGCTGGCTCTGACTATACCCACTAAACCTTAGGTGATATTTTGTCATCACAAAGGAAATTACTAATGTCTTCCAAGGCTTATAGATTAACACAAAATCATTTTCACGGATAAAAACAAATCTAAAGAAACCATAAAAATATTCACAAATGTATAGCTTGTTCCTAAATCTTCTAAACTTCCAAAATGACCATGAGAGCTCCAAAAACCAAATATTTCAAATTACTGCTCAAACATCTTTATTTACTGCACATGAATTCAGGGGCAGATAAAGCACGGGTAATATCACATGTTGCACACTGGCTAAAAACACTAAAATTAATTTCTAAAAATGCATTAAACATACAAGTCAGCCACTGCAGGATTTATCTACTCCTTCTGGGTTGAGCTATTTTAAAATTAAACTTCATCAGTAACTGTTTGGACCACGGAATGCGTTGATAGTGTTTCTTAACAAACACAAACCCATATTTTTGGATTTACAAGAAACCCCCTCAAAGCTGTGGAGAAATGTTAACATTTTCATTCATTTTTCTTTATGAATCACACTAAATAAATACCACCTGATAATAACATATTGATTCAAAACTATTTGAACTGCTAAGACTTTGTAGGAATTATTATTTTTACTTAAATTTTAAAGTATGATAAGCAGAGGATTTTCAGTCAGGACAAGTTTCAAGAAAACCCGACCAGTAATATTTAAAATGTTACTGAAAGGTATTCTGGAACAAGAAAAATCTATATAATTGTGTTCAGAAAACTTCAGCTAAAATCTTAGGATCTCAAAGTGCCTTTAAAATAAAAAAGTCACCTGTCTTCTCTGGAGTTTAACAATTACAGGGAACAAAGTGAACGGTGTCAGATGAAATCGATGAGATTTGTAGTGAACCTTCAAAAGAATAAAGACAGTCAGTTTCATTTTTTATTATTATTAATCTACACAGTTACAAACAGCCCTAAAATGTAATTGGTACACTACTGTTACAAGACAAACTTGTTATGTAAAATATCTATCAGTAAGACCTTTCTCTCCATGAAACTTCCAATCAGGTTTTAATTTGTACCACATTTGGTATATTTTTACTTAATATGTGAGGATTATCTAGTTTTCAGATGCAGCATAAAAACAATAACCAATTAATGAGTTACTGTAAATTAAGGTCAAATACATTTGGTCTACAAACAATAACCAATTAATGAGTTACTGTAAATTAAGGTCAAATACATTTGGTCTACAAACAAAAACACAGTCTCCTCTTTCTTTGAGAGTAAGATCTGGGATGTTGTAACATATTAATTCCAAAATAATTATTCTGTTTAGTTAAAGGAAAAACTACATAAAATACTTATACACCTGTAATATTTGAACATAATCACACAAGTGGACAACCTTAGACTGATAAGTACACGTGAATATGTCAATACCAGTTTCTTGAATATCGATACTTCTATCAGTTTGTTCCACTGAATGTGGTTTTTTTGGTTTTCATAAAATTTTAATATAAATCTGTTATATTTACTGTTTTATTGTGTATGGAAATAACTAATTTCTTTTCTGTTTCATAATAAAACAAAATACTGAGGCTTACCTAAACTCTTTTCACTTCACAATAATCTAAAGAAATGTGTTGTTGAGAACTGAGTAAACCGGTGAGATAAACTTCACTACGTTCCGTGAGGAAGCAAATAACGGTGCATTAAAACGTTTTTACAATGATTCCAATCCAAGGTCTTGTTTTGGTGTCTCTATCACCAAAAGATTTTCTTATTTGTTAGGAACTTGTATAAGCTCTCTCTCTATTTTGTTTCCCATGAGTTAAAAAATTAGACCAGCTTCTGTCAAGACACTTTGTTGGTACATCAGAACTAATACATGAATTTAAACTTAAACAGTGGAAAAATAAAACCAGGTTGTCTTATCCCACAAGTAACAGTACTTCAATAGAATATGTAACTTTGTAAGAGCTACATCTGTAATTTTACACTAACTTCTTCATATAGCAGTAAAGTTATCAATATTAGGTTATAATACACTACAGCTGTTTGAAGATCCATGACAGAAATATACAGTTCATATAAACCAACACCCGATCCATGACAGAGATATAGAGTTCATATCAACCAACACCCGATCCATGACAGAGATATAGAGTTCATATCAACCAACACCCGATCCATGACAGAGATATAGAGTTCATATCAACCAACACCCGATCCATGACAGAGATATAGAGTTCATATCAACCAACACCTGATCCATGACAGAGATATAGAGTTCATATCAACCAACACCCGATCCATGACAGAGATATAGAGTTCATATCAACCAACACCCGATCCATGACAGAGATATAGAGTTCATATCAGCCAACACCCGATCCATGACAGAGATATAGAGTTCATATCAACCAACACCCGATCCATGACAGAGATATAGAGTTCATATAAACCAACACCCGATCCATGACAGAGATATAGAGTTCATATCAATCAACACCCGATCCATGACAGAGATATAGAGTTCATATCAATCAACACCCGATCCATGACAGAGATATAGAGTTCATATCAACCCACAACCGGACGATAAGTTTCAGTTTTACACTTTTTTCTATTTTTAATTCTGTTAGTTCTGTTGCTGGAAAAACACTCTTGGTAGATTCCAATATAGCCACTCAAGTTTCTGAAAATTCTGAAGAGTTGAAGTCTAGAATACACAAATATTTAAAAACTGTTTTTGATTTTACACAAAGACTGTGAAGTGGTAGGCTAGAAATAAGGCAGCTCATTAATGCCACCCAACACCCACTCTAGGGTTCATCAGATAACACCATATAGTGTCCAGAACACTATCCACTGCACCACACTTGTTCAAAAATTTAAAAATTAAACTACAGTTATGGACATAATACTTAGGTTCACAATAATAATTGTAGTTAAACAACAGTATATCAGATTACTTTTGTCTATAGTAGAAGTTATAGTAGTTAAATTTGACTCTCAATCTTCAAACTGATTTATAGATATGAAACATCAAGTTAGCGTTTGCAACATTAACGTAAGCCATGTGTCTTTATTGGTTCTTAGATGGATATCCTACATCCTGCACTATGAAATATTAAAACTATAGACAAATCACCGATTGTGTTTCATTGCCATATAAAATACAATTTTCCTAGTTCGTACAATTTGTGGGAAGTGGACAAGTGAAAAACAACTAAATTTTATTCTCTACACGAGATGTTCGACTCAAGTACAAAGCAAACTTGAATGCTGTATATACTGAATATATATACTGAATGCTGTATATAGTAAAGTGACATTTCATGTGTAGTTAAAATGATTATACAACTTACCTGACATTGTCTTCTTATAACTATGCACGGATGAGAGATGATGCTTTCGGTAATTAAGCTACAAGAAATACAATAAAATACGTGCTTTCTGTCAAGATTTCCTTACAAAAATTAATATGATATATAATGTAATTTATTTTACTTAAGTGGAACGTTAAGTTGATAAAACTAACAACATACTTGATCAAACGACTTACACAGATCTGTTGGCTGTTTAATTAAACCATGTTGTTCCTTTTGTCACTCTTACATATTTAAGACCTCTAGTAACGGCTAAGTTTTATAAAGTTGTGACAACCTTAACACTTGGTTTTATATAAATTTTTCAATATTTTGATTAAAACACATTTGTACTGTTAAAGTTTTGTTACAAATACCACAAGAACTGACCAACCTCGCTATTCCCACTGAAACACCAGCAAATTTTTGAGCTTGCTCTGTGAAGAAACAGAAGAAATAAGGAGAGATGTTTACACCAATAAGATTTATATAATTGTAACAGTGTTGGCAGGAGCTAAACATATGAAATATATATATATAATAAATTAAATATAACATTTCTGTTGAGTGTAGAAAACCTAATTTAAAACAGCAGCAGTTTGGTTCTGTAATAAACACAAGGATTGGTACTTGTAATCCTAGAAAGTGATGCTCATGGAAAATAATACAAATACAATTATTATGTGTTGAGCAAACTAAAACTGGAAACAAAATATACACAATACACAGACAGCATAATATATACAATACACAAACAACATAATCTCTTATGCTAAACCAGATAATGTTTGAAACATGCTGTATACTTAAGAGAAAATATTTGCTACAACCTGTGACAAAATATTATAAAACTGTTAAAAAGAAGCCATATTCAAGAAAATAATTATATTGATAATATAAGCTGAAAGAGGAAAAATTAGTCTCTTAATATTGCTGAAATATACGAGTTCGAAAATTATGTAATTAGAAACATGGAAGATAAACAACTATGCAATAATTGTTTAACTTCCAAGTGAAGGTTAGATAAAATTATAAAACACAGCCTAGCCCAAATACATATGTGTATGTATCGCAAACTGGTTTGAGACTAGAATTAACAAATAGTAAAATTCATAGAAATCCAGTCTTCATTTTTGCGTAGCACTTTTATCAGTTTCTATTCTAATGTTTGTCTATATATCTCGACAGTATCACTACTGCAAAATATTAGTACAAATAATAGTAAAAGATCTAAAACTATGTACAATTTGCAGTATTAGTAACTACTAGTATTAGGAAGTTGTACCAATATCTGCTTCACTTCCATCTTTTTTAGCAACAGACGTCGTTTCTAATTCATGCTGATTCTGTGGCACAAATTCTTGAACTGTTTTTGGTACTGTCTGTTGTCGGCGGTAAAACTGATGATGACCTGATAAAAATCTCAAATCCTCGTCGATATTCATGAATTCACCATAAGTAATACCAGCCATCTTCAAAATTTCAAAATATAAACGTTTCACTAGATGGCAGCAGTTTCATTCTTCCATATTGATTACACTGTAATAATAATTTATCATTATATATTACCCAAATTGAAAGGGTCAGCAGATTTTGTTCATTATCGAAGACATTTCAGATAAAATATAAAATAAAATTGAAAAATCTGCATACATCTATAAATCAATCATCTCCTGTATTGATAGTTAGTTTTAAGATTATAAATCACTAAGGGTAAGCAATTTAAAACTTGATGGTGGCTTGCGGAATAAGATTTAAAATTTCTACCTCTTTATACATGCATGTACAAATACAGTTGTCTTTTCCACTTAAATTAAATTATTACAAGAAACAAATCTGTGTATGTAAAATGTTTAACATTATAGAAGTGATATTCATGGTCTGTTAAAATATATCCTTTGGAATTCCAAATACTATTCACCCTTGTAGGTTATATTTTTACAGTTGACTTTATATTTTGAATGTCAAAATTATGCAGCTTTCAACCTATCCTACAAGGTATTTCAACTTATAAAATTATAAAACATTCACTTGCCTGTTGTTTAAAAAGAAAGGCAGTGTTGGATAAATTGTAATTGACAAATAAAAAAAAAAACAAAACACGAAGCGTTCGACCCTTATTCCTATGATATCCTTGAGCAATAATTTTCTATTATATTATTCGTTTCTGAGAGTTTGCGCCTAAATATCATTTTTTAAAAATAAATTATGGAAGAAAATAGTTACAGAAATTGAAAACTGACAAGTATTCGTGCATCTTATTATTTTCGTAAAACGTTAAACAGTTGTAAGTAAACTTTCTCTCCTAAATAGTTGTTACAATCTAACACATAGACGGCGAAAGAGTTAGGTTGATAAACAATACTGCTATTGGCTAAATAGTTGGCACTGATCTGAAAGTATTGTAATGTGTTTTAAGGATATAGTTTTCCATTTATGTTAAAAAACTAGAAAATCATAGCAGTTTTTTCTCAACTTGTTTTAAACGTAACAAAAGAAGTTTACGTTATTTGTTTTCCTAAACTATCATTTCGACACATACCAGTCTGATCGCATGTGAAAGTTTCAAAATAAATTTACGGCGTATGCAGCCTAGTTTGAATACTACTTTAAGGGGCTGTGTAACGAAACCTGTATAACACTTAAGGATATAATTGTAAGTAGAAAGACTGTTATAGATTTATGAAAGTATGAAAAAAGCAATTTCTGAATAATTATGTGTTACTGGTAAAGTTTTAAGTCAAAAGATAACTGTAGTATAACTAGTCAATTACGAATATACACAACAAAATAATTAAAATTTGTAGAGTTCACGTGCATTATTAATAGTATGTTTGTGATATATTGAAATTATAATTAGAATCAGTTTATTTATATTTTAATGAGGAAAATTTTTAATGTCAGAAACTCAATTTCTACAAGAACTGAATACATTTGTTGTTCAATTTGTTTTTTATAAATTATTTTCAAATTGCTCACATGAAATGAAAGCATAATTTAACGAAGCTGCGAATAAGTCTGTATTAGTGTTATTGCATTTAAAAACTGGTATATTGTTAGTTCATTTTTATGGGTACTTTATCTTCTACCCCTATACTGAGCACCTGAAAAAAATATATCCATTCAAGGTTCTTATGTTAAAAGAGAAAAACTTTCTAATTCAACTCCTCTGTAAGTCATGTTGACCAAAAATTGTGGCAGTTGTTCAATATAACATTATAAGTGTATCACGCTCTTATATATAAGTATTGACACAGAATGTGAAAAATATTGTTTTACTACCTAATTAGACTCTACATGCATTGACATTATTACCAAAAATTTTGAAATTGTCAGTTAAATAAAGGATAAAAAGATTCGTTTGTTAATGAAAAAAGTAAAAACAAAAACGAACGTTAAGAGGGAAAGTATTTTCTTAACCCTAACAAAACAGTTTCAAGTAGAATTGACTATTAAAGTATTTTCTTAACCCTAACAAAACAGTTTTAAGTAGAATTTACTATTAAAGTATTTTCTTAACCCTAACAAAACAGTTTCAAGTAGAATTGACTATTAAAGTATTTTCTTAACCCTAACAAAACAGTTTTAAGTGGAATTTACTATTAAAGTATTTTCTTAACCCTAACAAAACAGTTTTAAGTAGAATTGACTATTATACACTTTCATATAGGTAGAATAAAAACAGATATAATGCTTTTTAAAGATTCTTTAATGGTTAACGTATTACAGAGGTAAATGATGCCAAATAGATTTTGTTATACTAAGAAGAGATGAATTTATCATTTGTTTCTTAAGAGAAGTGCACACTTTTGTTTTTAAGTCTTAATTCATTGTTGTAGGTAAAGTTTGTAACCTTTGAAGATTTATCAAAATCCTTGAAGAACTGTTCTGAAAAATTATATATTTTTTAATGATTTTAGTGAAGAGTTTTCTTACCATTGAAATATTGTTGGTTTATCTCTGTCATTTTTGTGTTATGACTGTATGTAACTAGCTAGGAAGATTACTGTGCTGTGATCCACCAAGTAGATTGATTTCATCATAAGTTAATTGTAACTGAAGACAAAAGTTTTGACTCCCTTGGTAGCATAGTGTTTAAATCTTATCAGAAGTTATATAAAAACATGTAAAAAGTAACAGTTTTCAAAAATATTTTTAACATTTCATATCTTCTTGTTTTTGTATAAAAGTACTGTATGTGATACTATGTGTCATGACTTACTTTGTACAGAAGAAAAACTAAGACAGTTAAAGGTCTTTCATTCTACCCACTTCTTCTTTTTGTATAAAAGTACTGTATGTGATACTATGTGTTATGACTTACTTTGTACAGAAGAAAAACTAAGACAGTTAAAGGTCTTTCATTCTACCCACTTCTTGTTTTTGTATAAAAGTACTGTATGTGATACTATGTGTCATGACTTACTTTGTACAGAAGAAAAACTAAGACAGTTAAAAGTCTTTCATTCTACCCACTTCTTGTTTTTGTATAAAAGTACTGTATGTGATACTGTGTCATGACTTACTTTGTATAAAAGAAAAACTAAGACAGTTAAAGGTCTTTCATTCTACCCACTTCTTGTTTTTGTATAAAAGTACTGTATGTGATACTGTGTGTCATGACTTACTTTGTACACAAGAAAAACTAAGACAGTTAAAGGTCTTTCATTCTACCCACTTCTTGTTTTTGTATAAAAGTACTGTATGTGATACTGTGTGTCATGACTTACTTTATACAGAAGAAAAACTAAGACAGTTAAAAGTCTTTCATTCTACCCACTTCTTGTTTTTGTATAAAAGTACTGTATGTGATACTGTGTGTCATGACTTACTTTGTACACAAGAAAAACTAAGACAGTTAAAGGTCTTTCATTCTACCCACAATCCAAAACAAACAAACCTAAATATACCTCTAAATTTAACAACATTTGAAAATAATTTGAAGTGGCTGAATTAAATTCACTTTGGTGGGAGAGTAGTAACTCTGTGGACTTGTGACACTAAGTTTTATAATTACTTAAAGTAGGTGCATCACAGATAACTCATTGTGTACCTTTGTGTTAAACTACAAACACGTAAATAGAAAAACTTCAACAACTGAATATAACACATCACCATCTAAAAACGTTCTACAAGGCTATAATTAAAAATATAAAAACATTCTGTCATAGAAGAAGTCAGTTTCTAGGTTTACAAAACTTAAATTTATAATCACTAATAACTGAGTTTTTATGTTCAGTGTTTTATTCTCTTGTTCATCATGTGATTAGGCCCAGCATGTTCAAGTGCACTCGACTTATCATACGAGGACCGGGGGTTTGAATCCCTATCGGACCAAACCTGCTAATCCTTTCAGCCATGGGGGCATTATATTGACAGTCAATCCCACTGTTCGTGGGTAAAAGAGTAGTCCAAGAGTTGGAGGTGGGTGGTGATGACTAGCTGCCTTCCTTCTAGTCTTACACTGCTGAATTAGGGACGGCTAGCACAGATAGTCCTCATGCAGTTTTACGCAAAATTCAAAATAAACCAAACCATCACGTGATTAATACTTTTGTGTTCCACAAGAAACAGGTCCAAAGCTTTTAAGCCTTTCCTTATAGTTTAAAGTAATTGTTGTAAAATGTCTGGTAAGAGATTAGATATTAAAGTTAGTGTAGAGGAAATAACAAATAAAATATACAGTGTTACTAAGAAAACAATTTTGACATTAATTTATGAAAGCCTAGAAGTTATACAAATGAAGTTGGACAGTGTCACTGGCAGTGATGACACGGCTGAGCTCGGTCGTGTTTTTACTTTCATGGGCCATTGGCCTTTTTAACTTATTATTTAAATTTTAAACTAAAAAATTTGACTTTGTTTTAACATGATTTCTTTTTACAAAAATAATTTTACTTTTATTTTTACTTTTTTACTGGCTGTTTGGCATAGACAGCCTCATTGCTTTACACTGATAAACACTAAACAACCAACCAGTAAAGGTAGTAAAAAGTTTTACAATTTTTATGGGCATTTCTTTACCACTAACTCGCGTCTTGTAGATGTATCCTCACCAACTTTGAAATGGAGGTTTGTTGAATCAGTGGAGTGATCATGCACACTGTGTGATAGAGATTGAAATAATGAAACGTATTAAATAACTATTCAGTTTCATAGTTTTTGGAACTCCCAGCTCCTAATCACACTGGATGGTGTTGTTTATTAGACTTTGAGACCCCTTTGACCCAATTAGAACATGTTATATTAGAATTTACATTTCATCCATTAATCTGACACATACGTTCTCTGGAAGTATCTTCAATGACAAAGTTCAGCAGTATAGTTGAATAACATGTGAACAGTCCAATGGTGGATTATGTGAACAGTGACGTACTCTCTTGAACAAATTCTACTGTTTTTGTGCTTAGTTTTAAAATAAAAATGTTTTCTAACTAGTTCATTTGGTGTTTTAAGCCTTTTAGAAGTACCATTTAAAGAAAGTTGTTAAAACATTTAATGGATACTTTTATAAGAAAACAAAATCAAGTGTTGTTAAAAGAAATCTTAGTTATGAAACTGATTGCTCATATATATGTGTGTATATATTTAGTATATCATTGTGTGTGTATATATATTTAGCATATCTGTGTGTATATATATATTGATTTTTTTTATCTGCTGAAACTTTTGAGGTTTTGATATAATGTCCACTGCTCGAAGGTTTTCCATTTCTCTTCTGACGGTGTTACGATGTCAACCGTAGCAAAGTGCAGCCTAGTTGCTTCCATTGTTATTTCTGCAAGTATCATTGGATACGTTCATTACAAACAACGTGCAGACAGGTTACAGTTACACGAAGGGATCATCAGAGACGTGGAGAGACAACAAATGAAGAAGATTCAGAATCTTCAAACTCTTCAGAAACAAATCGATCTTACAAAAGAACTGTCTCGGAAGAGAGAATCGGCAGGAAACTCAACCTTTGATAGTTGACACCTTATTTATGGGAACTGTTTTCATTAAGGTCATGTTGGATAAACAATAATAAAAACAGTAATAATTACAAAAGTTTAAATTTCAATATTGGAATTTACATTAGAATGAGTAACTAGTTTTCTGTTTTTGTTATGATTTTTATTAAAATATTTGCCAAATTACTAGTGTAGGGTATATGCATGTATACATGTTAAAGGTTATATATTATAATTTACTTAAAATATGTTATTGTGGTATTTTATATAATTTCTGTTAAAACAATATTTGAATCAATGGTTATTCAGTAAACAAGAACAGTTTTATTTCTTTTTATGATGGAAATTATTTTTCACATGACCCAGCATGGCCAGGTGGTTAAAGTGCTCAACTCATAATCTGAGGGTTGCAGGTTCGAATCCCCGTCGTGCCAAACATGCTCGCCCTTTCAGCTCTGGGGGTATCATAAATTGATGGTCAATCCCACTATTCATTAATAAAAGAGTAGCCCCACAGTTGACAGTGGGTGGTGACAACTAGCTGCTTCCCTCTAGTCTTACACTGCTAAATTAGGGATGGCTAATGCAGATAGCCCTTGTGTAGCTTAGCATGAAATTCAAAAACAAACAAACAATTATTTTTCACACAGTTTTCAGTGCAGTTGTCTCCCTTGTTCCAATATCATTATAATGTTAAACACTTATGTTGTGAGTGCAGGGTAAGTTATATTTAGGTTTTGGTCAAACAAAGCAGATCTGCTAAAATACGATTTCCAATTTTAAGGATTTTTATTTCTTTGCAAGTTCATGAATCTGTATTGTTTGTGTTATTTAATATTTTATAATGTTTGTATTTCTGTTGTGATCAAACAAATAGGTGACTTAAGTTATATTGAATGTGAAATGTTATGTTTAAGGTGTGAAAATTATAAAACTGTTATTATTTATTGTGTATGTCAGTTTTTGCTCATTCAACATTGTTGGGGGGTGTATCACAGACAGAGAACTAAATGTCAAGATCTAATGTTTCACACGAGGGTGAATTTGGCAAGTTCCTAACTATTAATTTATTTTCCCAAGTGTTGCTATATATAACACTAAACTTGGCTTAAAATGTGTACGATTTTGTGTTACAAGACCAGAAATAATGGAGTGTTACATTTCTTGGAACAAAAGTGTATGCAATAGATAAACTGAAGCAGTTGAAAAACCATAAAAACTCTTACCTACCCAAAAAAAAAAAAAAAAAATTACCACTTATAAAAATTAACAGACCCAGGTCTGTTATCTGTAATAATAATAATTTATTTGAAGGTGTCAGGTGGAGTGTTAGCTGTGTCAAAACAGGTTAGTATTACAACTGATCAATGGATTTGATACAAAGTGGTTTCTTTTGTTGTTTTATTATTTTGTCACAAAATCCATAACTCAAAATATTTTTGTATGTGTGTGTGGCCTTACATTCAGTTATTCATCTGTGTAATAAAGTATCATGAAAAGTACAGTATGGTATTCTTTCAACAAAATTCATGTTATTACCAAACAAGTTATATTGAATTATCAGTTAAGCTTGCTTCTGATGTTTGTTGTTGTTGTTCAACCTTGACCACCTTTTTAGAAAGTTAAGAAATGTGGTGATAAATACAATTCTTTATGTTTCTATTAAAAATTATATTATTGTCCCTTATGAATTTATTTTATTGGTAAAAGTAAAGACTTAAGTAATAATTTAAAAATAAAAGACATAACTGTAAGTCAAAGGATAAATAAACATTTGTTTAGATATTTCAGAATTTATAATGTTTCTTTTTACTGATTTTTGTCTCACTCATTCGATGTATTATAGATACATCTTGAGAGGTTCTGTCTTGGATACAATTAGTTTGATGTTAATTTAAGGTTAACCATTTTTTTTTTCAGGCATGCTGGACGTAGAGATACATACATTCCCAGTTTTTCATAACAGAAGTATAGGGTGTCCTACACTATTTTAAATCATAGGTTTTCAGACTGTGGTCCACAAACCTCTGGGGCTCTGTGATAGTACTTAACAACATTATAAAACTAACATAGTGATATATACATAAATATTTGTAATTAACAACATTATGAAACTAACACAGTAGTATATATAAATCACAAATTAATGTTTGTAATTAACAACATTATGAAACTAACACAGTAGTATATATAAATCACAAATTAATGTTTGTAATTAACAACATTATGAAACTAACACAGTAGTATATATAAATCACAAATTAATGTTTGTAATTAACAACATTATAAAACTAACACAGTAGTATATATAAATATTAATATTTGTAATTAACAATATTATAAAACTAACAGAGTAATATATATAAATATTAATATTTGTAATTAACAACATTATAAAACTAACAGAGTAATATATATAAATATTAATATTTGTAATTAACAACATTATAAAACTAACACAGTAGTATATATAAATATTAATATTTGTAATTAACAACATTATAAAACTAACACAGTAGTATATATAAATATTAATATTTGTAATTAACAACATTATAAAACTAACACAGTAGTATATATAAATATTAATATTTGTAATTAACAACATTATAAAACTAACACAATAATATATATAAATATTAATATTTGTAATTAACAACATTATAAAACTAACACAATAATATATATAAATATTAATATTTGTAATTAACAACATTATAAAACTAACACAATAATATATATAAATATTAATATTTGTAATTAACAACATTATAAAACTAACACAATAATATATATAAATATTAATATTTGTAATTAACATTATAAAACTAACACAATAATATATATAAATATTAATATTTGTAATTAACATTATAAAACTAACACAATAATATATATAAATATTAATATTTGTAATTAACAACATTATAAAACTAACACAATAATATATATATAAATATTAATATTTATAATTAACAACATTATAAAACTAACGTAGTAATATATATAAATATTAATATTTGTAATTAACAACATTATAAAACTAACACAATAATATATATAAATATTAATATTTGTAATTAACAACATTATAAAACTAACGTAGTAATATATATAAATATTAATATTTGTAATTAACAACATTATAAAACTAACACAATAATATATATAAATATTAATATTTGTAATTAACAACATTATAAAACTAACACAATAATATATATAAATATTAATATTTGTAATTAACAACATTATAAAACTAACACAATAATATATATAAATATTAATATTTGTAATTAACAACATTATAAAACTAACGTAGTAACATATATAAATATTAATATTTGTAATTAACAACATTATAAACTAACACAGTAACATATATTAATATTTGTAATTAACAACATTATAAACTAACACAGTAACATATATAAATATTAATATTTGTAATTAACAACATTATAAACTAACACAGTAATATATATAAATATTAATATTTGTAATTAACAACATTATAAAACTAACATAGTAATATATATAAATATTAATATTTGTAATTAACAACATTATAAAACTAACACAGTAATATATATATAAATCACAAATTAATAATTGTAATTAACATAAATTATGTAAATTCATTGTGGGCCTGGCACAGTTGTGTGCTGATTGAAAAAAACAAAACAGTTGATTTCCAGTTGGACTAATGCATATAAAATAGAAATAATATAAACATGGAGCTGGATCTCTGTTTGAAACTGTCAGACATTGACCTACAAATTCACAAAATTGTTTCAACAAAGCAGTTTCATCATTCACATTAAAGTAGGTCATAAGATACAATTCAAGTTTTCCTTATTTAAATCTCTCTTCATTGTTGTTTTCTTAAAGCTAGATTCAAACTACAAAGGTAATAAAACATGTATATGATACAACAGTTACACAAGACAAAAACTGTTTTCAATCAAAGGTTGTCAACCAATGGATTAAAAAATGTTGAAGCGAATCGACCTGTTGTTAAAGTTTGGAAATCCTTGTCTCTATTGTCAGTGTAGTACTTCAACCAGTGGATCCCAAACGTTTGTCCAGTATTGACCTTATTTCATACATCTCAGGTACTTGCAGACCCATATAATCAAATATCTGTTTTAAACAGATCATTCAGACTTGCTGTATATAATATTTTGTCTGACAAACAACCACTGACATGAAGACGAGACATTCTAGAAGACCATACATTCAGGAGATTCTGTCTTTTGTTATTGTTATAATGTTCTCTATCATTTGGCTGATTCTTTTAAATTATTTAGTTAAAATAATTCCAAGTACAGTCCAAGTAATGATAATGAATTAATTTATTTCTTCTATAGCATATACAATAGGCTACGTTCACTTTGACACATTGTACATCTACGTTGACAGTGTTTCGACAGGAATTACTTCCTAATGGTTCCTCCAATCTATTATTCCGTTCAACAGATTTCAATATCATAGAAAAACAATTTGCCAGTAGTGTGACCAGATGTTCTGATTTCAGTGGAACAGTCCTGTTTTCTAACACACTGTCCACCAGAAACTTTAAGGGACATGAATATGTACTGCTTTGAAAACAAGGAACTTAAATATTCTACATTATCAAAATTAATACCAGTAAGCTCTATTGTAGTATGACTGCACCTAATATTTGTCCCATCCTTGTATATGGTGTCCTTTATTTTCATATATTAACACAACATGAGTTAGGTGTCCTGCTTTGGACTCCAGGAAACCTGGCCACTTTACTCACAAAATAATTGAATTACAGAACAGATGCATTAACTGTAACCCTGAACTGAAAAACATACTGAAGCTTACAACACATTACTTGTATTTATAATGCACTGTTGTTTCTTGGTTCTTGAACTTCCTATACATTTCATCAGTATTATAATAAGTAGAAACATCTGAATCAAAAAACGTAAAATATAACTCAGTGTTATTAACATTGATTGGGATATAATAAAGTATTATAACATTAAATGTTTTGATGATTAGAGGATGTTGACTCATGACAGAATGACCTGGATCATTTGGACAAATTATAGTAATACTAGGTAAACCAGAAATCAATATGCTTTCTGGGCTAAGGAAGTATTAGAAAAGTAAAAATTTCAAGCATATGTTTAAAAGCCTCTGATTTAAAGATAAACATTATAAGTGTAGTTGCTGTAAGTTTAGTGTTTCATGTATAAGGAACAGTTTAAACATGTAATGTGAATAAATGTGGTTAAGTTTTAAAAACATTTATTACCATTATATAACTTAGAACATGAAATTTAAAATCAGTCCTGTAATACTCTGTGATAATTTTATTGGCATTTTTTGGAACCATCTGGAGTCAAGTCATGAGAGAGAAAAGTTTGTTGAAGTGAACCAGGATGGCTTTTTCTATCAAAGAGACAACTGGACAATTTGAGAGAAAGGCTTGTGAAGGATGTTAAAGGAAGAGTCGTATCTGATGGCCAGTGAAGGATGTAAAAGGAAGATTCGTATCTGATGGCCAGTGAAAGGTTTGTGAAGGATGTTAAAGGAAGATTCGTATCTGATGGCCTGTGAAGGATGTTAAAGGAAGAGTCGTATCTGATGGCCTGTGAAAGGCTTGTGAAGGATGTTAAAGGAAGATTCGTATCTGATGGCCTGTGAAAGGCTTGTGAAGGATGTAAAAGGAAGATTCGTATCTGATGGCCAGTGAAAGGCTTGTGAAGGATGTTAAAGGAAGACTCGTATCTGATGGCCAGTGAAAGGCTTGTGAAGGATGTTAAAGGAAGACTCGTATCTGATGGCCAGTGAAAGGCTTGTGAAGGATGTTAAAGGAAGATTCGTATCTGATGGCCTGTGAAGGATGTTAAAGGAAGATTCGTATCTGATGGCCTGTGAAGGATGTAAAAGGAAGATTCGGATCTGATGGCCTGTGAAAGGCTTGTGAAGGATGTTAAAGGAAGACTCGTATCTGATGATCTGATGGACCTGAAGGATGTTAAAGGAAGGATCTGATGACCAGTGAAAGGCTTGTGAAGGATGTTAAAGGAAGACTCGTATCTGATGACCAGTGAAAGGCTTGTGAAGGATGTAAAAGGAAGACTCGTATCTGATGACCAGTTTATTAATCTGATGACCAGTGAAAGGCTTGTGAAGGATCTTAAAGGAAGACTGTATCTGATGACCAGTTTATTAAATTCTCCTTTCTCTTTATTTGTTACTAATAAAGATTTAAAGAACAGTCCTTCGCCCGAATGTATTATATAATTGATTTATATTAATGATATAGATGAACGTTGAACTGCATTAATGTCACAAGTGAGGTACTTCAGGGCTCTGTGTGTTAGGGCCTTTGTCCTTCTTGAGTTATATCAATGATATAGATGAACGTTGAACTGCATTAATGTCGCAAGTGAGGTACTTCAGGGATCTGTGTGTTAGGACCTTTGCTCTATTTCTTGATGACAAGAAACCCATTTGAAATAAAAATGTATCTCAGAGTGGCTGTTAACACTTTTACTAATAAAAGCAGAGAACAACATTTCAACGTTCCTGAAGATGACCTGAGGAGGTCAAAACTCTTTCTGCTTTATTAATGAAAGTGTTAATATCCATAACAGCCATCCTGAGATACACCTTTCCTTCTTTTGATTTAAATCAGTAACATAGATGAATAAGTTGTTAATAACTAACTTGAATATACAGATGATATTAAAATATTTGGTGTTACTGCTTTATACAAGAATTCAGATCATTTAGTGAGTTGGGTGAATAAATTACACATGCCTCTTAATTATAGTACTTGGAAGATAGTACTCATTGGTTATCATAATATTGATGGAAATAACTGTTATGAAACAAAAGGATCTTAATGTAATTACTGATCAGTCTCTTAAGCCATCCAATCAGTGCACCATTGCTGGTGGTAGAGCAAATATAATTTTAGGTTGTACCTACAGAAATATTGAAAACTTATCTTAAGGGATTATAATTTAATTGTATAGGTTATTTTGAGTATTGTATTCAGTTTTGGGCTTTTTACCTCAGAAAAGAAATTGAATTATTTTAAATGGTTCAGAGAGGGGCAAGTATGATGACACCTGGGATGGACAGGTTATCAAAAGAGGACAGGTAAATATCTCTGGAATTTGTTTTATCTTGAACAGTAAGAGTTGGAAGGTAAGTGACAGTATTGATACATCGTCACTTTTTGTAGTTAGTGGGGAGAACGGTAGGACCAGGAGACACACACACAAAATTTGGCATGATTGGAGTTATCTCCAGCTCAAACAGTTTTATTTTACTAACAAGATTGTTGGCCTTTGGAATTTATTGTATTTGAATGTTGATGGAAACAGTAAATTCAAGGAAAGGATACATAAATATTGAATTATAGAGGCTAGCTTAGGAGATGGGACAGCCTAGATGGACCAAGAAATCTCTTGCTTTTCTTAAATTTTATACTGAATTGGTTCAAATATAATGGGCAACCAGTCAGATAACTTTCAAACCATAATGCCCCTATATAAGGCCTTTAAAAGATGCTGGTGTTTGAGGCAAAGATTTTGAGGTGGCTGAGATTTCAAATGTTTTCCTCTTTTTCTGTTATTACAGAATTTTCTGCAAACTATTGCCATTTTGTTTACAAGATTAAAAGCTGTAAATGTTTTTCATATTTTTAAAGGTGTGTCATAAAGAGTTGTCCAGCATTACTACAGGTCAGTTTATTATAGCCCTGATATTGTGAACAAAAGGTCTGTTCAGTACTGGACATAGCATGGTTACAAACTTCTTTGCTGTCACTCATGGGTTCTTAGAATTACTTTAGTGAAAAACAGTTTTAGAGTTTGTTAAAAAAAGTCATGCAGTATCATTTAGTGTAATAAAATCAAGCCGACATGGATTTTCCACACAAAAATTTTACACTACTAATCTGTTAAATTTGTTTAAAATGCTGTTGGTTATCTGGGTGATGGAAAAAGAAATGGATATGATGCACTTTGATTTTCATATAATTTGGATGAAAGTGTTACACAAAAGATTAGCTAAGAAGATCATAGTATTGGGATTAGGAGACAGATCTCTAAATTGTTTTGAAAGGTGCCTGATAAAAGAAACAAAACTGTTTTTAATTGGTATAGTAAAAGTGGACCTTTACTAAATCAGTGTCTCAGAAGTTGGACCTTGGCATTAATAACAAAGCTAGGGATGTGACGTTTACTGATGGTATTAGACACGGGGGTGTGTGTAGCCATGTTGAACGACTCGGAACAAGTGTTGAATTGAAAATACATGTAGTAAATAACCTTTAACTGGATTACACGTGTAATATAAACAGGGACCCCTCAGTAGCATGAATCAGAAATGCATTCTGGCCGTGTCATTACTAGTGGAGACTTGTACTTAACAGAACCAGGACCTCAAGATGGAAAGTGGTTTCCTGGAAAATAATTGGTGAGGGACAGATATGAAATACCAAACTGTCTCTTGTTATCTTTAATAAAAATATTACCTACAACCAGCTTAACCACTACATGATAATTTAGCATGGCTTTTAATTAAAATTTATGAAAATTGATTTCGTATTTTGAATATTTTCATAGAAAATTTCTGCTTGATTTTATCAATCTTAAATGGGGCTTAAATTATTGAACAAAGTTTTTTTAAATTAGTATCTTTAAAATTAATTTCTGCTCTCAATATGGTGTATGGAAGTTATTTTTCACTAGATTGTTTGTAGTATTCCTTGTGCTATATAGTACATGTTCACAAACTGAACATGTTATTGAGAAGATGAGAAATGGACACGTGATTCACTTATTTCAAACATTATTTAATTATTCCATGTTACAGAAACTATGGCAGTCATGTTTAACTTCATGCAACAAAAAATTCCAGAGATTAGTTATATTTTATAACAAATACTTATGGCAACTGGTCTACCTGATTTTGTAAGTTATATAAAACAGTAATACCAAATCATCTTTCCATGTTCCGAGCAAACATTTGTGATAAAGTAACTTACTCAACTTCATGAAACTTACCATTTAGGTTCTTCTTTCAAGCCTAGATAAATTGCTTCAGTGATTTTATAATTTGACATTTTGATTTGAATGTGACGACGAATTACAAAGATGCATTTGATGTAGATGTACAACTAAAGGAACACTAACTACATAATGTAATCTTAGCTAGACTTGGGACTAAGAGAAAACGCTAGAAGTACTTAAGAGAGTAGGCTTAACTGTAGATTTTGTATCTCGTATCAGATACATCAATTTTAGAAACTGTTACTAGTTCTTGAGCAAATGAACTACATAATCTTAACAAAAAACAATGAAAAGATCTAAACCAGTAATTAGAACTAATAATTCCAAAGAGTGGTAAATACTTTTTTGAGTGTGATGGTATTACATTATAATATTGGTTCTTCTCAATAGTGAGTGTGACAGACGAAACACATACATGGTGACATTGGCACTAATTTCATGTGAAATTTCTAACTCATCATTACAAAGAAAAACAAAGCTCTTACAAAAGTAATTGATTATTTGTAAATACACTGGTATCATTCGCTTTCGTTTATATAGTTTCAACATCTTCCTTTATTATAAAAACGAGAAGTCATTACATTTTTGGGTCTTATGGACGATAGTGTGACATCTTTATAAGATCATCTATCCACTTAAAGTGTGGAAGTTGGAAATGAAAACTCATAAAAAATTGTATTTTAACGTCCACGTTAGTCTAAGAATAGAACGTACTAAGTTATGTACATTGATTATATATTACAATATATGACACTGGTCGACTCGGGTAACGATACACTTGAGTCAGACCCAAAATCTCATTAGTTAACCCTGGATATTTCCGAAATGTATTTATACCGTTTTCAATAAAAGCCCGGATTGGTGTGCTCTATGATACAACACCTCTTTACTATTACGTAATCTTCCACAGTACGGTACACGTGTTTATTTACATATTAATAAAAGCCCGGATTAGTGTGTTCTATGATACAACGTTTACAACACCTCTTCACCATTCTGTAACCTTCCACAGTAATGGCGCAGTCTTGGATGTTCAGTTGCTGTAAACCTCGACAGTAATAAGCGATAGCCCGGACTCCTTTATCGGTCACCATGTCGCAGGACTTGAGGCTCAATTTCTTCAGGTTCGGGCAGTGCTCCGACAGAAGCTTTAGCCCGTAGTCTGTGACGTCACACTTGCCGATGTCTAGTGCCCGGAGCCTTGGACAGCTTCTGGACAACACTTCCATGCTGTCGTCAGACACGGCTTCACAGCCTCGGACGTTTAGGTAGCGCAGCTTGTAACAATGGCGGGCTATTTGCTTGACACCAGCATCAGAGACTTGGTGACATTTAGCCACACTGAGGTACCGCAGGTTAGGTCCCAATTTAGCAAGTTCGTAAAGACCGAAATCAGTAACTTGTAAACAGTCGCTGACACTAAGTTCCCGTAGCATCACACAGTAACTAGCAATGTACTTGACCGCCACATCTGTCAGCTGGACACAACGTCGAAGGAAAAGATGGGTTAGCTGAGGACAGTTCCGGACAAACGCTTTTAGTCCAGAATCCTCCAAAGCTTGACAGTCGGTAAGGTCTACGTACTGGAGATACAATTGCCGAGCACACACTGGAAGGGAGTCAGGTTTAGATCCAGCCGGATCTGGAACAGGTACAGTTGTCTGACGAGGCTCGACACTGGTGACATGACAACATCCTGAAGAGTTTTAAAAAAATTAATAACGAACAGCATTATGAACGTGAAACTGTAGAGACACTTTACAAAATTACCCTAAAACGATATACTCGTGATAAGTTAACGTACTGATATATATCTGTACAAAAATACAGTGTATTACTTACCACCATTTATTTATACATATATATTCTTTTTATATATGTACGTAACGAACAATTTTTTCATACATAACTCAATTTATATCTGTGTTCTCAAATTTCTAAACAAGTTTTACCTGTTAAACAGCTTCAAGTCATCAACTGATTATAAATATATTTAGTATATTAAGAAATTTCCTTACCAAACAAACATACGCACTCCCAAAGGAGTGGTTTTAAAATACGAAATATTTATGAAGGGTGGAGACAACTTTGGTTCTTGGTGGTTTTATTTCTAGATTATTCTACTCGACAAGTAATATGTTTTGTCTTTTATAATAGTTTAGATTTATATTTAAAACAATTTCATGAGTTACTTCATTTCTTAAAATTATAAACTTTTGCTGTATTTTTCTTTCAGATTACTTGCGTAATACAAATAGAACAAACCCCTAACATAGCCTACACGTGTACAATTCTTGCCGTTTAAAATACTTAGTAACTAAATGTTTAATAAAATATCGGATTTTAATTATTCAGTTCTCGTTCTTTGTGTTTGGTTACTTCCATCCTTATTCTTTTAAACTATTTGAAATGAAAATATGTTAAATTTTATATTTCAACTCTAATTTACGCACTTATTTTTGCTTGTGTCGTTTGATATAAAATTTAGTATTTTCGCTATAGTGTTGATTTTGTTGTATCCATCACCGAGTTCTTTTAATACTAATTTGTTAATTACGTTATTAATTAACGTAAAATAATAAAAATAAAACATTATTTACTGCTCTTAAAAATTTAAGTTCAAACAAAAGCATATTCCTACATCATACTTTAGGCCTAATCCTTATTATCTGCAGAACACGGTATTTGTTCACACCTTTTCGTTGTATAAATATGAAACAACTGTTTTAACGTTATTTTAAAGTATGCCAGAAACGTGTACATAAACATAAATAAAATTCTAGTTATTGAGGTTGTCACGCAAATAACCTAGATTCCCACAATGTTCGACTCCTGACAGTCACGAAAATTCGCACTGTATATACCTTGTTATACGAAGGCCTGTAATGAAAGCAGGTTATGTTCCCATACACGTTGAAAATAAATTAAAACACCACATGAAAATATTCTAAACATGTAGAATATTTGTTGGAAAAAATGCGGTCACAAAAATCGCTGTAAAAAACAATGAAAATGATAAAAACCAAAGCGCTTTATAAATTAATGTCCCAACGTTTATTAATTAGAAATATGCCAGCTGTTAATTCTAAACGCATAGCCATTTTTGGTGTCGTGCCACATTTGCAGGTTTGTAAACAAATAGCTTTTGGGACGTGATATATACATCTGATTTAAAGTTAGGGATTTCTTCTTTTTAATCACTAGCCAATACTTATTAACTCCCGAAATATTCGACCTACTTAATAAAAGCCCGCTGCGTAAAGCGCTTTTCTGTGTTATGCCATGTTTACTTGCAGGTTTGTTTTTTTTTTAAACAATTTTTTTCTGGAAAGAAGAAAACAGTTCCCTTCTGTTTTATATCATTCTTTCTCTCTGTTGATATACTATTTTTGGTTAATATCATAACGTGTATTTTTTCTTATAGTAAAGCCACATCAAGCTATCAGCAGAGTCCACCGAGGGGAATCGAACTCCTGATTTTAGCGTTGTAACTCCGTAGACTCACCACTGTACAAGCGGGGTACATATCATAATGTAATTTTACCTTTAAAAACACTGATGGCTTTCGTAAAAGAAACCAAGTTCAGCCTTATCGGCCCGGCTTGTCAGCTGGTTAAAGCGCTCCACTTGTAATCTGAGGGTCGCGGGTTCGAATCCCCGTTGCACCAAACATGCTCACCCTTTCAACCGTGGAAGCGTTGAAATGTGACAAAACAAATAAACAGCCTCGTGTGTGTACAGTAACTGATGATTCGTAGTGCCATTTTATAGCACAAGCTGTCAGTGAAGAAGTAATAAAGGTGAAATGGGCTAAGGTGTGTACTTTACAGTGATTTATTATGGCTTGCAACTTAATAATTAAAATATCGTAGGGGTTTATCTCAGTAACACCGTTTATAATTTTTTTAATTATTTCATTCTTGATCCGTAGTAAAATATTTTAATAATTGAAGCCTCTTTATTTAGAGTTTTAATACATGGATGAAATTATGTGGAATCCACTAAATTGTCTGTTTGTTTGTTTGTTTTTTGAATTTCGCGCAAAGCTACTCGAGGGCTATCTGCGCCAGCCGTCCCTAATTTAGCAATGTAAGACTAGAAGGAATGCAGCTGGTCATCACCACCCACCGCCAACTCTTGGGCTACTCTTTTACCAATGAATAGTGGGGTTGATCGTCACATTATAACGCCCCCACGGCTGAAAGGGCGAGCACGTTTGGTGCGACCAGGATTCGAAGCCGCGACCCTCGGATTACGAGTCGAATGCCTAGCCTTAACACACTAGATACCTGATCTGGTATATACTTAGATAATTCTTTGACCTATGGCTACGCAAATACTCCTTAAAGACTCGATTGCCATCTATGGATTACTAAACTTTTTAAATAAAAGTAAGCTAAATATACAGATTAAAACTGAAAATTAACAATAGCTTTTCTTCTGTATTACAAACTTAACTAAAACACGTGATGCTTTAAATCAATACAAAAGAAAACTATAAGATATGATACTTAAAATTTGTTAAATTATCTGGCGAATTACATCCCTGTTAATGGTATTTATTGATATTTTATCCAAATAATACCACGATATTTGATCAGCTTGGAAAGCTATGTTAGTCTAAATTATATATATTAAGGCTAAGTTGCAAAGCAATTTTCCCGAGTGCAAAAATGATTACAAGCAATAAACTAAAATACAATAATAATGGTGATATATATTGTTTTAAATTTTAAAACTAACAACATTAATGTGTTTCTCTTAATAAAGTCGAGTTCCGTCTGTCCTCCTTCCTAAAAATCTACGAAGCCTAAATTAATATATAATTATTTATGTATTTCAAGTAAAGCACATCCAACGATAAAACTAATTAATAAACTACGAAAGAAAGACCAAAAACATTTATATGAACGTTAGATGTATAAATATAACGTATGTAAAGGAAATATATTAATAGAACCATCTTTAATCCAATTATTTATAATATTAAAATAATCATGTAGGGTTAGACATATACAAGGAACCCAACAACCCAGGCACTTTTGTCTTCCTTGCTTAGAGTGTCTGTGATGCTACCACAGCAAGGATCGAATACCAAATTTTAACATTATAAGCCCTCGAACTTACCGTTAAATCATCAGAGAAGGGTACGTGAAGAAAACGTATATCATACATAAGACACTAACGCTCGAGTTATAATTTAAGTGGAATCAACCAGTAAGTAGATGTATGAAAATATTCTATTTAAATACGAAATAAGTAAAGGGTTCGATTACCTTTGGTAGACTCAGCAGATAGCCCAATGTGGCTTTGCTATAAGAAAACACACACAAAATAAGTGTACCAGTTACTAACTAATACTCCATTCATTAATTGGTTCGTTTGTAGTTAGGCACAGAACTACACAAAAGACTATCTGTGCTCTACCCACCACTGGTATCGAAATCTGGTTTCTAGCGTTGTAAATCCACAGCCATAACGCTGTACCACGTGGGGAAGAGAACTCCTTATTTGGTTCTGAATTTTAGCGTGAAGTCACACGAGGGATATCTGCGCCAGCTGTCCCTTATTTAGTGGTGTAAGACTAGATGAAATGCAATTAGTCATCACAATACACCACCAACTTTTGGGCTACTCTTTTACTAACGAATAGTGGGATTGACCATCGCGTTATAACGCCCCCATCACTGAAAGAGCGAGGATGTTTAGTGTGACAGGGATACGAAACCGTAACCCTCAGATTACGAGTCGAACGCCTTAACCACCTAGCTACACCAGGCCGCTAGCCATCCCGAATTTAGTAGTTAAAGGTTAAAAGGAAGACAGTTAATGAACACAACCAACTGTCAACTCTTGCGATACTCTTATCAACGAAGAGTACCATTCCCCGTAATTTTACAACGTCCCCAAGTCTGAAAGGGCTAGTATGTTCGTTGAAGGGAATTCGGACCCGCAACCTTCAGATTACAAGTTGAGTTCTCTAACTACCAGAACTCTCTTCATTCTTAGTTTTACCTTCAAGTTCGCATATTTCGTCTCGTATATTTATTTATTTCCATCACTACCTAATTACACTACACCTACAGGAAGGTGCGACTACTTTCTTTAACTTGTAACCTATTTCTTGCAAGCTCTTCTATCGTTGAAATGTACCAAAAGAAAACATTGTCTAGACCACCCTCTGAAGTTGTCTAACTGGAACTTATCCTTCTACAAAGTTCACAACTGCGAAGAAGGTTGGTATTGGGGAGATACTTGAACTCAAAACCAGCGTAATAAGTACATACAGAAAAGTGGTAACGCATGTTTTTGTTTCTTCCAAATACCGAAGCTTCCGACGTGTGTTAAATGTGCAAATATTTATCAAAATGAAAATCATTCATACTTTTAGTTTCTTTGATCACCAAAAGGTAAATAAATCACGTGGAATTAAAAACCAAGAATAACAGTTGGTTATTCAAATTATTTTTCATTAAGTGATAACTTCACTTAGTAATAATCATTGCTCACCGTTTCGCAACTGTCTTCACCCATATACCACCAATGAACAGAAGAGTTTATTAAGCCTTATCTTATACAATTGCAATATAGTTAGATATTAGTTCTATTGATATAATAAAATCTGTACTGTTCAATCAAAAACTGCTAGTTTGAATTTTTCTCAACAGTTGTTACCAACCTAATCTGGTCGAAGACAACAAATGACAATCCCGCTCGACTCAGTGTACGCTTGGGCGGCTTAAACGTTAAAATTAGGAAGTACAAATCCTGCAGTGAGCACAGTGTTGTATCGCTCTTACATCAACCAATAAACAAGTAAATGTAAAAAAAAAAACTCATTCAAATGGAACATCGTATAGCAAGAAGTCTACACCATTACACAAGCCGAGGCACGTGAAACTTTTGTTGCCTTTATAAATGCATTAAAGATTTGAAAACAACGTCTACTGAAATTGACAACCACAATATAACTCGTGCACATTTCTTTATATCATGAATATTACCTTACAGAAGCAACTACGATAAACGAAATATGTCTATAGGAAAATAGCCAATTAGGATGAGCTGGTGATCGAATAAAATTTTTCAGGCATGGTTATACAACAAAGTAAAGCTTTAACAAAGAAAGTTCTTTAATCTTCAAGTTGGCTTGTTACATAAAACAACCACTAGAGCTGCATGTCAAGGGTTAACTTTGTAGTGTTCTAGAGTTGAGTACCAACGGTTAATTTTTTTTTGTGCTCTAGAGCTGAGTGTCAAGGGTTAACTTTGCCCCTGTAGTGTTCTAGAACGGAGTGCCTCTAGAGAATTCTTGAGCATTAAAATTTAGTTTAACCCTTTTAATGTCCCAGTTCTTATTTTCAAGCATTAACATTATACATTGGCGTAATTAGGTCTCATAGGGTCCTGAAACAAACATGTTTGTTGCCCGCCCTATCCATTAAAACATTGTCCCCTCAAATCCAAAATTTAAAATATCAATTTTGAGTGACCTCTGGTCGACCTGTATCCTGACCAATGATTATACCTTTATAATATCTTACGTATAGGTGTCAAGGGTTAACTCAACCCATAAGTGCCCTAAGGACGTTTTAATCTGATTTAAAACGTTCTCTATATTCTTAATTAGTTTGTTTTTACGAAATGTGTAATATAGTTGATTTTTTAATTTTAAAGCAGACTTTATGTAACATCACTTAAATGTAGAGTATCTCCACTTCGACCCGAGTTAGTATCACCTAAACTATCACCATCTAAGCCTAAAGCTCCAGGTACTAATTTTCTAAAGTTTTGTTGTGGCAGAAGCATAGTGATATTCAATAAAAACTCTGCGTTTCACAGTAAATTTAATAAGATAAACGATAACATTTTTTATTTTTATTTTAAAATTTAGAGAGAAAACATGAAACTGTTGTTTATTAATGATGGCTGATCTGTAAGCTTAAGAGCTTATGGCGCAAAAATTCGACGTTCAATTCCTGGGCATATAGATAGATGATTGTGTAACTTTGCACTAAATCAAATGAACCCTTATTTAAGTAAGTTAACACTTTCACAAAACCAGTTTTTACGACGATTTATCATATGGATACAAAAACAGTTGAGAAAACTAAAATAAAAAGCATTTTGATACCAAAAAGTAATTGTTTTATATTTAATGTCTAATCAGTGGTATCTTTAATAAACTGTAAATATATTTATGATGTTATTCTTTCATGGCGGGTTATTTTAAATTATCTGGTGAAAATAATTCAATTTCCAATTCTTGTGACAATAACAAATTTGTTTCTTTACACGCTTGTAGACTTTGTACCTTGCTGTAAGCCTACGCTCACAGTCATGCTATCTGCTCTGTACCAGACGTGCGTAAAAATTTACTTATTTGTACAACGTAATGCAACATCCACGATAATTAACACAGATCTGAAAACGTAAACACACGGACTGATTTACTCTACAGACTAAAAACACAACTATATATGTTCTTGATGTTTCGTTGTTTCACACTGTAAAGTTATTTACCCAATTAACTAGCTCACCCATGACTGTAATCTTTGTTCTAAATCTTTCACAAAGCCTCTCGTTTATTAATATTCCTGAATATTTTAGTTAGGACTAGCTTGATCGTAGTGTCATGTACTCTCTGGCAAAAATCTGAATTTTAACATTAAAAATATAGCTTAAAATAATACATTTTGATTGTTAATGTATATCTAACTTTAAAAGCTTTTACTGAGTTCAGCATTTTATGTAACTCACCAATATTATTACGTCTTAATTAAAATGTTTGTAAACAAGTTACTAATTTCATCACTAGATGGCAATATATCATATTCGTCATTAAGTGCTACAAATAGTTTCCTCATTTCAAAGTATCGTGGTTCTTTCTATTATAAATTTATACAGCGGTGTGTTCTCTTGAATTCCGAACTCCGGCATACCACGGTGCAGAGGCCCGCGAACGTAATTTACCTTGAACTGACAAAACCCACCAGAGATGCCTTTGGGCCCTTCAGGACCAATGAACTCGTTTTCTCTGTCCACAGAGTGCCTGGAAGGTGAAATCAAAATATATTACGTGTTTGTTTGCCTGAACATTTTCTTTACTATTTAAGGCACTATATTTAAACCTCTCCAGAGTCTGATTTATTGCGACAGATAAGTTTGTTTGTAGATAAAAATTATGAATGTGAGAGGAAGACGACTCAAGTCGAGAGATTTATCAAATGTTAATGAAACACTATCAAAGTTTTCCATATTTCTGTATGAAAAAAAAAAAAAAATCTACCATGTCTTCCAAGCAAGACTTGCCACGTGTCTATGGTAACAGGTGTAATATTATTTCTATATTGTATTTATTTATTCCATACTCTGTAATTCATATAAAAAAGTAAAGAATAACTGGGTAATGTATTAAATAAAATTACAATTACAGTACTGATTTGTCAACGACTGTTGCCGATTTCCTGTTCCACAGTCAGTATACAAATTACTTGTTTTTGCGTTTTTGAATAGGTTTGTTTGTTTGTTTGTTTTGGAATTTCGCACAAAGCTACTCGAGGGCTATCTGTGCTAGCCGTCCCTAATTTAGCAGTGTAAGACTAGAGGGAAGGCAGCTAGTCATCACCACCCACCGCCAACTCTTGGGCTACTCTTTTACCAACGAATAGTGGGATTGACCGTCACATTATAACGCCCCCACGGCTGGGAGGGCGAGCATGTTTAGCGCGACGCGGGCCCGAACCCGCGACCCTCGGATTACGAGTCGCACGCCTTACGCGCTAGGCCATGCCGGGCCTTTTGAATAGGAAGATAGCAAAATGTTCGAATAATTTAAAGTATCCATCCAACGTTTAACTTTTGGGCTGATAAAAAAAAAGTCGAAATTTATCGACGACGTAGAATTGTGTGGTATGAAAGCTGTCCCAAAACTAACATTTATCATAGTTTTATTTTTCCTTTATTATTTCACCTGTTAAGTTGAAGTGATTAAAACACTAAAAGTTCAACGCAGTGGAGCAGAACAAAATCTATAATTAGATAACCTCTACATAAAATTATAACAACAGGCCTAGCTAAATGTAATCATTCTTAGGTCTCACTTTAAGGCCTAGCTGTGCATAATTATCTTCGCTCCCTCCTTGTTAAGGCCTAGATGTATTTATTTTCTGGTCCCCCTCTTTAAGCCTAGTTGTGTTATTACATTGGGGTTCCCCTATTAAGGCCTAGCTTGTATAATTACTCTCGGATCCCGCGAATTACTAATCTAGTACCTCAAAAACTAGGCTAATGACAAGTCTCTCTCTCTCCGCATGTTGTGCAATGGTTTACGAAAATTCGACTTACTCTAACCATCAATTAAATACCCATTTTTAAAACTTTATAAACTAGAATTTCTTTGTATAACTGTGCTGCTGTACATGCATGAAGGCAAAGCATAACTTGTCGGGGTAAAATACGCCTATATCACTCATTATAAACTGGTTTTGGCGAGACAAATATGTCTACATAATTATATTATCAGCGTTTTGTAAGTGTATTAAAGTGGTATTTATTCCTGTCTCTCAGAAATGTTAATAGTTTAGAGGTGGTGGTGAAACTCTTGATCAATTTATTTATTTATTTCGTAATTTATTTAAATGTTAAATTTATGTTAATTTATGTATATTCCATTCTTCATAAATTTTATTTATCAAAAACTTACAACTAGTACTAATAATAACTTTAATAAATTTGCATTTCAATAATACAGTTGAAAAATATTTCAGCATGTAATTAAATCCTCGGGTTTCGCATTCAGAACAACAACTGTGAATAGACTTTAAAGTTTCGTCTTTGTTGCTTTTAAAGTAGTGTCTGTGCGTGCGCTAATACTGAAGTTAAAATAAGCATCAATAACAATAAAAACTTGTTTCTCTGAAACGAAAGAATTTCAACGATTTAAAGTCATACAAATTATGCAGACACTTTTAGAATACTGTAACGTTTATAAAATCTATAAATGTACTAAAAATATTGACTTTTATGGTACAATACTGGTTGCAGTTCATCTCTGAGGTACCATACCATTTGTAGCTAATCTCTGCTTCTCAGAATTTAAATTTTAATTGTGAATTTGTTTACAATGACGTGACTTCACTATATCTTTTTATATTTTGTACATAGAGGAAATAGTTTTAGAAAATACTTAGTGTTTTCCAATGCTACAAAAACTGAATAATTTGAAATACAGCCAGTACGTATCCTAATTGCTCAAAATAGCTGACTTTTAATGACATTGGTGAAGACAGGTGTCGCTAGGTGTTTAAAGAATTCTGGGAGCTTTGATCCTAGTTTTCTGTCATGATTTTTCAATATTTATTATACAGCCCCAGGTACCAGTGCTTGGCGATAACTCTTGTCGCTTATACAGAAAGGACAGTAGAAGAAAATCAGATATTCACAAAGAGGAAATTATTTAAACACTGAATCTTTTTGTTGTTGTTTATTGTGACGGTTATGAGGGTAGTCGTTAAGTGACAATACCGACACAAAACAAAGTGACCATAATCGTGCAACAACGCTGTACACAACAAGTGACAATGAAATGAATTAGATAATAAAATTTATTTGTTCATGTTAACGGCACCTGATGAGCACAGTGGGCGAAAGGTTAGATCAGAGACCCCTTGTGTCAGGAATAGCCGGTCATAATTATGAAATATGGACCAAAGGGAAGGCCCAGACGGCGTATCCCGTCATCTAAACTGGCTATTCTTAATCGAATAGTGGGTTAACTATCACTATTATAACCTACCCATTGACTGCTAATAGTGCTAAGTGTGTTTGGTAGCACACGAACGTTTGGAAACGTCTAGAACAAAATGTTAAAGTGAATAAAATAAATAAATCCGTCATAGATCAGCTATGAATGGTGCCATACCGTAGAGGTATAATCCAAATGGTATCTTATATTTAAAACAAACATCAAGAAAAGGTACCATACCTCAGAAATTGGCTTAAAATGATACCATACCATAGATACTGGTTTCAAATGGTATTATACCTCAGATGTCAACTCGAAACAGTGTTACGATAGAGAGATTAAAGAAAAACCCCAGTTATACTGATACTATTAACAAAATAATAACCAACTTGTCTATTTCATTTCGTGAAGCTAGACTTAAGTTCCGGTTGTAATTCAGCATCAGTGGACAGTTTTATTCATTCTGCGTAAATATCTCAAACCAAGAAGACTAGACACAAAGAATCCAGATGCTGTTCTTAGCCACAGTGAGGTCTCTCTTGGGGTTAGAGTATCGATAACTCAAAGTTACTGCAAGCAAATAGGGAAATGTTTCGTTTTTACGATGTCTTCACACTGCGACTTAAATAAAATATATTCCCACAGCGAAATAGAAAATACTACATAACTTCAGGGCCTACAAGTTAAAAAAAATTAAATTACGCTAATAGGTTCGTAGTATCCTTAGGAGAGATTAAACAAAAGTGAATAATACATCACGGATGTAGTGTTCATTAGTTGATATGTAAAGCATATCTTTGTGATGTGGTTACTTAATTCTCAGAATGGAAAGTGTGTGCAGCTTTGTTCAAAAATAAATATTTTAGGAACATATTTTTTAAAAGACCCCCTTTTGAAGTACCTTTACTTTTATTAATTCATCAACATTGAACGAGAAATATTTATTAACAATCTTAATTGTATAATCGATAAGTTTCCAGTAAGTGTTCCTGGTAGTCATTCGTATTTTCCCTTAACTACAACCCCCCCCCCCTTGAAACTAGTTAGAACCTATTGAGGGGGATATTACTTTATGTAGGAACACTACAGCTAACTAGCTCTCCCATAACAAATTAACTTATTACACACCTATGGTAAACACATGAAATAAAATTCTTCGTTACTGGACGTCACGTGAGTATTTAAAATGATCACTAGCCTACTCTCGAGATCAGTTTTTTTTAATCTCCTACACAACCCAGAGACCCGAGCCTACCTTCACAAGTGCTGGAAGTTTCCCAAGCACAAGGACCTGGGAAAGAACTAGATTCAAGGTGACATAAAACGGATTTATGGCTGGGAACGTAAAGCAGGTGTAGGGTATATTGTCAACAGAATCTCTTTCTCCCATCCAACATGACCGAAACAGAATGGAATTTATTTTCATCGACACCGATTCTTGTTGGAAGTACTCGAGAAGTACAAAACTAAACATCGTCCATAAACCACTGTCAATATCGTGTAGCGATAGGTCAAAGGTTGCGATTTAAGTTTCAGCACAACGTGTGGGTTTCACCTGTAACTGGAAAAAAACAACAACTAACGTTTATAGGCTGAAGCGTATATAATGAATCTGACATTGCAAACAAGTCTAAAAATATGTTAATATTGAATCGGTGACATGGTATACACCATGTTTCGTAGAGGCTCCACCTGTCGCAGAACTTGGTTACTTACCAAAACATCCCTCATCCAGTATTTATCTCCATATTAAATATTTTAAAACCCACGTCCCTCGGTGGGTCGACGGTAAGTTTCCAAGTTAGCACTGCTAAAATTCGGAGGCCGATCCGCGCCGATAGCCCATCGTATGGCGTTGTAACAAAGTTCGCTATCACACCACCAACAGCGAGTTCTTATTGTGAGGGCTAAGTAAACTTGAGAAGTGATTTTTTAAACGATATATATATATAACGATTTATAATCTACTTGTAATCTAAACCGTGTTAATTCAACTGGAATTATAGTAATGCAAAATGCAACTTCAGCAGATGGCACATGTGTAACAAGATAACCTAACATTTTAAGTTGTTAATAATGAATAAGTCAGATATTAAAAAGTTCAGTATTTATCACCCAGTGAAAGACAATGGACTGAAAACCAAACGAAACATTCTATAAAGCTAATGTACAGCAAGCTACGCTACAAATCACGAGCTCCTTGTGTCCCCGTGCCGTTTCTCCTGTCCGTACAACACAAATTGTTGGGTTGTTTTTCGCTTACTCGCTTTATTAATTGCGATTTTACCTCACTGTTGTTAGTCTTTGTACACGGGTTTAGTTTAGTTTATTCAAGACATGAGAGAACGACCGAACTGGTATCTTGTAACTGTGTGGTAGGTGGGCTCAAAGATGTTTGCTGTGCGAGTTTACAGTGATAAGTAACGCTGTTAGTTTGACTCTCTATCTGGATTGGTGTTCATATCGTGTCGATTTAAAAGGTCAGAGGTAAAGGGCACACAGATTTGGAAGTTTTACCGTGTACAAGGAACCCCACTGTTTCTTACCATGAACCTGTGTGCCATGTCTCATCTTGAACCTTTCCTCTTCACGTTTTTTTATTGTTGTTGTTTTTCAAACAAACCCTGGTTAATTTCTTGCTATTAGAAGTAAGAAGGAATTGAGCATACCACGTTCTAATGTCCTTGAATTCGACATAAAAACAAAAGACACAAAAACAGTAGAACTGGTGAACACGGGTGGACTTTTGAACTGTCGTTGGCGCCACCTTGGTTCTAGTTGTGATGCATATGGTGTTTTTCATTGAAATTACTTAAAACAGTAAAACCGTGCTGATTAAATTAAATACACAAATAGTTAATCTTGTCTGTAAATATCACTACAACCAGCAAATATCAGTAGTGTAATATCGTACCACAACCAGCAAGTATTGTTAGTGTATGGATTATACTTTAACAGTTTTAACTAACTACAGATATCAGAACTGACAATTTGGTTACCACAACGTGAAAATGTAACGGTTAAAATTCATTCTTCCTTGAAATATGCAAGTTTAAATTACGAAGAACAGGTTAAAACTGCATACTAATTATACTATTAACAATTCTAACTTCCTTCCAGGTATAATCAGCCATAATCAGGTTTAATGCTATGTGGTGGTTTTACTTTTTACAGTAAAACTCGTACAATCTATATGCAGGATAAACTATCTGGTTTTACAGTAAAATTCATACAATGCATATGCAGGATAAACTATCTGGGTTTACAGTAAAACTCGTACAATCCATATGCAGGATAAACTATCTGGTTTTACGGTAAAACTCGTACAATCCACATGCAGGATAAATATCTGGTTTTACAGTAAAACTCATACAATCCATATGCAGGATAAACTGTCTGGTTTTACAGCTGACAGTATTATACCTACTTTCTCTACCATATTGTACAAGTTAAATCTGTGTTGATTGTACTTTAACAATATCTATAAGATAAAACTGTTTTAAGTTCGTTTTTGTTTACAATGGTCCTCATCTCTGAACATTGAAAACTATCTGTAATAGCATACGTCATCTGCTTAGTATCAGCAACGCTATATACAGATATTATCTTTCACTTAAATTCATTTTTCTCGTAAAAACGTTTGTGGGTCAGTTCAAATGTTTGTGACGACGCAGTCATTTTTTAGACTACAAATTAAAGTTTCAACCGTGTGTGTCGCTCGTGTCTTAAACAAATCATTCTGATATAATTTATTTCTTGACTACTTGTCTCACGGTCACATAACTTAGGCCTGACTTTATACCTCACCCCTAAACGTTTTACAGGCATTTGTTTTTTTTTTGGTTTTACTGTTGCAGAAACTGAACTTGAAATAGACAAATGTTATACTCTGTCAGCATGACGTTTGTTTAGCAAAGAGTCAAAACATTAGGTGCTCGTAAAGAAATAGGGTCACATTCTGGCAACCCACTCCTTGCCATGGCCTGTTTAGACAGAGAATCAGACTTAGTGGGATTCCTGGCTTGTTTGTCCTGCTGCTGTTGTATTCCCGCTGTTCTACAACATGTCTACAATTAATAAAATGCAAGCAGTTTCAGCATTCTGGTCACCACACACAAAGTTCTATTCTTCCACTGGTAATTAGTTATCGGTGGAGTTCTCTTCCAATGTTATTCATCTCAAAATATAAAATCAAGGAACTCTGTAAAAATCAAACGTCTAACCTTGATAAATTATTAGGATACATCACCGTTTTCAGTTAGTTATTTAATGAACACCAAATAAATAAAATCAAACTAACTGACAACAACGAACTATTATAACAATTATCAACTGATAACAAAACAAAGGGGGGGGTGAGATCATACGAGATCAACTGTACAGACACGTGATATTTGGTAAATAAGCCTTCGCATTCGGCGGCTGGTGATTTTCTTTAATCCGGTTACAATGACCAGAAAGAAACACGAACTAAATATTTACAGGTCTTCCAAACACTTAAACTGGCTTTTGTTGGTGGTTTATATGATCACATTTAGAGAATCATACACGTTTCCAGCCAGCCAGCCAGCACACGAGATTTTCAAACCACCCGACTTGCTAACACGCCCTCTACACGTACAGTGACCGTCTGAGTTCAGCCAACTCATCTGAATTTTCGTTACCTAGACTAATGTTTTTTTCAAAACGGGGACTTTTTTTTGTTTTTCTTGCTTTGTTTCTTGAAACTTTTTGTACGATAGTTTAATGATGCGATTATATACGGCTTTTATGTAGCACCAAACATGATTTGAATACAAAACTTAATTCGTCGGCAGCTCAACAAAAAGACAAACTTGATGGCATTACGTTACTCAGACGTTTCTCCCACGTGGGAAACACGCACCCAGTGTGATGAATGTTTATTCAACAGAAATAACTGAAAATTCACCAAGTAATACAACCGCATCACTTTCAAAATCTTATAAATGCTTAGTTGTTTTTTTTTTTGTTATATCACAAAGTTACACAATGGGCTATCTATGTAGTGTTCACAATGAGGATCGAACCAAGAATTCTAGTTACAAAATGTAAAGTCTCACCGATGACCCACGTGAAGACCCGGCATAACCAGGTGGTTAGGGTACTCGACTCCTAATCTGAGGGTCGCGAGGTCTAATCCCCGCCACACCAAACATGCTCGCCCTTTCAGCCGTGAAGCGTTATAATGTAACTGTCAATCCCACTATTCACTGGTAAAAGAGTAGCCCAAGAGTTGTCGGTTGGTGGTGATGACTAGCTACCTTCCCTCTAGTCTTTCACAGCTAAATTAGGGACGGATAGCGTACATAGACCTCGTGTAGCTTCGTGCGAAATTAAAACAAACTGAGTCACATGGAGCCTACTTTTATAAACAAGTTTGTTTATTGGACCTATCTCTCTCTCTCTCTGTTTGTTTTATGGTGGACCTATCTCTCTCTCTTTCTTTGTTTTATGGTGGACCTATCTCTCTCTCTTTCTTTGTTTTATGGTGGACCTATCTCTCTCTCTTTCTTTGTTTTATGGTGGACCTATCTCTCTCTCTTTCTTTGTTTTTTTTTTTTTTTAATCAGTTTTCAAGAGTTTGGGTAAATGGAAAATATGAACGAACATCAGTTTATATCAAGATAAAATGCTACATTTCTCCCAGCCTGCATAAAAACACCACCTCTGTGGTTTAATAAAATCTGAACAAAGAATTAATACCAATCAAACATTGACATTTGAACTAAACAACTCGATAACATTAAGTTTACTTCATGCACGTCTCTATGTAGTAGTTTATTTATACGTATTTACAAACATTATAATTGTGTAAATTCACACTGACAGACCATTACGATTTAAAAATGAAGCGTGTGTTTCGAAATATTCAAAATTACTGATAATTACGCCTAGGAAAATTCATTATGAAACTGCTTATTTCAGGATAAACAGCATTTCACTTCTATAGCCGCAAGATAATGTTTTACCTTAACAATCTAGAGAATGACGTTGTTGTATCTGTATAGCAGGTAGTGTAACAATGTTTCACCTCAACAACCGACAGGAAAACAATATTTTTTTTTAATAATCAGCAAGATATTTTTGTTATCACCAAGAGGATAGTAGCATTGTTTGTTTTAAAGAGGTAAGGCAACCTTGACAAATCCTAATTATTTTAACTCTCTTCTGACCACAGAATCATAGAAGAAGACGTGTTAAGTTTAATGATTTAATAAATAGAAGGAGCGAAAAATGTTGAATGTGTGATAAAACATCATTTTTTAAACTGTATATTAAGCCTATTTGTCCTTAATTACGTAGTGCTTACAGCTTGCGAGATTAATTTTCCGTTAGTTTCAAAGCATTTTAATTTAAAAACAAAACTTTCTATCAAAGTGAAAAAACTAAAACTCGAACGTCGAAAATAAAATGGAGTCATTTATTAAAACATATTTTTCTTCTGTGTGATTATTAAACACAAGAAGTTTGATTTTATTGGCCACAAAGTGTAGAGTGCTCTGTGGATAAGTCGTGGCTGACGCCCTCTGGTTTTTTTATTCACTCAATAATTAGAGAATAAATAATGTCGCTCAGACCTTCTGAAAATGAACTAATTTAGAGAAATAAAACTCATAGATAAAAGTAATATAACACGATAAAGCAATCAAACTCACAAACGCAAGTCTGCTGTAGATCCTTTATATAAGCACAACCAAGTTGTTTTCGTGGGCTAAAATTAAAAGTAACTGTTTGTATTAATAACTAACAGTGTTTGGGTTAGTTTATCAAATGTTGTACAAAACTATACATAAACTTAAGTAACTTTTTCGTAATTGTAAAAGAAACAATTCTACATCACAAACGTTAAATTTAGGTTTACAAATGAAACGTAACACAGAACTTAGGCTTAGACGTAAAGCATTACACAGAATTTAGGCTGTCTAGTAATGCAATAAAAAAGTTGAGTTTTGAGAATTACATGTTAATATCAAAATTATCATGCTAATTTAATTTTTGAAATAAAATTTGTCAAATTATCTCTAAAATTTTTGAGAAATTCGAAACGAATGAAAAGGTGTGGTCTTCTGCATTGGATTATGATCAAGTTTTTGATATGTTGCAAGCATGCATCAAATAATAACTCACGTGCATCTGTATCTAAGTGTAAAAAAGTAGACTAAACACTTTCCCTAAGGAAATTGATACAGAACATAAAAATCATATCTTTCCATTTAGCATAGACTTATCCGTTATTTTATCTTAAAAGTGTCTTTTTACCCTTTTATATCCTAAATATCTTGTTACATGTTTCGTAAAAACACTTGCAAATAATTGGGAAATTTTACGATGTTCTACTTCATTAATATACTGTACACGAATAAATATGTGTAATTTAACACTATCTATTTCTGTAATTTTACCTGTCAAATCCAGTCTTTCCAAGTTGAGACATCTTGAAACCAAATCACTGACCCCTATATTGGTCACATTGGTACATCCTCGAATCTCAATACTTCTTAGTTCTGGACAACGTTTTGCAATCGTCCACACGCCCTTATCCGTAAGACGTGAACAACCATTCAAACACATTCGTTCCACTGTCAGACAAACACTAGGAGAGTCCCGACACAGGAGCCGAAAAAGTGTCTTCAATCCAGCATTTACGTTAATTTTATCACTAGTTAGAGTTATAGAGGTCCAAAGTTGAGGTTCCCATGCTAAAAAATACCATCGGCGACAAACACGAGCGCACACACACAAATGATTACTAGATAAATAAGAAAATATTTTCAGTATCAGTTCATCTGTCAGTCTGTCAAAGTGGGAACATCTTGGTAGTTTTTTTCCTTTAAAAGTTGCCAGAAGTTTCTCGGTGTCAGACAAAGTGCTTGAAGTTCTTAAGGCAGAGGATGGAGAACTCACATGTTCGGAGTAAGATGAAGTATCCGTCCATGGGCTAGGAGGGGCACCATGCTCTCCTTCAAAAGATCGATTGGATGATTTTGGAGTAGGGGTCAAGCTCTGGCGAGTGAGTAACGTATGATAACCTAGGTCATGACCTGGTGATGTCCTTCCACTGGAATACGATCCAATTTCACTCTTTACAGGTACAGAAGACTCAGCTAATGGTGTCGAAGATGACGTAAGAGAAAAATCGTCTGATAATTCACTTGAAAGGCACCGACTGTCCGCGTTTAAGTAGAACTCCATTTTTTCTATTTTCAGACTCGCTAAACTTCAGACGACAGATTGGAATGAATAAATATGGCGACCATTAAAAATGGTGACTTATCGAAACTTTCAAATTGATGTAACAATTTTACATTCAGTATTCTGTAATCGTTGACGTCTTCAAATATCTGAAAATATTTTTGAGAGGTTTAACCAAACAGAAACGTACGAAATAATGCAACAAACACACACAGTTTTATACCAGACAATTGTACTTATGAATCACTAATATCTATGTATGAAAAACTCAACAATCAGCTGTTTGGAGAACAAAATAAAACATCACTGGTTAGTAACACTAAAAAAGCTTATTTCAAAATAGAACCAAGTAGCCAATAACCCATCCCAAGATTCACCGGTCGTTGAAAGCACAAAGTGTCACAGTTTCACTCCATATCGCTTTCTCGTCTTTAGACTGTGGTGCTCTCTCTCTCGCATATTAACATGTTATCCACAGTTCCTGCTAATTTTTATGAGACATATTCAAAGACACCGTAAATTCCAAATTATTGCCTTTCCTTTCTTTAAGACTGACTTTAGTGGATTAAATACAAATTAAAACTCGTCTATTAATTTGACCAAGTATGTTTGTTTAAGCCGAATGACCATTAATACATGCATCAATATTTAAATATACTTGACGTGTAAACATTACATTGTGAGCATGTCATACTTTTTAACAGATATTTTCAGAAGACTTAGATATTTTTCAACAAAACATAATACAAATTCTAGTCCACTTTATCTATTTGATTACAAGTTCTTATTTACCCAATTTCGTGAACACACTACAGACCTAACTTCATAAACAACGTTAAATTATCATTTACTTTCCAATTCCCTCATATTATTATTTCTTCGTCGAAATACGGACTCAATACAATGATGGACTAACAGACCAGCTAACCATTTCTTTGTTTTCTTACTGAAATATTCCGAAACCTGATTAAGGTGGAGTACCTTTGGATTGAGCTGCCTGTTGTTTTTCTGAATCGTTTATAACACTTCATTGGTTCTTTTACCACAGAATAGATTCTTTCAAACATCTACTAAACTTTGAATTTGTGTCTTGGACTTCAATATGTTAACACAATTAACTTCATTCTTAGCAGCACCTCAATCAGTGACTTTACATTTTGTCATTAGCTAACTTACGTTATCTTTTCAGGTAGTGTCACATATAACACTAGTGGTGTTCTTTAGTGTCACTGCGTACTATGTACAATGTCACACATGGCACTAATGGCGTTCTTTAGTGTCACTGTGTACTATGTACAATGTCACACATGGCACTAGAGGTGTTCCTTAGTCTCAATGCGTACTATGTACAATGTCACACATGGCACTAGTGGTGTTCTTTAGTCTCAATGCGTACTATGTACAATGTCACACATGGCACGAGTGGTGTTCTTTAGTCTCAATGCGTACTATGTACAATGTCACACATGGCACGAGTGGTGTTCTTTAGTCTCAATGCGTACTATGTACAATGTCACACATGGCACTAGTGGTGTTCTTTAGTCACAATGTGTACTATGTACAATGTCACACATGGCACTAGAGGTGTTCCTTAGTCTCAATGCGTACTATGTACAATGTCACACATGGCACTAGAGGTGTTCCTTAGTCTCAATGCGTACTATGTACAATGTCACACATGGCACTAGAGGTGTTCCTTAGTCTCAATGCGTACTATGTACAATGTCACACATGGCACTAGAGGTGTTCTTTAGTGTCACTGTGTACTATGTACAATGTCACACATGGCACTAGAGGTGTTCCTTAGTCACAATGTGTACTATGTACGATGTCACACATGGCACTAGAGGTGTTCCTTAGTCACAATGTGTACTATGTACAATGTCACACATGGCACTAGAGGTGTTCCTTAGTCTCAATGCGTACTATGTACAATGTCACACATGGCACTAGAGGTGTTCTTTAGTCTCAATGCGTACTATGTACAATGTCACACATGGCACTAGTGGTGTTCTTTAGTCTCAATGCGTACTATGTACAATGTCACACATGGCACTAGTGGTGTTCTTTGGTCTCAATGCGTACTATGTACAATGTCACACATGGCACTAGAGGTGTTCCTTAGTCACAATGGGTACTATGTACAATGTCACACATGGCACTAGTGGTGTTCTTTAGTGTCACTGTGTACTATGTCACACATGGCACTAGTGGTGTTCCTTAGTCTCACTGTGTAGTTTTTGTAATACTCTGATAAAGTGATATTTGTTGGGGCACGATTACCAATGTTCCAACTGGACATTCAGTTATATTTCATACATCAGTGGTGCTAACGTGTTCCTTCTAGCTTCATTTATCTCTTTTTGGTTACTCTGGAGCAGGAATTAAAAAAAAAATCCCGTGTTTTAGATGCTCATCACATAAATGGTTAAGTGATTTAAAATTGTGATTTTATCTCTACATCATTCCATGAATTAAGACAAACTCAAAGTGCCTTTGCTAATTTGAGTGAAACTCCATACGTATCCCAAATTTTGAAATAAATTCGTGTTTCAGGTTTCTGCTTTATGGTTAGGAATAGCATATCCTTCTGGTTATTTCGTAAAATAGCCCATCAGAACGAAGATGCACTTATTACCACTGGTACTCTTTGGTAAAGGACCAAGCACATCAACAGAAGTTTTCTCAAACGGTGTTTAAACACAATAATACTGTTATTTCCAAAGTTCCTTCATTTGTAGATGTCCTTGTTCATAGTACGGTTCATACAATCCCCAGTCACTGACAAATTAGCAGTGCATCGAAATTTGCTTGGTTTTTCAAGTAGTTTGTACAAAAGACAGGCCATCAGATAATGATTTACAAAATAGTTATAATAGAAGCACAACAAAATATATATATATTTTGCCTCACCCAAGTTCTGTAACATTGGTCGATGTTAAACAGTTTCAATCTGTTTGGGTTTGTATACATCCCGTCTCCATTGGGTCTTGTATCCCATGAAACTTACCTCCCGATAGAGCATTTCACATTTCTTGGGATTCACCTTAAGGTTTAATTTCATGAATCAGCCTACAATAAACATCATCAAAGGTATTTGTCTTTCCATGTGCGATGTGAAGATACATCATCAAAGGTATTTGTCTTTCCACGTGCGATGTGAAGATAAGTATGACGTTTTACTAGACGAAAATCGTCATATGTCATTTATACGTTGCACGTGCATCACATAATCCAAATTTTAATACAACAAACTGATACGGTCCATTTCCAGCAGGAAAATCCACCTTTTCTCTGATAGCTTTCTCGACTTGCACTTAGAGTTCGCTCTTCAGATCTAATATTGAAAACTACTTTGATACGTAAAAAAGAATCCAAAGTGGACATCATCCTTGGCAGTGAATTAGAATCTTTCTCTACGCCTTAACTAACCTTCTGGTATTCCACGCAGAGCTTTGTGGTTAATTCATTTTCTTTACCACACAACGAGTGGTTGTATTCAGTTTTATTACTCTTTGTGTTTCTTGTCTTCTGCTTCTTTAAGAATCTCAACCTGTTTTGCACTTGGGATGTGTCTACTTACATATTGGGCTGCATTTCCGATGGAATATTATGAGATATTTTATTGGTTAGATCTAAGCCATGAAAATCCACTGGAGAAAGTATTCTTTGAACAAGTCATATAATCAGTGGCATTGCTCAGTTATAAGTTTTCACAGCTCCTGTAAATGAGGTTTTAAGCTCTCCTTATGTGAAATGTTGACATTTCGTGTACCTTGTTTCTAAGGTGGCTATTTCTGATGGTCTGTTATGTGGAAGTACTTTAGAGTTTCATATTTTGCTATATTCCATTTAAAATTGACTTGGATTTCATGGTTGTTTAATGGTGGAAACAATGGCGTTCTTCTTCAGATGAATGAGAGTTCCTGACCATTAATCCTAGAAGGCTGGTTGGTGTGTCTAGTTCTATCACGCCATAATAAATAGATGTACCGTGTTAAACATTGCAATAAAATAAACATCCAATTTACACTCGTATAACTGGTGAATCACATGGATCAAATCGTTTTTCAAACTTAAAAAAAATTAAGTGATTTAGCTACATCACACATGCTCATTACGCAACAAAAAACCTTTCTAGCCAAAACAATACAAACGCCTAAATTGGAACAACATATTACGAAGCGCCTGTCGTTTAAAAGGCCCGGAACGGCCAGATGGTTAAGGCACTCGACTCGTAATCTGAATGTCGCAGGTTCGAATCTCTGTCACACCAAACATGCTCGTCCCTTCAGTCGTGGGGCGTTATAATGTTACGGGTAATCCCACTATTCGTTGGTAAAAGAGTAACCCAAGAGTTGGCGGTGGGTGATGATGACTAGCTGCCTTCCCTCTAGTCTTACAGTACTAAATTAGGGACGGCTAGTTTAAAAAAACCTAGTTTAAACCTTCGTTTAAAAGAAGGTGTACTTCAATGAATATTTACCATATAGCGTTTTATAAAGTACTTGATGAATGACAGTTAACATTACATAAATAATTTTATAGTTTATATTCTCGAGATATTCCAAAAAAAAGTTTGATAATATACAATAACAAACACTTTGCCTAGCTGGTGCACGAAACTAGTACTAAGATTCACACGCTATTATCAACCTTAAAAAGTATCTTAAAAAAAAAAAGTGTCAGTCAGAAGACTACGATTGGTTATCGTATGGATGCCACTCAATCATAATGACACAACAAGTATAAACCTTCAAGGAAATAATGAGCCAACACGCGAAGGATATTGATCTACGTATCGTATGAATTTATTCAAGTTTACAAGGTCATGAGACCCCACATGGGAACATCAAATCTGCTGCTCTTTTAAACCGGCATTCCCCTCAGGTCTAATTTTATCGAGTACATTTAGTGTGACACAAAATTCCTGTCAGTGACTATCAGTGTGTATTAAGTTACTGTTTTTAAATCACAGTAGATTTTCAAGTTAGATTAAACCCAATTGTAATCACTTAATTTATCTTCATAGGAAAAAAAAAATAATTGGGAGCAAACACCCCAATATTTTACTTAAATTAATTAGTTTCAACTTACTACACCTTTCCGTTTAATCGAATTTTTGTTTTTCGTTTCACATTTTTGTACTTTTTATGTCAAAAATAATTTGCTTCTTCCACAAATATTCTATTTTTATGACTATAGTGAATGTAGGCCTACAACATGCAGAATGCGAAATTAAAAACTAGTCACATAATATTCGTTTCAATGTTTACGCAGATGGTAACATTAATATCCAAAGAGTGATATAAAAAAGCAATCACTAAATGTTTTACAAAATCCTTGTTTTTAAGTTGTTTTTTTTTTGTTTTTTCTAAATTATGACATTTTGTATTTCGCAGCCTACTCGTTCCATAGTACACGTAAACCCCTTCGCCAAAATAAATTTCCAGTAGGGATGAAATTCAGCTCAATTCAAAACGGAATATCTTTAGAAAAAAAGTAAGTTAAACAAGTGTACACGAATTAAGACCTTCACAACAGCCCAATCTTTCATGGTTATTACTCGGAAACATAATTTGGTAGATAAATAATAAAGTAAGATCCAACAATACACGAAGGGTACGTAATGGATTCTATATTAATCTTTATACACGACCAAGAAGGAATTCTTGATATGCTATTATAATTATTAGACATATACTTTATTGAGTAACTTTTAAGTAATATTACATTACAGGTATTAGCAGATAATTATTGGCTAGCATATACTACCAGTCTTTTAGGGTCATGTTTGAGCAGATGTTGGCCAGAATATTAAAAATCGGTAACTTTACAACAAATTAGTCTTGATCACTGAACTCACAAAAGTAAAGTCGTAAATACGATTTAATGATATAATCGAAGGTAATACATATTTTGAGGATAGTTTGGAGACGTGTATGAACATGCCCAATAACTGTTAAATTGTAAGTTCAACAAGAAACTTTGAGTGAGACACTGACAAAGATAACTGGTAATATCTTTTCCCCTTGATTTTATGACAGAAATAAACCCTTTTCCATTTCACAGCACACGAACAAAACCATAATATAATCAAATCAGTGTCTTTAAATAACTAATATGACTAAATTTGCCCAGAATATTATTGACTCTTCAAACACTTCTGAAGTTTTTAAATTACCATATGATTCATTGGCTGCCTAAACTAACTGGAAAAAAATGTGCATCTTGTTTTTATTTAAAAGAAACTTGACATCTGGACATTCTTAAATCGTAATAAGAGGTTTGATAGGTCGACATTTTATTTTACACGAGAGATATTTTCGAATACACTGTAACTTAAGGCTACTGCTATTAATTAATAAGGCCTCATCGGCGTTATTTCTGGGAGATGCAGTGTGGTTTAATATTATACCATACCATTCTCTGTTGTCATTCATAAACACTTAGATATATAATTCTTACTGTTTAATTTTTTAGTGTAATATAATACTTGGGATCGTTATTATTTACGTGAAATAATTTTAAAATATTTGTTGGTCGGACTTTGGAGTTTGATACTTGACTAAGTACATGTAGCTTTCAGAGTAATTCTTACTCGAAATGGAAGGGTTGACAACTGTGTTCAATTGCAAGCTATAATTCTCATAATGTAAAAGCACCTGTAAAAGGTAAACACTTTTCCTAACTAAAATATCTATATTTTTCTACAGAACGTTTAAATGGAAAACGTGTAGAGCAAAAATCATTGAAAATAAGTCCAACTTAGTTCAAAATTAGCATTTCCTGATTTAAGCTTTAAATTTACGGTCTCTCAGGCACTTACTGGTTTTTTTTTTTTAACATTGTTGTGAGATTTCCCCATCAATCAAGAAAAAGAGAAATGTTCGTTTGGTATCTTAACACGGTAGACATGTGAAGCCATAGTTTGCCACTTCTTAGTATTTAATGAACTTGTTCGCTTATCCGCCATTGTGGTTCAAATTGTAGCGGCATCTATACGATAGTACAAAAATGCAGGCTGTTCAACCAAAACAATTATTTTTAGACTCACCTTTATAGAACAGATGTTTATTCCAGTCAATCACAAAGTACGACGCTTTTAACATGTATGGAATTCTTCAACTTTTTTCGCTGATGTAAATGGTCCAACATCTACTATTTTTTTAATCTGTAATAAGTACACACACAAAATAAAAACGAAACATCGCATACGAGCCGATTCCTAACCCTCAGCTAGTGTCACCTGAACTCGGCCAAGTAATTCTTCGGACAGGCCTGTCTTTACGTCTACACCGTGTACAGGGAACTGGCTTGCCCACGTAAGCACGTAACATTGCCCTGGCGCCGTGTGCCTCATTCGGAAAAGCATGCGTTGCCTCCGGCATGGCTTATAACCGGTGTTCTCCTGCAGGGTCAGGTTCGTGCCATTCTTAGAGCCAGTGTTTGCACGTGGCATGTTGGTTACTATCTCCTGAGAGCTTTAAAATATCTAAGCCACAATTTTCATAGTAAGACAGTAGATCAGTTTATCTTAATTGTTTTTAAACATTTAAATCTCTTTACACATAATTTGATGAGTATTTGTAGCAGTTTCTACAAGTTAACAGTATGAGATTCAACTCCTACTTGATTTAAACAATGGTATTTACTATACTAAACCAGTTAGTAACATTTATTTGTGGTGTTATCCCTCTTAATTCTCATGTACATGCAACTGAATATTTTCGAACACACGATAAAACCGTGATGCACGATATATGTGTGTGTGTGTATATATAATTATATTTACTGTTTTGTATCTTTACGTCTCTACTTTTGCGGATAAAATTGTATCTCATTCTAACAATTTCAATTCATTATATATTCAGTTCTCTAGCTTCGAGGTTATGAATATTTTTATAGCTAAATGCGAAAATCCAACCGCCCAAGAGTATTGTGGTGTTTTAATTACCTGACCCCAGTAAGAATTTTAATGTGACTTATGTTTTATTTGTTTCATCTTATGGACAGTAGAATTATTTTGGATTTGTTCAGTATGTTGATTGTTTATTGGCATCATACTACAACGTGTTAGAGAAAACAGCCTTGCGTGAACTTTATGACGTATGTACGTACTATTATATTATTCTGACTAAATAAGTACCCATATATTCCTTAAGAGCATGCCGTACAAAAAATTTAAAATTCTGGTGTCTTAAATTATTCCAAGTACTGAACAACTTTAAACAATAAAACTGGTAAAATTTTAATGAGTTCAAAAAGGTTTGGTTAAATAACATTTATTACAATTAAAATAATTGATATACAACTCGATTTGCAACAAAATAAAATCACGAAAACGTCAAAATCATGGGCGTTCGTGGGGAAAGAATTAGGCCTCGCATAGCCAAGTGGTTAAGGCACTCGACTCGTAATCTGAGGGTCGCGGGTTCGAATCCTCGTTACACCAAACACGCTCGTCTTTTCAACCGTGGGGGCGTTATAATGTGACGGTCAATCCCACTATTCGTTGGTAAAAAAGTAGCCCAAGAGTTGGCGGTGGGTGGTGATGACTAGCTGCCTTCCATCTGGTCTTACACTGTTAAATTTGGTACGGCTAGCGCAAATAGCTCTCGTGTAGCATTGCGCGAAATTCAAAACAAATAACCCAGGAAATGAGAAAAAATTCTTTCCTTAATCATTGATTATACGGATGTGAATTTTTTTATTCATTTTACAATTTCACATTGTATTGTCCCCTCTCGGAAAACCTGAGAACGCCTGTGGTCAAAATTGCCCATTTAAAAAAAATATTTTTGTTTGTATCATTGTAAACTTATAATTTAACTTGATCACTTATAAAAAAAGAAAATATTTGAATTTCGTATAATATGGTGGAAGCAATAGCGATATATAAATTATATAAGTATATAATATGCAATTGCTGAGCAATTGCACACAGCGCCATCTACAGAATGTGCTTTATCACATTCAGTGTTTCAATCATCGTCTTTCGTTAGATAAGGCTTAGTAAGCGTATTTGGTATGAACTGGTGGTAAACTACGTTGTTTCTTAAACACACGATTATTTTGAAAAATATTAATTTCGCGTTCGTCTTTCTGAAGATTTTTTTCTCTCTCAACCTTTGAATAAATATATATGTACATATAAAAATTGGTATACTGTATAAGATTTTAAAATCAGAACACGATTGGTTTGTTTTTAAAACTTTCGCACAAAGCTACACAAAGACTGCATTTTATCGTGTTTAATTTTAAACGATAGGCTATAGGGATGGGAGTTAGTAAACACTACCAGTCCTTGATAGTTTACAGTTTCTCAAATTTAATATTTGCTCGTTACATGTCACATGCACTTGTTGGTCACCAACGCGCAGTTTTTTGTACGGCACAAAACTACATCATGGATATCTGTGTTCTGTTCACCACGGATAAACAAAACCCGATTTTTAATGTCGTAAGTTCGTAGATTTATCGCTGAGCCACCAGATGACTCTTGAAACACAAAATCTAATCTAACAAATAGGAAGTTTTCACCTACAAAAGTTATATTTCGTCAAGTGTATAGCTGATATACTGTTGAAGTAAAAAAAATCCTTTATTAACCCGTAATTGTTGTTAACACAAGAAACGTTTTCCAAACTTCTGTTTATCGGAAAGAAAAAAAGAATAAATTGACTTATGTTCATGACCTTTAATGAAAAGCTCCATCAAACGACGTTAATATAATTTATTTATTTTCCACGTGCCCATTTACTCGGATAATGCATTTTGAATTTAGTAAATTTTGTTTTCAAAAATAGAAGTTTTAACACCCATTTTACAAAATAGAAAACTTTCACAAACTTAAGTTTTGATTCAATTTAAACTTTAACTAGTATTGGTGTGCTCCATACTTTCATATTAATTTTTATTATAGAAAGTTTGATACAAGAAAAGAGCTTTGGGAAAAAACAAACATGACAATAATTCTGTTTTTACAGCTTTTCAACGACAGAAATAAGTATGGCAAAGTAAGTTTTAACTCAAAGCTCAACTCAATTAGATTTATCCAGATTATTGAAATACTTTGTTTTCTTAGCTTTTGTTAAAAATAAAACAAGCAAAACGATAAGAATCTAGTAACAGTGGTAAGTTTAGTTTCATCACAGCCATTATACCGTCCTAGTTTGGGTCACTATCACAGCTGATGTGATTCTGTAATCAGAGGTTATTCCACTGTAATTCTAGGGTATTTTATGTACAGCAAAACATGTAGTTGCTTCCAGTGAACATTTTATTATGATAATCTGCATCATAGAGGGAGACACTGAGAATATATACGTCGTTACTTCTAACTTCAGATTTTTTATCACCTACCATAACAGTAACCTTTGTTTATCGGGCACAGTTATGTAATAGGGTTGTAAATATCCTGTCCATTAGGAGTATCGAAACCCATTTTTCGCATTAAAAGACCTGAAACTTACCATTAAGCGTTGTGTCCTTACAAACGATTCATTTTATTCTAGTTATCTCCTTGTAGGAGAGCAAATGTTTTAAGTAGAGGGTACTGGGGGAGCATATTGTATGAAAATTCTCATCTTGGATATGTATGTACAAGCAATTTAATTGATATAGAAATACCATCTGACCACTCAGATCTAATACAGTGTCAAATGATGCATGATGATGTTAAAAGAACAAGTATTTTCCTCATTAGTACCACTAAGGCAGCCAGTCACAAAGATTGTTTAATACAAAACAAACATAATAGAAATATTTTTATCAGTAGTACACGTATTGCAATTCATCAGAAATATATCTCGAGTCCTGTTTAATGTCTTGTTTTGTAACAAATTTCTAAACTGCACGTGTTTTTTTTTTTTTTTACAGGTACTTAGAATCAGTTATTGTAGACATTTGTGAACATTTTGGAGAGGATTCTTTATACAATATGGTACATTAAAAGGGGCGTCTTTCAGTAATTTAGAGACCTCGCAAACATGTACACGCATATATACAAATCGTATTTTTAAAATGTTTGAAGGGCTTCCGATTCCATAAAGAGCCAACCACACACACCAATCTTTAAATTTAGTTCTTTTATTATACTATAGTAAACCTACAGCCATGGTATAAGAAATAAAGTTTCTTGTCTCAAAGTCTAGTAACCTTTTTGTGCTTACATTCACAAGCAAGCATTTCGTGCTAATATGATTTAATACACTTTAATAACATATCAGAAACATGAAAATAATTTGGTCTAATTTAGAGAAAATTTTTCTATTAACGCTCATGTTTGTGTTTTCGTCGCATCACTTGAGTATTTCTTAAACTTTGAGGTATTCTCAGAATTAAAAACCTCACTGCTACCAGTAGCCACGAAAATAAAACAAAACGTAGTTGAATGGTGAGACTTATTCTGACTGTACATAAGCTTGTGTAAGTGATCAAACCGAGTGACCAATCAAACAAACACGATACATGCAGTGTATCACCTGCTATGTCCAGTTTAATGAAAGAGATGATTTTTCCTGATGCTCAGAGCCTTAAAATTCTGAAATCAAACTCACCTTTTACACATTATTCAACACAAGTTATTTTAAATTTAATATTTACAAAATGAGTCAAACATACCAAAAGTGGTTCTTTCACACAACACTAAGACCTTCAAGGTTTACAAGAAATCGTGTAACTGTACTACAGAAACTACAAGTACCATCACACAACGCTTTACAGACTAACACAGAGGTTCTCCAATCAGGAATTACATTTGTTTTGTTTCTTAGCTTCAACAAATAACATTTATCAAATACAAACTTTCTTTACAAAGGAAAAACAAATGAAATCAATGTATATAAATTTATTAACAAATTTACATATCCCTGGGTGCACTTTTGTAAAATATACTTGATTTAATACACTTTCATATACTGGTTTCACTCATGCTTTTGTCCACTTCTAGATTTTTTTGGCCACGATAAATACACAAAAAGATATAAACCAGCAACCATGATGGTGACAACTGCCCCTCCAGTAACTATCCAATCCCAGATTGTTATCTGTTCTTCTTCGGCGAGCATATGACCGACGTGCTCCCAGCTGCCATTGTTTGGCCGAGGAGGGACGCTAGCAAGATAGCATAAGAGGTTGTAGTGGTCCACCATGGAGAAACCAGGAGCTGTGTAGTCTCTTCGCAGTACTGAAATCACACCCATTACATGTGATATAAATACATTTAACCAATAATAAAGTTACTTTAATAACCTAGCAAGTTACACCTTACTTCTAATTTAAATGTATAACATTTAATTACACGTTTCAATTTTTGAAACTAGGAAAACATTTACGATAAACTTTGGTCACAAACCATAGATATGGAAAATATACATCTGATAGCATCATTGAATTAAAACCACAAGAACAAGCTTTGAACTATTGTAGAGAAAATAAACTTTTATAAAGCTACAGCACTTCTATCTGTAATCTACACTTACATGGTCCCTTAGCATAAAAGATCGTCCACATATCCTTCACCACACTTGGATCATAACCATGGTTACCAGCAGTACTAAATAGGTCCCCTTTCTGCTTAACAGAATCACTGATCTGTAACAGAATGTTGTTTGTTATTCAAAGAGTACAATATAATAAAACAGAGTTAAGATTATTAAACAAAGGTGATCATTCTTACAGCACATATACTAACAAAAGACAAAGGAAACAACCTTGATTTGCTGTTACAAATTCATGAATATATATACATATCAGACCTGACATGTTCCACTGAAAACGTGGGTAGATAGGTCGGCATTCAATGTTTATTGGCACAAAGCTACAAGGCTATCTGTGCCAGACAAGATGTGGTACAGTATAGGTATAGGCAATTGAGGTAAAATGTAAAATATGTAAAATTACGACTTGCCAGGAAGACTGAAGCAAGAAGTACCCCCTTGCTGATAGTCACCTGAAGTTTCCAGTCCTGGGTTCAGTTCAAAAGAAAAATTGAAAGGTGTAAAAGAAATTGTGTTAAAACATTAAAATGTGTAAAAGAAATCATGCTAAAACACTACATAGTCTGATAAAAAACCTTAAATTAAGTGTAAAAGACCAATGGCTCTTGAAAATGTAAAAACATGAGTGAGATGGACAGTATCACCTATAACATAGGCCAAAGTCAAGGACAAACCCACCTTACAAATATCTTTAAAATGGTGTCGTTATTCTAGGTTGTAACAATGACACAATAATAAAATGTGGATGATTGTGATCTGAGTGCCACATGGACCACACATTGGTGCAGCAGTTCCAGATAAAAGTAAGTGGTGGGTTAAACTGTGACCAATGTGTAGCCTTGACTAAACAACCTCCTCTCTTCCATCCTTACAGAAGCAAGAAGATCAAAGACCAAGAGAAGGTTTGATTTGAAAAACCTTGTTATTGTGTTGCTCATTCCAGGTTGCCTGCCATCTGGTGTACAGTCTGAATTTGATAACTGGATCATAGTCCATACTGGGATGATAGATCCAGAACAGGCAGACTTCGCTGCTCTGTCGGTCAGCTCATTCCCACAAAGAGCAACATGACCTGGTATCCAAAAGAATTGGACAGAGACAGACGGGCCAGTTTGTTTTCAATATTAATGAGAAGAGGGTGGTGACTATCATGGAATGATTCCAGGGCCAATAGACAGCTGAGTGAGTCCGTATATATTGTACAATTTGTGTATTGTGTTAGTTCAATATGATTTAGGGCAAGAGAGATGGCATACAATTCGGCAGTGAAAACAGAAACTGTAGGGGGAGTCTGTGTGCCACAATCGAACTGGCTGAGCCCATTGAGTCATCATATGAAAGATGTTCCAAAGAAAGAGCAATGTTTTTTGAACCAAGACCTCAAAGATAGGTTATATAGGAATAGGTTGATTTGAAGAAACTGGAATAAATCCAACTCTTCTAATCATATGGATGAAAGATGTTCTGTATATATAGGAATGGAGATCAGATGTTCAGAAAGAGCAATGTTTCCAATTGGGTGTATCTGCTTTCCTCAAGATGACTCAAAGATAGGTTACAATTGGGGACAGTAATTTGCCATGGTGGAATAGGTTGATTTGAAGAAACTGCAATATTATTCAAGAATAAATCCAACTCTTCTAATCATATCTGGATACGGAGACTAAAAGGTACAATGGCAGATTTTCTGTTATATTCTGTATATATAGGAATGGATGGATCATATGAAAGATGTTCAGCAAAGAAAGAGCAATGTTTCCAATTGGGTGTATCTGCTTTCCTCAAGATGACTCAAAGATAGGTTACAATTGGGGACAGTAATTTGCCATGGTGGAATAGGTTGATTTGAAGAAACTGCAATATTATTCAAGAATAAATCCAACTCTTCTAATCATATCTGGATACGGAGACTAAAAGGTACAATGGCAGATTTTCTGTTATTAAAAAGTGTGGTCCATTGTGGTTGGAAAACACAACGCCAGGTAGAATGCTGTGGTAAGGATCGAAGTTTGGAAGCATACATTAGAGACAGTTGCAAAAGGTGAACATATAGAGGGGGTTCATGAGATTCCACATACAGACTTTGCATGAGAGAAGTGCAAAAAGCACCAATGCACTGGTTTTTCCAAACATTCAGCACTAAAAATGTTGGATCCTGTCCATCACCAGGGGTTTTGGCTTTGCATTGGTGCTTTTTGTACTTCTCCCGTGCAAAGCCAAAGCCCATGGTGATGGACGGAATCCAACATTTTTAGTGCTGAATATTTAGAAGAACCATAAACCACAGATCCATTGTCAAGTTTGGATTGGATGAGGGCATGATAAATTTTGAGCATGGAGTATCAATCTGCTCCCCAAGAAGTAGAAGAGAGGACAGTGAGAATGTTCAATTCTTTTTGACATTTGATACAAAGTTGTTTGATATGCAATATAAAATTTAATTTACAATCAAATATTAGACATAAGAACTTTGCCTCAGGGATGACAGGAAATACAACATCACTAAGACGGAGTTCTAGATCTGGGTGGATTCCCCGTTTGTGGCAGAAATGTATACAAATGGTTTTAGAGAGAAAAAGTTTAAAACTATTTGCCGTGGTCCACTTCAGTATCTGATTGATTGCAGTTTGTAGCTGCCGTTCAATAAACCTCATGTTTGATGACTGACATGAGATGTGAAGGTCATCAACAAAAATACCATTTGGCAACTGTAGGGGGAGCTGTTCACTGATGGCAATAATCTTTATAATGAAAAGTGTGACACTCAGAATACAGCCCTGAGGGACTCCAAGTTCCTGTGGGAAAAAATGAGAAAGTGTTGAGCCCACACGGACTTGGAATCGGCACTTCATTTAGAATTGCTGGATGAAAAGTGGCAAGTTGTTACCCAATGCATACGAGTAAAGGTCTCGTTAGATGCCATATCTCCATATTGTATTGTAAGTTTTTTTCTAAATAAAAAAACAGTAACAAGATGTTGTCACCTTAAAAAGGCTTCTCGGATTGATGTTTCAAAGCGAGTTAAGTGGTCTATAGTAGAGCGTTGTCTTCAGAACCAACACTGAGTAGGTGAGAGGATGTTGTTTGATTCAAGAAACCAAATGAGGTGGGCATTGATTATCCTCTCTGAGATCTTACTGAGACAACTTGTCAAAGTAATGGGATGGTAATTTGAAGGAATCATTGTATCCTTCCCAGGTTTCAGAATAGGAAGTATGATAGCCAAGCATCTGGATAGACATTTTCCTGCCATATCCACTTAAAGACAGTTAGAAGAATAGTAAGAGTTCTGGGAAAGGTGGCGTAACATCTCATAATGTATATTATCAGGTCTGACTGAGGTATTGCCACACCGATGAACAACAAGTTTGAGTTCCATCAGTGTAAGAGGGTGATTGTAATCATAGCATTAGACAGTTGAAAAGGAAAGAGGCAGATGCTCCACCTGTGTTTTAATGGCTAAAAAGGGGATAAGTTTGAAGAGTTAGATACACGAGAGAAGAAAGTCCTCAAGAATATTGGCAATGCTCTGTGTATCTGCAACTTTGTGGCCATCAGATATTATGATAGAGAGGGAGACAGAAGTGTATCTTCCACTCACCCTCCAGATCTTATCCCATACAACTTTTGTGCTGGTGGTTGAAGAAACGTCGGATGTGTATTTAATCCAAGATTCCTTCTGGCTTTGACGTCGAACTTGCCAAGCGTGTCCACGGGCTTGATAAAATGCAATGCAGTTTGAGAGCGTGGGGTATCTTTGAAATTTATCCCAAGCACACTTCCGAGTTTTCCATATTATAGAACAGGCAGAATTCCACCAAGTACGGGGATGCCGTGGGGAACATGTTGAGGTTTTAGGGATACATCGAGTAGCAGCTTGTATAATACTGTTGGTTACAGCTGCTATACAATTATCTATGGATGATCTATATAAGATGGCAGGATCAAGTTCCGAGAGAGTAGTGAAAGAAGGCCAGTTGGCCTGCACCAACTTCCACCGTGGGACATGGGTCAGGTGGTACTGATCACGGCCAATCTCTCGTAAGATGATGGGAAAATGATTACTACCTCGTGGATTAATGTCAACCCCCCAGAAAAAGTGAGTGAGTAGTGAAGGGGAAGAGACAGAAAGGTCTATAGCTGTAAATGACTAACTAGGTGCATGAAAATATGTGCAAGAACCAGTATTGAATGGATCCAAGGAAAACGTAAGAACAGTATTTTTCAAATAATCTAGTGCAATCATTAACACGCATCTTTTCTGCAGTTAACACACTGGAAATATAAATATTTATTTATTTCAACTTAAATATAACTTACGGGTTCTATCACGTATCCTTCCTCAGCTAACAGAATGATCGGTAGAACAAACTTGTTTCCACGGATACCATACTTCTCCGAGAGATCTTCTTTTCGGTAAACCAGAAGACCCTTAATATTGGCCCGTTTCAAGTCCTGGTACACCTAAGGTTATAAAAACTGTGGTATGTTTCTCAACTTTTAGTCTGTAGGGTTTTACATAAACAAAAGACAGTAGTTTATTATTAGATCATTTGTTTCTCAACCATTAGTCTGTAGGGTTTTACATAAACAAAAGACAGTAGTTTATTATCAGATCATTTGTTTCTCAACTATTAGTCTGTAGGGTTTTACAGAAACAAAAGACAGTAGTTTATTATTAGATCATTTGTTTCTCAACTATTAGTCTGTAGGGTTTTACATAAACAAAAGACAGTAGTTTATTATTAGATCATTTGTTTCTCAACTATTAGTCTGTAGGGTTTTACATAAACAAAAGACAGTAGTTTATTATTAGATCATTTGTTTCTCAACTATTAGTCTGTAGGGTTGTACATAAACAAAAGACAGTAGTTTATTATTAGATCATTTGTTTCTCAACTATTAGTCTGTAGGGTTGTACATAAACAAAAGACAGTAGTTTATTATTAGATCATTTGTTTCTCAACTATTAGTCTGTAGGGTTGTACATAAACAAAAGACAGTAGTTTATTATTAGATCATTTGTTTCTCAACTATTAGTCTGTAGGGTTTTACATAAACAAAAGACAGTAGTTTATTATTAGATCATTTGTTTCTCAACTATTAGTCTGTAGGGTTTTACATAAACAAAAGACAGTAGTTTATTATTAGATCATTTGTTTCTCAACCATTAGTCTGTAGGGTTTTACATAAACAAAAGACAGTAGTTTATTATTAGATCATTTGTTTCTCAACTATTAGTCTGTAGGGTTTTACAGAAACAAAAGACAGTAGTTTATTATTAGATCATTTGTTTCTCAACTATTAGTCTGTAGGGTTTTACATAAACAAAAGACAGTAGTTTATTATTAGATCATTTGTTTCTCAACTATTAGTCTGTAGGGTTTTACAGAAACAAAAGACAGTAGTTTATTATTAGATCATTTGTTTCTCAACTATTAGTCTGTAGGGTTTTACATAAACAAAAGACAGTAGTTTATTATTAGATCATTTGTTTCTCAACTATTAGTCTGTAGGGTTGTACATAAACAAAAGACAGTAGTTTATTATTAGATCATTTGTTTCTCAACCATTAGTCTGTAGGGTTTTACATAAACAAAAGAAAGTAGTTTATTATTAGATCATTTGTTTCTCAACCATTAGTCTGTAGGGTTTTACATAAACAAAAGACGGTAGTTTATTATTAGATCATTTGTTTCTCAACTATTAGTCTGTGGGGTTGTACATAAACAAAAGACAGTAGTTTATTATTAGATCATTCGTTTCTCAACTATTAGTCTGTGGGGTTGTACATAAACAAAAGACAGTAGTTTATTATTAGATCATTCGTTTCTCAACTATTAGTCTGTAGGGTTGTACATAAACAAAAGACAGTAGTTTATTATTAGATCATTTGTTTCTCAACTATTAGTCTGTAGGGTTGTACATAAACAAAAGACAGTAGTTTATTATTAGATCATTTGTTTCTCAACTATTAGTCTGTAGGGTTGTACATAAACAAAAGACAGTAGTTTATTATTAGATCATTTGTTTCTCAACCTTTAGTCTGTAGGGTTTTACATAAACAAAAGAAAGTAGTTTATTATTAGATCATTTGTTTCTCAACTATTAGTTTGTAGGGTTTTACATAAACAAAAGACAGTAGTTTATTATTAGATCATTTGTTTCTCAACCATTAGTCTGTAGGGTTTTACATAAACAAAATAAAGTAGTTTATTATTAGATCATTTTTTTCTCAACTATTAGTCTGCAGGGTTTTACAGAAACAAAAGACAGTAGTTTATTATTAGATCATTTGTTTCTCAACTATTAGTCTGCAGGGTTTTACAGAAACAAAAGACAGTAGTTTATTATTAGATCATTTGTTTCTCAACTATTAGTCTGCAGGGTTTTACAGAAACAAAAGACAGTAGTTTATTATTAGATCATTTGTTTCTCAACTATTTGTCTGTAGGGTTTTACATAAACAAAAGACAGTAGTTTATTATTAGATCATTTGTTTCTCAACTATTAGTCTGTAGGGTTGTACATAAACAAAAGACAGTAGTTTATTATTAGATCATTTGTTTCTCAACCATTAGTCTGTAGGGTTTTACATAAACAAAAGAAAGTAGTTTATTATTAGATCATTTGTTTCTCAACCATTAGTCTGTAGGGTTTTACATAAACAAAAGACGGTAGTTTATTATTAGATCATTTGTTTCTCAACCATTAGTCTGTAGGGTTTTACAGAAACAAAAGACGGTAGTTTATTGTCAGATCATTTGTTTCTCAACTATTAGTCTGTAGGATTGTACATAAACAAAACACAGTAGTTTATTATTAGATCATTCGTTTCTCAACTATTAGTCTGTAGAGTTTTACAGAAACAAAAGACGGTAGTTTATTATTAGATCATTTGTTTCTCAACTATTAGTCTGTAGGGTTGTACATAAACAAAAGACAGTAGTTTATTATTAGATCATTTGTTTCTCAACTATTAGTTCGTAAGGTTTTACATAAACAACAGGCAGTAGTTTATTATTAGATCATTTGTTTCTCAACTATTAGTCTGTAGGGTTGTACATAAACAAAAGACAGTAGTTTATTATTAGATCATTTGTTTCTCAACCATTAGTCTGTAGGGTTTTACATAAACAAAAGAAAGTAGTTTATTATTAGATCATTTGTTTCTCAACTATTAGTCTGCAGGGTTTTACAGAAACAAAAGACAGTAGTTTATTATTAGATCATTTGTTTCTCAACTATTTGTCTGTAGGGTTTTACATAAACAAAAGACAGTAGTTTATTATTAGATCATTTGTTTCTCAACTATTTCTCTGTAGGGTTTTACAGAAACAAAAGACAGTAGTTTATTATTAGATCATTTGTTTCTCAACTATTAGTCTGTAGGGTTTTACAGAAACAAAAGACAGTAGTTTATTATTAGATCATTTGTTTCTCAACTATTAGTCTGTAGGGTTTTACATAAACAAAAGACAGTAGTTTATTATTAGATCATTTGTTTCTCAACTATTAGTCTGTAGGGTTTTACAGAAACAAAAGACAGTAGTTTATTATTAGATCATTTGTTTCTCCACCATTAGTCTGTAGGGTTTTACATAAACAAAAGACGGTAGTTTATTATTAGATCATTTGTTTCTCAACCATTAGTCTGTAGGGTTTTACATAAACAAAAGAAAGTAGTTTATTATTAGATCATTTGTTTCTAAACTATTAGTCTGTAGGGTTTTACATAAACAAAAAACAGTAGTTTATTATTAGATCATTTGTTTCTCAACTATTAGTCTGTAGGGTTTTACAGAAACAAAAGACGGTAGTTTATTGTCAGATCATTTGTTTCTCAACTATTAGTCTGTAGGATTGTACATAAACAAAAGACAGTAGTTTATTATTAGATCATTTGTTTCTCAACTATTAGTTTGTAAGGTTTTACATAAACAACAGGCAGTAGTTTATTATTAGATCATTTGTTTCTCAACTATTAGTCTGTAGGGTTTTACAGAAACAAAAGACAGTAGTTTATTATTAGATCATTTGTTTCTCAACTATTAGTCTGTAGGGTTTTACATAAACAAAAGACAGTAGTTTATTATTAGATCATTTGTTTCTCAACTATTAGTCTATAGGGTTTTACATAAACAAAAGACAGTAGTTTATTATTAGATCATTTGTTTCTCAACTATTAGTCTGTAGGGTTTTACAGAAACAAAAGACAGTAGTTTATTATTAGATCATTTGTTTCTCCACCATTAGTCTGTAGGGTTTTACATAAACAAAAGACGGTAGTTTATTATTAGATCATTTGTTTCTCAACCATTAGTCTGTAGGGTTTTACATAAACAAAAGAAAGTAGTTTATTATTAGATCATTTGTTTCTAAACTATTAGTCTGTAGGGTTTTACATAAACAAAAAACAGTAGTTTATTATTAGATCATTTGTTTCTCAACTATTAGTCTGTAGGGTTTTACAGAAACAAAAGACGGTAGTTTATTGTCAGATCATTTGTTTCTCAACTATTAGTCTGTAGGATTGTACATAAACAAAAGACAGTAGTTTATTATTAGATCATTCGTTTCTCAACTATTAGTCTGTAGGGTTTTACAGAAACAAAAGACGGTAGTTTATTATTAGATCATTTGTTTCTCAACTATTAGTCTGTAGGGTTGTACATAAACAAAAGACAGTAGTTTATTATTAGATCATTTGTTTCTCAACTATTAGTTTGTAAGGTTTTACATAAACAACAGGCAGTAGTTTATTATTAGATCATTTGTTTCTCAACTATTAGTCTGTAGGGTTGTACATAAACAAAAGACAGTAGTTTATTATTAGATCATTTGTTTCTCAACCATTAGTCTGTAGGTTTTACATAAACAAAAGAAAGTAGTTTATTATTAGATGATTTGTTTCTCAACTATTAGTTTGTAGGGTTTTACATAAACAAAAGACAGTAGTTTATTATTAGATCATTTGTTTCTCAACCATTAGTCTGTAGGGTTTTACATAAACAAAAGAAAGTAGTTTATTATTAGATCATTTGTTTCTCAACTATTAGTCTGCAGGGTTTTACAGAAACAAAAGACAGTAGTTTATTATTAGATCATTTGTTTCTCAACTATTAGTCTGCAGGGTTTTACAGAAACAAAAGACAGTAGTTTATTATTAGATCATTTGTTTCTCAACTATTTGTCTGTAGGGTTTTACATAAACAAAAGACAGTAGTTTATTATTAGATCATTTGTTTCTCAACTATTTCTCTGTAGGGTTTTACAGAAACAAAAGACAGTAGTTTATTATTAGATCATTTGTTTCTCAACTATTAGTCTGTAGGGTTTTACATAAACAAAAGACAGTAGTTTATTATTAGATCATTTGTTTCTCAACTATTAGTCTGTAGGGTTTTACATAAACAAAAGACAGTAGTTTATTATTAGATCATTTGTTTCTCAACTATTTCTCTGTAGGGTTTTACAGAAACAAAAGACAGTAGTTTATTATTAGATCATTTGTTTCTCAACTATTAGTCTGTAGGGTTTTACAGAAACAAAAGACAGTAGTTTATTATTAGATCATTTGTTTCTGAACTATTGGTCTGTAGGGTTTTACATAAACAAAAGACAGTTGTTTATTATTAGATCATTTGTTTCTCAACCATTAGTCTGTAGGGTTTTACATAAACAAAAGAAAGTAGTTTATTATTAGATCATTTGTTTCTAAACTATTAGTCTGTAGGGTTTTACATAAACAAAAGACAGTAGTTTATTGTCAGATCATTTGTTTCTCAACTATTAGTCTGTAGGGTTTTACAGAAACAAAAGACGGTAGTTTATTGTCAGATCATTTGTTTCTCAACTATTAGTCTGTAGGGTTGTACATAAACAAAAGACAGTAGTTTATTATTAGATCATTCGTTTCTCAACTATTAGTCTGTAGAGTTTTACAGAAACAAAAGACGGTAGTTTATTATTAGATCATTTGTTTCTCAACTATTAGTTCGTAAGGTTTTACATAAACAACAGGCAGTAGTTTATTATTAGATCATTTGTTTCTCAACTATTAGTCTGTAGGGTTGTACATAAACAAAAGACAGTAGTTTATTATTAGATCATTTGTTTCTCAACCATTAGTCTGTAGGGTTTTACATAAACAAAAGAAAGTAGTTTATTATTAGATCATTTGTTTCTCAACTATTAGTCTGCAGGGTTTTACAGAAACAAAAGACAGTAGTTTATTATTAGATCATTTGTTTCTCAACCATTAGTCTGTAGGGTTTTACATAAACAAAAGAAAGTAGTTTATTATTAGATCATTTGTTTCTCAACTATTAGTCTGCAGGGTTTTACAGAAACAAAAGACAGTAGTTTATTATTAGATCATTTGTTTCTCAACTATTAGTCTGCAGGGTTTTACAGAAACAAAAGACAGTAGTTTATTATTAGATCATTTGTTTCTCAACTATTTGTCTGTAGTGTTTTACATAAACAAAAGACAGTAGTTTATTATTAGATCATTTGTTTCTCAACTATTAGTCTGTAGGGTTTTACAGAAACAAAAGACAGTAGTTTATTATTAGATCATTTGTTTCTCAACCATTAGTTTGTAGGGTTTTACATAAACAAAAGACAGTAGTTTATTATTAGATCATTTGTTTCTCAACTATTAGTCTGTAGGGTTTTACATAAACAAAAGACAGTAGTTTATTATTAGATCATTTGTTTCTCAACTATTAGTCTGTAGGGTTTTACATAAACAAAAGACAGTAGTTTATTATTAGATCATTTGTTTCTCAACTATTAGTCTGTAGGGTTTTACAGAAACAAAAGACAGTAGTTTATTGTCAGATCATTTGTTTCTCAACTATTAGTCTGTAGGATTGTACATAAACAAAAGACAGTAGTTTATTATTAGATCATTTGTTTCTCAACTATTAGTCTGTAGGGTTTTACAGAAACAAAAGACAGTAGTTTATTATTAGATCATTTGTTTCTCAACTATTAGTCTGTAGGGTTGTACATAAACAAAAGACAGTAGTTTATTATTAGATCATTTGTTTCTCAACTATTAGTTTGTAAGGTTTTACATAAACAACAGGCAGTAGTTTATTATTAGATCATTTGTTTCTCAACTATTAGTCTGTAGGGTTTTACAGAAACAAAAGACAGTAGTTTATTATTAGATCATTTGTTTCTCAACCATTAGTCTGTAAGGTTTTACATAAACAAAAGAAAGTAGTTTATTATTAGATCATTTGTTTCTCAACTATTAGTTTGTAGGGTTTTACATAAACAAAAGACAGTAGTTTATTATTAGATCATTTGTTTCTCAACCATTAGTCTGTAGGGTTTTACATAAACAAAAGACAGTAGTTTATTATTAGATCATTTGTTTCTCAACTATTAGTCTGTAGGGTTTTACAGAAACAAAAGACAGTAGTTTATTATTAGATCATTTGTTTCTCAACCATTAGTCTGTAGGGTTTTACATAAACAAAAGACAGTAGTTTATTATTAGATCATTTGTTTCTCAACCATTAGTCTGTAGGGTTTTACATAAACAAAAGAAAGTAGTTTATTATTAGATCATTTGTTTCTAAACTATTAGTCTGTAGGGTTTTACATAAACAAAAAACAGTAGTTTATTATTAGATCATTTGTTTCTCAACTATTAGTCTGTAGGGTTGTACATAAACAAAAGACAGTAGTTTATTATTAGATCATTTGTTTCTCAACCATTAGTCTGTAGGGTTTTACATAAACAAAAGAAAGTAGTTTATTATTAGATCATTTGTTTCTCAACTTTTAGTCTGTAGGGTTTTACAGAAACAAAAGACAGTAGTTTATTGTCAGATCATTTGTTTCTCAACTATTAGTCTGTAGGGTTTTACAGAAACAAAAGACAGTAGTTTATTGTTAGATCATTTGTTTCTCAACTATTAGTCTGTAGGGTTTTACAGAAACAAAAGACAGTAGTTTATTATTAGATCATTTGTTTCTCAACTTTTAGTCTGTAGGGTTTTACAGAAACAAAAGACAGTAGTTTATTATTAGATCATTTGTTTCTCAACTATTAGTCTGTAGGGTTTTACAGAAACAAAAGACAGTAGTTTATTGTCAGATCATTTGTTTCTCAACTATTAGTCTGTAGGGTTGTACATAAACAAAAGACAGTAGTTTATTATTAGATCATTTGTTTCTCAACTATTAGTCTGTAGGGTTTTACATAAACAAAAGACAGTAGTTTATTGTCAGATCATTTGTTTCTCAACTATTAGTCTGTAGGGTTGTACATAAACAAAAGACAGTAGTTTATTATTAGATCATTTGTTTCTCAACTTTTAGTCTGTAGCGTTTTACAGAAACAAAAGACAGTAGTTTATTATTAGATCATTTGTTTCTCAACCATTAGTCTGTAGGGTTTTACATAAACAAAAGACGGTAGTTTATTATTAGATCATTTGTTTCTCAACTATTAGTCTGTAGGGTTTTACATAAACAAAAGACAGTAGTTTATTATTAGATCATTTGTTTCTCAACTATTAGTCTATAGGGTTTTACATAAACAAAAGACAGTAGTTTATTATTAGATCATTTGTTTCTCAACTATTAGTCTGTAGGGTTTTACAGAAACAAAAGACAGTAGTTTATTATTAGATCATTTGTTTCTCCACCATTAGTCTGTAGGGTTTTACATAAACAAAAGACGGTAGTTTATTATTAGATCATTTGTTTCTCAACCATTAGTCTGTAGGGTTTTACATAAACAAAAGAAAGTAGTTTATTATTAGATCATTTGTTTCTCAACTATTAGTCTGTAGGGTTTTACATAAACAAAAAACAGTAGTTTATTATTAGATCATTTGTTTCTCAACTATTAGTCTGTAGGGTTTTACAGAAACAAAAGACGGTAGTTTATTGTCAGATCATTTGTTTCTCAACTATTAGTCTGTAGGATTGTACATAAACAAAAGACAGTAGTTTATTATTAGATCATTTGTTTCTCAACTATTAGTCTGTAGGGTTTTACAGAAACAAAAGACGGTAGTTTATTATTAGATCATTTGTTTCTCAACTATTAGTCTGTAGGGTTGTACATAAACAAAAGACAGTAGTTTATTATTAGATCATTTGTTTCTCAACTATTAGTTTGTAAGGTTTTACATAAACAACAGGCAGTAGTTTATTATTAGATCATTTGTTTCTCAACTATTAGTCTGTAGGGTTGTACATAAACAAAAGACAGTAGTTTATTATTAGATCATTTGTTTCTCAACCATTAGTCTGTAAGGTTTTACATAAACAAAAGAAAGTAGTTTATTATTAGATGATTTGTTTCTCAACTATTAGTTTGTAGGGTTTTACATAAACAAAAGACAGTAGTTTATTATTAGATCATTTGTTTCTCAACCATTAGTCTGTAGGGTTTTACATAAACAAAAGAAAGTAGTTTATTATTAGATCATTTGTTTCTCAACTATTAGTCTGCAGGGTTTTACAGAAACAAAAGACAGTAGTTTATTATTAGATCATTTGTTTCTCAACTATTAGTCTGTAGGGTTTTACAGAAACAAAAGACAGTAGTTTATTATTAGATCATTTGTTTCTCAACTATTTGTCTGTAGGGTTTTACATAAACAAAAGACAGTAGTTTATTATTAGATCATTTGTTTCTCAACTATTTCTCTGTAGGGTTTTACAGAAACAAAAGACAGTAGTTTATTATTAGATCATTTGTTTCTCAACTATTAGTCTGTAGGGTTTTACATAAACAAAAGACAGTAGTTTATTATTAGATCATTTGTTTCTCAACTATTAGTCTGTAGGGTTTTACATAAACAAAAGACAGTAGTTTATTATTAGATCATTTGTTTCTCAACTATTTCTCTGTAGGGTTTTACAGAAACAAAAGACAGTAGTTTATTATTAGATCATTTGTTTCTCAACTATTAGTCTGTAGGGTTTTACAGAAACAAAAGACAGTAGTTTATTATTAGATCATTTGTTTCTCAACTATTAGTCTGTAGGGTTTTACATAAACAAAAGACAGTAGTTTATTATTAGATCATTTGTTTCTCAACCATTAGTCTGTAGGGTTTTACATAAACAAAAGAAAGTAGTTTATTATTAGATCATTTGTTTCTCAACTATTAGTCTGTAGGGTTTTACATAAACAAAAGACAGTAGTTTATTATTAGATCATTTGTTTCTCAACTATTAGTCTGTAGGGTTTTACAGAAACAAAAGACGGTAGTTTATTATCAGATCATTTGTTTCTCAACTATTAGTCTGTAGGATTGTACATAAACAAAAGACAGTAGTTTATTATTAGATCATTCGTTTCTCAACTATTAGTCTGTAGGGTTTTACAGAAACAAAAGACGGTAGTTTATTATTAGATCATTTGTTTCTCAACTATTATTCTGTAGGGTTGTACATAAACAAAAGACAGTAGTTTATTATTAGATCATTTGTTTCTCAACTATTAGTTCGTAAGGTTTTACATAAACAACAGGCAGTAGTTTATTATTAGATCATTTGTTTCTCAACTATTAGTCTGTAGGGTTGTACATAAACAAAAGACAGTAGTTTATTATTAGATCATTTGTTTCTCAACCATTAGTCTGTAGGGTTTTACATAAACAAAAGAAAGTAGTTTATTATTAGATCATTTGTTTCTCAACTATTAGTCTGTAGGGTTTTACAGAAACAAAAGACAGTAGTTTATTATTAGATCATTTGTTTCTCAACCATTAGTCTGTAGGGTTTTACATAAACAAAAGAAAGTAGTTTATTATTAGATCATTTGTTTCTCAACTATTAGTCTGTAGGGTTTTACAGAAACAAAAGACAGTAGTTTATTATTAGATCATTTGTTTCTCAACTATTAGTCTGCAGGGTTTTACAGAAACAAAAGACAGTAGTTTATTATTAGATCATTTGTTTCTCAACTATTTGTCTGTAGGGTTTTACATAAACAAAAGACAGTAGTTTATTATTAGATCATTTGTTTCTCAACTATTAGTCTGTAGGGTTTTACAGAAACAAAAGACAGTAGTTTATTATTAGATCATTTGTTTCTCAACCATTAGTCTGTAGGGTTTTACATAAACAAAAGACAGTAGTTTATTATTAGATCATTTGTTTCTCAACTATTAGTCTGTAGGGTTTTACATAAACAAAAGACAGTAGTTTATTATTAGATCATTTGTTTCTCAACTATTAGTCTGTAGGGTTTTACATAAACAAAAGACAGTAGTTTATTATTAGATCATTTGTTTCTCAACTATTAGTCTGTAGGGTTTTACATAAACAAAAGACAGTAGTTTATTATTAGATCATTTGTTTCTCAACTATTAGTCTGTAGGGTTTTACAGAAACAAAAGACAGTAGTTTATTATTAGATCATTTGTTTCTCAACTATTAGTCTGTAGGGTTGTACATAAACAAAAGACAGTAGTTTATTATTAGATCATTTGTTTCTCAACTATTAGTCTGTAGGGTTTTACAGAAACAAAAGACAGTAGTTTATTATTAGATCATTTGTTTCTCAACTATTAGTCTGTAGGGTTGTACATAAACAAAAGACAGTAGTTTATTATTAGATCATTTGTTTCTCAACTATTAGTCTGTAGGGTTTTACATAAACAAAAGACAGTAGTTTATTATTAGATCATTTGTTTCTCAACTATTAGTCTGTAGGGTTGTACATAAACAAAAGACAGTAGTTTATTATTAGATCATTTGTTTCTCAACCATTAGTCTGTAGGGTTTTACATAAACAAAAGAAAGTAGTTTATTATTAGATCATTTGTTTCTAAACTATTAGTCTGTAGGGTTTTACATAAACAAAAGACAGTAGTTTATTATTAGATCATTTGTTTCTCAACCATTAGTCTGTAGGGTTTTACATAAACAAAAGAAAGTAGTTTATTATTAGATCATTTGTTTCTCAACTATTAGTCTGTAGGGTTTTACAGAAACAAAAGACAGTAGTTTATTATTAGATCATTTGTTTCTCAACCATTAGTCTGTAGGGTTTTACATAAACAAAAGAAAGTAGTTTATTATTAGATCATTTGTTTCTCAACTATTAGTCTGTAGGGTTTTACAGAAACAAAAGACAGTAGTTTATTATTAGATCATTTGTTTCTCAACTATTAGTCTGTAGGGTTTTACAGAAACAAAAGACAGTAGTTTATTATTAGATCATTTGTTTCTCAACTATTTGTCTGTAGGGTTTTACATAAACAAAAGACAGTAGTTTATTATTAGATCATTTGTTTCTCAACTATTAGTCTGTAGGGTTTTACAGAAACAAAAGACAGTAGTTTATTATTAGATCATTTGTTTCTCAACCATTAGTCTGTAGGGTTTTACATAAACAAAAGACGGTAGTTTATTATTAGATCATTTGTTTCTCAACCATTAGTCTGTAGGGTTTTACATAAACAAAAGAAAGTAGTTTATTATTAGATCATTTGTTTCTAAACTATTAGTCTGTAGGGTTTTACATAAACAAAAAACAGTAGTTTATTATTAGATCATTTGTTTCTCAACTATTAGTCTGTAGGGTTTTACATAAACAAAAGACAGTAGTTTATTATTAGATCATTTGTTTCTCAACCATTAGTCTGTAGGGTTTTACATAAACAAAAGAAAGTAGTTTATTATTAGATCATTTGTTTCTCAACTTTTAGTCTGTAGGGTTTTACAGAAACAAAAGACAGTAGTTTATTGTTAGATCATTTGTTTCTCAACTATTAGTCTGTAGGGTTTTACAGAAACAAAAGACAGTAGTTTATTATTAGATCATTTGTTTCTCAACTATTAGTCTGTAGGGTTTTACAGAAACAAAAGACAGTAGTTTATTATTAGATCATTTGTTTCTCAACTATTAGTCTGTAGGGTTTTACAGACAAACAAAAGACTATTAGTCTGTAGTTTATTATTAGATCATTTGTTTCTCAACTATTAGTCTGTAGGGTTTTACATAAACAAAAGACAGTAGTTTATTATTAGATCATTTGTTTCTCAACTATTAGTCTGTAGGGTTTTACATAAACAAAAGACAGTAGTTTATTATTAGATCATTTGTTTCTCAACTATTAGTCTGTAGGGTTTTACATAAACAAAAGACAGTAGTTTATTATTAGATCATTTGTTTCTCAACTATTAGTCTGTAGGGTTTTACAGAAACAAAAGACAGTAGTTTATTATTAGATCATTTGTTTCTCAACCATTAGTCTGTAGGGTTTTACATAAACAAAAGACAGTAGTTTATTATTAGATCATTTGTTTCTCAACCATTAGTCTGTAGGGTTTTACAGAAACAAAAGACAGTAGTTTATTATTAGATCATTTGTTTCTCAACTATTAGTCTGTAGGGTTTTACAGAAACAAAAGACAGTAGTTTATTATTAGATCATTTGTTTCTCAACTATTAGTCTGTAGGGTTTTACATAAACAAAAGACAGTAGTTTATTATTAGATCATTTGTTTCTCAACTATTAGTCTGTAGGGTTTTACAGAAACAAAAGACAGTAGTTTATTATTAGATCATTTGTTTCTCAACTATTAGTCTGTAGGGTTGTACATAAACAAAAGACAGTAGTTTATTATTAGATCATTTGTTTCTCAACTATTAGTCTGTAGGTTTTACATAAACAAAAGGCAGTAGTTTATTATTAGATCATTTGTTTCTCAACTATTAGTCTGTAGGGTTGTACATAAACAAAAGACAGTAGTTTATTATTAGATCATTTGTTTCTCAACCATTAGTCTGTAGGGTTTTACATAAACAAAAGAAAGTAGTTTATTATTAGATCATTTGTTTCTCAACTATTAGTCTGTAGGGTTTTACATAAACAAAAGACAGTAGTTTATTATTAGATCATTTGTTTCTCAACCATTAGTCTGTAGGGTTTTACATAAACAAAAGAAAGTAGTTTATTATTAGATCATTTGTTTCTCAACTATTAGTCTGTAGGGTTTTACAGAAACAAAAGACAGTAGTTTATTATTAGATCATTTGTTTCTCAACTATTAGTCTGTAGGGTTTTACAGAAACAAAAGACAGTAGTTTATTATTAGATCATTTGTTTCTCAACTATTTGTCTGTAGGGTTTTACATAAACAAAAGACAGTAGTTTATTATTAGATCATTTGTTTCTCAACTATTTCTCTGTAGGGTTTTACAGAAACAAAAGACAGTAGTTTATTATTAGATCATTTGTTTCTCAACTATTAGTCTGTAGGGTTTTACATAAACAAAAGACAGTAGTTTATTATTAGATCATTTGTTTCTCAACTATTTCTCTGTAGGGTTTTACAGAAACAAAAGACAGTAGTTTATTATTAGATCATTTGTTTCTCAACTATTAGTCTGTAGGGTTTTACAGAAACAAAAGAAAGTAGTTTATTATTAGATCATTTGTTTCTCAACTATTAGTCTGTAGGGTTTTACATAAACAACAGGCAGTAGTTTATTATTAGATCATTTGTTTCTCAACTATTAGTCTGTTGGGTTTTACATAAACAAAAGACAGTAGTTTATTATTAGATCATTTGTTTCTCAACTATTAGTCTGTAGGGTTTTACATAAACAAAAGACAGTAGTTTATTATTAGATCATTTGTTTCTCAACTATTAGTCTGTAGGGTTTTACATAAACAAAAGACAGTAGTTTATTATTAGATCATTTGTTTCTCAACTATTTCTCTGTAGGGTTTTACAGAAACAAAAGACAGTAGTTTATTATTAGATCATTTGTTTCTCAACTATTAGTCTGTAGGGTTTTACAGAAACAAAAGACAGTAGTTTATTATTAGATCATTTGTTTCTCAACTATTAGTCTGTAGGGTTTTACATAAACAAAAGACAGTAGTTTATTATTAGATCATTTGTTTCTCAACTATTAGTCTGTAGGGTTTTACAGAAACAAAAGACAGTAGTTTATTATTAGATCATTTGTTTCTCAACTATTAGTCTGTAGGGTTTTACAGAAACAAAAGACAGTAGTTTATTATTAGATCATTTGTTTCTCAACCATTAGTCTGTAGGGTTTTACATAAACAAAAGACAGTAGTTTATTATTAGATCATTTGTTTCTCAACTATTAGTCTGTAGGGTTTTACAGAAACAAAAGACAGTAGTTTATTATTAGATCATTTGTTTCTCAACCATTAGTCTGTAGGGTTTTACATAAACAAAAGACGGTAGTTTATTATTAGATCATTTGTTTCTCAACCATTAGTCTGTAGGGTTTTACATAAACAAAAGAAAGTAGTTTATTATTAGATCATTTGTTTCTAAACTATTAGTCTGTAAGGTTTTACATAAACAAAAAACAGTAGTTTATTATTAGATCATTTGTTTCTCAACTATTAGTCTGTAGGGTTGTACATAAACAAAAGACAGTAGTTTATTATTAGATCATTTGTTTCTCAACCATTAGTCTGTAGGGTTTTACATAAACAAAAGAAAGTAGTTTATTATTAGATCATTTGTTTCTCAACTTTTAGTCTGTAGGGTTTTACAGAAACAAAAGACAGTAGTTTATTATTAGATCATTTGTTTCTCAACTATTAGTCTGTAGGGTTTTACAGAAACAAAAGACGGTAGTTTATTGTCAGATCATTTGTTTCTCAACTATTAGTCTGTAGGGTTTTACAGAAACAAAAGACGGTAGTTTATTATTAGATCATTTGTTTCTCAACTTTTAGTCTGTAGGGTTTTACAGAAACAAAAAACAGTAGTTTATTGTCAGATCATTTGTTTCTCAACTATTAGGCTGTAGGGTTTTACAGAAACAAAAGACGGTAGTTTATTGTCAGATCATTTGTTTCTCAACTATTAGTCTGTAGGGTTGTACATAAACAAAAGACAGTAGTTTATTATTAGATCATTCGTTTCTCAACTATTAGTCTGTAGGGTTTTACATAAACAAAAGACAGTAGTTTATTGTCAGATCATTTGTTTCTCAACTATTAGTCTGTAGGGTTGTACATAAACAAAAGACAGTAGTTTATTATTAGATCATTTGTTTCTCAACTTTTAGTCTGTAGCGTTTTACAGAAACAAAAGACAGTAGTTTATTATTAGATCATTTGTTTCTCAACCATTAGTCTGTAGGGTTTTACATAAACAAAAGACGGTAGTTTATTATTAGATCATTTGTTTCTCAACCATTAGTCTGTAGGGTTTTACAGAAACAAAAGACGGTAGTTTATTATTAGATCATTTGTTTCTCAACTTTTAGTCTGTAGGGTTTTACAGAAACAAAAGACGGTAGTTTATTGTCAGATCATTTGTTTCTCAACTATTAGTCTGTAGGGTTGTACATAAACAAAAGACAGTAGTTTATTATTAGATCATTTGTTTCTCAACTATTAGTCTGTAGGGTTTTACAGAAACAAAAGACGGTAGTTTATTATTAGATCATTTGTTTCTCAACTATTAGTCTGTAGGGTTGTACATAAACAAAAGACAGTAGTTTATTATTAGATCATTTGTTTCTCAACTATTAGTTTGTAAGGTTTTACATAAACAACAGGCAGTAGTTTATTATTAGATCATTTGTTTCTCAACTATTAGTCTGTAGGGTTGTACATAAACAAAAGACAGTAGTTTATTATTAGATCATTTGTTTCTCAACTATTAGTCTGTAGGGTTGTACATAAACAAAAGACAGTAGTTTATTATTAGATCATTTGTTTCTCAACCATTAGTCTGTAGGGTTTTACATAAACAAAAGAAAGTAGTTTATTATTAGATCATTTGTTTCTCAACTATTAGTTTGTAGGGTTTTACATAAACAAAAGACAGTAGTTTATTATTAGATCATTTGTTTCTCAACCATTAGTCTGTAGGGTTTTACATAAACAAAAGAAAGTAGTTTATTATTAGATCATTTGTTTCTCAACTATTAGTCTGTAGGGTTTTACAGAAACAAAAGACAGTAGTTTATTATTAGATCATTTGTTTCTCAACTATTAGTCTGTAGGGTTTTACAGAAACAAAAGACAGTAGTTTATTATTAGATCATTTGTTTCTCAACTATTTGTCTGTAGGGTTTTACATAAACAAAAGACAGTAGTTTATTATTAGATCATTTGTTTCTCAACTATTTCTCTGTAGGGTTTTACAGAAACAAAAGACAGTAGTTTATTATTAGATCATTTGTTTCTCAACTATTAGTCTGTAGGGTTTTACATAAACAAAAGACAGTAGTTTATTATTAGATCATTTGTTTCTCAACTATTTCTCTGTAGGGTTTTACAGAAACAAAAGACAGTAGTTTATTATTAGATCATTTGTTTCTCAACTATTAGTCTGTAGGGTTTTACAGAAACAAAAGACAGTAGTTTATTATTAGATCATTTGTTTCTCAATTATTAGTCTGTTGAGTTTTACATAAACAAAGGACAGTAGTTTATTATTAGATCATTTGTTTCTCAACTATTAGTCTGTAGGGTTTTACATAAACAAATGACAGTAGTTTATTATTAGATCATTTGTTTCTCAACTATTTGTCTGTAAAGTTTTACATAAACAAAAGACAGTAGTTTATTATTAGATCATTTGTTTCTCAACTATTTCTCTGTAGGGTTTTACAGAAACAAAAGACAGTAGTTTATTATTAGATCATTTGTTTCTCAACTATTAGTCTGTAGGGTTTTACAGAAACAAAAGACAGTAGTTTATTATTAGATCATTTGTTTCTCAACTATTAGTCTGTAGGGTTTTACATAAACAAAAGACAGTAGTTTATTATTAGATCATTTGTTTCTCAACTATTAGTCTGTAGGGTTTTACAGAAACAAAAGACAGTAGTTTATTATTAGATCATTTGTTTCTCCACCATTAGTCTGTAGGGTTTTACATAAACAAAAGACGGTAGTTTATTATTAGATCATTTGTTTCTCAACCATTAGTCTGTAGGGTTTTACATAAACAAAAGAAAGTAGTTTATTATTAGATCATTTGTTTCTAAACTATTAGTCTGTAGGGTTTTACATAAACAAAAAACAGTAGTTTATTATTAGATCATTTGTTTCTCAACTATTAGTCTGTAGGGTTTTACAGAAACAAAAGACGGTAGTTTATTGTCAGATCATTTGTTTCTCAACTATTAGTCTGTAGGATTGTACATAAACAAAAGACAGTAGTTTATTATTAGATCATTTGTTTCTCAACTATTAGTCTGTAGGGTTTTACAGAAACAAAAGACGGTAGTTTATTATTAGATCATTTGTTTCTCAACTATTAGTCTGTAGGGTTGTACATAAACAAAAGACAGTAGTTTATTATTAGATCATTTGTTTCTCAACTATTAGTTTGTAAGGTTTTACATAAACAACAGGCAGTAGTTTATTATTAGATCATTTGTTTCTCAACTATTAGTCTGTAGGGTTGTACATAAACAAAAGACAGTAGTTTATTATTAGATCATTTGTTTCTCAACCATTAGTCTGTAAGGTTTTACATAAACAAAAGAAAGTAGTTTATTATTAGATCATTTGTTTCTCAACTATTAGTTTGTAGGGTTTTACATAAACAAAAGACAGTAGTTTATTATTAGATCATTTGTTTCTCAACCATTAGTCTGTAGGGTTTTACATAAACAAAAGAAAGTAGTTTATTATTAGATCATTTGTTTCTCAACTATTAGTCTGTAGGGTTTTACAGAAACAAAAGACAGTAGTTTATTATTAGATCATTTGTTTCTCAACTATTAGTCTGTAGGGTTTTACAGAAACAAAAGACAGTAGTTTATTATTAGATCATTTGTTTCTCAACTATTTGTCTGTAGGGTTTTACATAAACAAAAGACAGTAGTTTATTATTAGATCATTTGTTTCTCAACTATTTCTCTGTAGGGTTTTACAGAAACAAAAGACAGTAGTTTATTATTAGATCATTTGTTTCTCAACTATTAGTCTGTAGGGTTTTACATAAACAAAAGACAGTAGTTTATTATTAGATCATTTGTTTCTCAACTATTAGTCTGTAGGGTTTTACATAAACAAAAGACAGTAGTTTATTATTAGATCATTTGTTTCTCAACTATTTCTCTGTAGGGTTTTACAGAAACAAAAGACAGTAGTTTATTATTAGATCATTTGTTTCTCAACTATTAGTCTGTAGGGTTTTACATAAACAAAAGACAGTAGTTTATTATTAGATCATTTGTTTCTCAACTATTAGTCTGTAGGGTTTTACAGAAACAAAAGACAGTAGTTTATTATTAGATCATTTGTTTCTCCACCATTAGTCTGTAGGGTTTTACATAAACAAAAGACGGTAGTTTATTATTAGATCATTTGTTTCTCAACCATTAGTCTGTAGGGTTTTACATAAACAAAAGAAAGTAGTTTATTATTAGATCATTTGTTTCTAAACTATTAGTCTGTAGGGTTTTACATAAACAAAAAACAGTAGTTTATTATTAGATCATTTGTTTCTCAACTATTAGTCTGTAGGGTTTTACATAAACAAAAGACAGTAGTTTATTATTAGATCATTTGTTTCTCAACTATTTCTCTGTAGGGTTTTACAGAAACAAAAGACAGTAGTTTATTATTAGATCATTTGTTTCTCAACTATTAGTCTGTAGGGTTTTACAGAAACAAAAGACAGTAGTTTATTATTAGATCATTTGTTTCTCAACTATTAGTCTGTAGGGTTTTACATAAACAAAAGACAGTAGTTTATTATTAGATCATTTGTTTCTCAATTATTAGTCTGTTGAGTTTTACATAAACAAAGGACAGTAGTTTATTATTAGATCATTTGTTTCTCAACTATTAGTCTGTAGGGTTTTACATAAACAAATGACAGTAGTTTATTATTAGATCATTTGTTTCTCAACTATTTGTCTGTAGGGTTTTACATAAACAAAAGACAGTAGTTTATTATTAGATCATTTGTTTCTCAACTATTTCTCTGTAGGGTTTTACAGAAACAAAAGACAGTAGTTTATTATTAGATCATTTGTTTCTCAACTATTAGTCTGTAGGGTTTTACAGAAACAAAAGACAGTAGTTTATTATTAGATCATTTGTTTCTCAACTATTAGTCTGTAGGGTTTTACATAAACAAAAGACAGTAGTTTATTATTAGATCATTTGTTTCTCAACTATTAGTCTGTAGGGTTTTACATAAACAAAAGACAGTAGTTTATTATTAGATCATTTGTTTCTCAACTATTAGTCTGTAGGGTTTTACAGAAACAAAAGACAGTAGTTTATTATTAGATCATTTGTTTCTCCACCATTAGTCTGTAGGGTTTTACATAAACAAAAGACGGTAGTTTATTATTAGATCATTTGTTTCTCAACCATTAGTCTGTAGGGTTTTACATAAACAAAAGAAAGTAGTTTATTATTAGATCATTTGTTTCTAAACTATTAGTCTGTAGGGTTTTACATAAACAAAAAACAGTAGTTTATTATTAGATCATTTGTTTCTCAACTATTAGTCTGTAGGGTTTTACAGAAACAAAAGACGGTAGTTTATTGTCAGATCATTTGTTTCTCAACTATTAGTCTGTAGGATTGTACATAAACAAAAGACAGTAGTTTATTATTAGATCATTCGTTTCTCAACTATTAGTCTGTAGGGTTTTACAGAAACAAAAGACGGTAGTTTATTATTAGATCATTTGTTTCTCAACTATTAGTCTGTAGGGTTGTACATAAACAAAAGACAGTAGTTTATTATTAGATCATTTGTTTCTCAACTATTAGTTTGTAAGGTTTTACATAAACAACAGGCAGTAGTTTATTATTAGATCATTTGTTTCTCAACTATTAGTCTGTAGGGTTGTACATAAACAAAAGACAGTAGTTTATTATTAGATCATTTGTTTCTCAACCATTAGTCTGTAGGTTTTACATAAACAAAAGAAAGTAGTTTATTATTAGATGATTTGTTTCTCAACTATTAGTTTGTAGGGTTTTACATAAACAAAAGACAGTAGTTTATTATTAGATCATTTGTTTCTCAACCATTAGTCTGTAGGGTTTTACATAAACAAAAGAAAGTAGTTTATTATTAGATCATTTGTTTCTCAACTATTAGTCTGTAGGGTTTTACATAAACAAAAGACAGTAGTTTATTATTAGATCATTTGTTTCTCAACTATTAGTCTGCAGGGTTTTACAGAAACAAAAGACAGTAGTTTATTATTAGATCATTTGTTTCTCAACTATTTGTCTGTAGGGTTTTACATAAACAAAAGACAGTAGTTTATTATTAGATCATTTGTTTCTCAACTATTTCTCTGTAGGGTTTTACAGAAACAAAAGACAGTAGTTTATTATTAGATCATTTGTTTCTCAACTATTAGTCTGTAGGGTTTTACATAAACAAAAGACAGTAGTTTATTATTAGATCATTTGTTTCTCAACTATTAGTCTGTAGGGTTTTACATAAACAAAAGACAGTAGTTTATTATTAGATCATTTGTTTCTCAACTATTTCTCTGTAGGGTTTTACAGAAACAAAAGACAGTAGTTTATTATTAGATCATTTGTTTCTCAACTATTAGTCTGTAGGGTTTTACATAAACAAAAGACAGTAGTTTATTATTAGATCATTTGTTTCTCAACTATTAGTCTGTAGGGTTTTACAGAAACAAAAGACAGTAGTTTATTATTAGATCATTTGTTTCTCCACCATTAGTCTGTAGGGTTTTACATAAACAAAAGACGGTAGTTTATTATTAGATCATTTGTTTCTCAACCATTAGTCTGTAGGGTTTTACATAAACAAAAGAAAGTAGTTTATTATTAGATCATTTGTTTCTAAACTATTAGTCTGTAGGGTTTTACATAAACAAAAAACAGTAGTTTATTATTAGATCATTTGTTTCTCAACTATTAGTCTGTAGGGTTTTACAGAAACAAAAGACGGTAGTTTATTGTCAGATCATTTGTTTCTCAACTATTAGTCTGTAGGATTGTACATAAACAAAAGACAGTAGTTTATTATTAGATCATTCGTTTCTCAACTATTAGTCTGTAGGGTTTTACAGAAACAAAAGACGGTAGTTTATTATTAGATCATTTGTTTCTCAACTATTAGTCTGTAGGGTTGTACATAAACAAAAGACAGTAGTTTATTATTAGATCATTTGTTTCTCAACTATTAGTTTGTAAGGTTTTACATAAACAACAGGCAGTAGTTTATTATTAGATCATTTGTTTCTCAACTATTAGTCTGTAGGGTTGTACATAAACAAAAGACAGTAGTTTATTATTAGATCATTTGTTTCTCAACCATTAGTCTGTAAGGTTTTACATAAACAAAAGAAAGTAGTTTATTATTAGATGATTTGTTTCTCAACTATTAGTTTGTAGGGTTTTACATAAACAAAAGACAGTAGTTTATTATTAGATCATTTGTTTCTCAACCATTAGTCTGTAGGGTTTTACATAAACAAAAGAAAGTAGTTTATTATTAGATCATTTGTTTCTCAACTATTAGTCTGCAGGGTTTTACAGAAACAAAAGACAGTAGTTTATTATTAGATCATTTGTTTCTCAACTATTAGTCTGCAGGGTTTTACAGAAACAAAAGACAGTAGTTTATTATTAGATCATTTGTTTCTCAACTATTTGTCTGTAGGGTTTTACATAAACAAAAGACAGTAGTTTATTATTAGATCATTTGTTTCTCAACTATTTCTCTGTAGGGTTTTACAGAAACAAAAGACAGTAGTTTATTATTAGATCATTTGTTTCTCAACTATTAGTCTGTAGGGTTTTACATAAACAAAAGACAGTAGTTTATTATTAGATCATTTGTTTCTCAACTATTAGTCTGTAGGGTTTTACATAAACAAAAGACAGTAGTTTATTATTAGATCATTTGTTTCTCAACTATTTCTCTGTAGGGTTTTACAGAAACAAAAGACAGTAGTTTATTATTAGATCATTTGTTTCTCAACTATTAGTCTGTAGGGTTTTACAGAAACAAAAGACAGTAGTTTATTATTAGATCATTTGTTTCTGAACTATTGGTCTGTAGGGTTTTACATAAACAAAAGACAGTTGTTTATTATTAGATCATTTGTTTCTCAACCATTAGTCTGTAGGGTTTTACATAAACAAAAGAAAGTAGTTTATTATTAGATCATTTGTTTCTAAACTATTAGTCTGTAGGGTTTTACATAAACAAAAGACAGTAGTTTATTGTCAGATCATTTGTTTCTCAACTATTAGTCTGTAGGGTTTTACAGAAACAAAAGACGGTAGTTTATTGTCAGATCATTTGTTTCTCAACTATTAGTCTGTAGGATTGTACATAAACAAAAGACAGTAGTTTATTATTAGATCATTCGTTTCTCAACTATTAGTCTGTAGAGTTTTACAGAAACAAAAGACGGTAGTTTATTATTAGATCATTTGTTTCTCAACTATTATTCTGTAGGGTTGTACATAAACAAAAGACAGTAGTTTATTATTAGATCATTTGTTTCTCAACTATTAGTTCGTAAGGTTTTACATAAACAACAGGCAGTAGTTTATTATTAGATCATTTGTTTCTCAACTATTAGTCTGTAGGGTTGTACATAAACAAAAGACAGTAGTTTATTATTAGATCATTTGTTTCTCAACCATTAGTCTGTAGGGTTTTACATAAACAAAAGAAAGTAGTTTATTATTAGATCATTTGTTTCTCAACTATTAGTCTGCAGGGTTTTACAGAAACAAAAGACAGTAGTTTATTATTAGATCATTTGTTTCTCAACCATTAGTCTGTAGGGTTTTACATAAACAAAAGAAAGTAGTTTATTATTAGATCATTTGTTTCTCAACTATTAGTCTGCAGGGTTTTACAGAAACAAAAGACAGTAGTTTATTATTAGATCATTTGTTTCTCAACTATTAGTCTGCAGGGTTTTACAGAAACAAAAGACAGTAGTTTATTATTAGATCATTTGTTTCTCAACTATTTGTCTGTAGTGTTTTACATAAACAAAAGACGGTAGTTTATTATTAGATCATTTGTTTCTCAACTATTAGTCTGTAGGGTTTTACAGAAACAAAAGACAGTAGTTTATTATTAGATCATTTGTTTCTCAACCATTAGTCTGTAGGGTTTTACATAAACAAAAGACGGTAGTTTATTATTAGATCATTTGTTTCTCAACTATTAGTCTGTAGGGTTTTACATAAACAAAAGACAGTAGTTTATTATTAGATCATTTGTTTCTCAACTATTAGTCTGTAGGGTTTTACATAAACAAAAGACAGTAGTTTATTATTAGATCATTTGTTTCTCAACTATTAGTCTGTAGGGTTTTACAGAAACAAAAGACAGTAGTTTATTGTCAGATCATTTGTTTCTCAACTATTAGTCTGTAGGATTGTACATAAACAAAAGACAGTAGTTTATTATTAGATCATTCGTTTCTCAACTATTAGTCTGTAGGGTTTTACAGAAACAAAAGACAGTAGTTTATTATTAGATCATTTGTTTCTCAACTATTAGTCTGTAGGGTTGTACATAAACAAAAGACAGTAGTTTATTATTAGATCATTTGTTTCTCAACTATTAGTTTGTAAGGTTTTACATAAACAACAGGCAGTAGTTTATTATTAGATCATTTGTTTCTCAACTATTAGTCTGTAGGGTTGTACATAAACAAAAGACAGTAGTTTATTATTAGATCATTTGTTTCTCAACCATTAGTCTGTAAGGTTTTACATAAACAAAAGAAAGTAGTTTATTATTAGATCATTTGTTTCTCAACTATTAGTTTGTAGGGTTTTACATAAACAAAAGACAGTAGTTTATTATTAGATCATTTGTTTCTCAACCATTAGTCTGTAGGGTTTTACATAAACAAAAGAAAGTAGTTTATTATTAGATCATTTGTTTCTCAACTATTAGTCTGCAGGGTTTTACAGAAACAAAAGACAGTAGTTTATTATTAGATCATTTGTTTCTCAACCATTAGTCTGTAGGGTTTTACATAAACAAAAGAAAGTAGTTTATTATTAGATCATTTGTTTCTCAACTATTAGTCTGTAGGGTTTTACAGAAACAAAAGACAGTAGTTTATTATTAGATCATTTGTTTCTCAACTATTAGTCTGCAGGGTTTTACAGAAACAAAAGACAGTAGTTTATTATTAGATCATTTGTTTCTCAACTATTTGTCTGTAGTGTTTTACATAAACAAAAGACAGTAGTTTATTATTAGATCATTTGTTTCTCAACTATTAGTCTGTAGGGTTTTACAGAAACAAAAGACAGTAGTTTATTATTAGATCATTTGTTTCTCAACCATTAGTCTGTAGGGTTTTACATAAACAAAAGACGGTAGTTTATTATTAGATCATTTGTTTCTCAACCATTAGTCTGTAGGGTTTTACATAAACAAAAGAAAGTAGTTTATTATTAGATCATTTGTTTCTCAACTATTAGTCTGTAGGGTTGTACATAAACAAAAGACAGTAGTTTATTATTAGATCATTTGTTTCTCAACCATTAGTCTGTAGGGTTTTACATAAACAAAAGAAAGTAGTTTATTATTAGATCATTTGTTTCTCAACTTTTAGTCTGTAGGGTTTTACAGAAACAAAAGACAGTAGTTTATTGTCAGATCATTTGTTTCTCAACTATTAGTCTGTAGGGTTTTACAGAAACAAAAGACGGTAGTTTATTGTCAGATCATTTGTTTCTCAACTATTAGTCTGTAGGGTTTTACAGAAACAAAAGACGGTAGTTTATTATTAGATCATTTGTTTCTCAACTTTTAGTCTGTAGGGTTTTACAGAAACAAAAGACAGTAGTTTATTGTCAGATCATTTGTTTCTCAACTATTAGGCTGTAGGGTTTTACAGAAACAAAAGACGGTAGTTTATTGTCAGATCATTTGTTTCTCAACTATTAGTCTGTAGGGTTGTACATAAACAAAAGACAGTAGTTTATTATTAGATCATTCGTTTCTCAACTATTAGTCTGTAGGGTTTTACATAAACAAAAGACAGTAGTTTATTGTCAGATCATTTGTTTCTCAACTATTAGTCTGTAGGGTTGTACATAAACAAAAGACAGTAGTTTATTATTAGATCATTTGTTTCTCAACTTTTAGTCTGTAGCGTTTTACAGAAACAAAAGACAGTAGTTTATTATTAGATCATTTGTTTCTCAACCATTAGTCTGTAGGGTTTTACATAAACAAAAGACGGTAGTTTATTATTAGATCATTTGTTTCTCAACCATTAGTCTGTAGGGTTTTACAGAAACAAAAGACGGTAGTTTATTGTCAGATCATTTGTTTCTCAACTATTAGTCTGTAGGGTTGTACATAAACAAATGACAGTAGTTTATTATTAGATCATTCGTTTCTCAACTATTAGTCTGTAGGGTTTTACAGAAACAAAAGACGGTAGTTTATTATTAGATCATTTGTTTCTCAACTATTAGTCTGTAGGGTTTTACAGAAACAAAAGACGGTAGTTTATTATTAGATCATTTGTTTCTCAACTATTAGTCTGTAGGGTTGTACATAAACAAAAGACAGTAGTTTATTATTAGATCATTTGTTTCTCAACTATTAGTCTGTAGGGTTGTACATAAACAAAAGATAGTAGTTTATTATTAGATCATTTGTTTCTCAACCATTAGTCTGTAGGGTTTTACATAAACAAAAGAAAGTAGTTTATTATTAGATCATTTGTTTCTCAACTATTAGTTTGTAGGGTTTTACATAAACAAAAGACAGTAGTTTATTATTAGATCATTTGTTTCTCAACCATTAGTCTGTTGGGTTTTACATAAACAAAAGAAAGTAGTTTATTATTAGATCATTTGTTTCTCAACTATTACTCTGCAGGGTTTTACAGAAACAAAAGACAGTAGTTTATTATTAGATCATTTGTTTCTCAACTATTAGTCTGCAGGGTTTTACAGAAACAAAAGACAGTAGTTTATTATTAGATCATTTGTTTCTCAACTATTTGTCTGTAGGGTTTTACATAAACAAAAGACAGTAGTTTATTATTAGATCATTTGTTTCTCAACTATTTCTCTGTAGGGTTTTACAGAAACAAAAGACAGTAGTTTATTATTAGATCATTTGTTTCTCAACTATTAGTCTGTAGGGTTTTACATAAACAAAAGACAGTAGTTTATTATTAGATCATTTGTTTCTCAACTATTTCTCTGTAGGGTTTTACAGAAACAAAAGACAGTAGTTTATTATTAGATCATTTGTTTCTCAACTATTAGTCTGTAGGGTTTTACAGAAACAAAAGACAGTAGTTTATTATTAGATCATTTGTTTCTCAACTATTAGTCTGTAGGGTTTTACATAAACAAAAGACAGTAGTTTATTATTAGATCATTTGTTTCTCAATTATTAGTCTGTTGAGTTTTACATAAACAAAGGACAGTAGTTTATTATTAGATCATTTGTTTCTCAACTATTAGTCTGTAGGGTTTTACATAAACAAATGACAGTAGTTTATTATTAGATCATTTGTTTCTCAACTATTAGTCTGTAGGGTTTTACAGAAACAAAAAACAGTAGTTTATTGTCAGATCATTTGTTTCTCAACTATTAGTCTGTAGGGTTGTACATAAACAAAAGACAGTAGTTTATTATTAGATCATTTGTTTCTCAACCATTAGTCTGTAGGGTTTAACAGAAACAAAAGACAGTAGTTTATTATTAGATCATTTGTTTCTCAACCATTAGTCTGTAGGGTTTTACATAAACAAAAGACAGCAGTTTATTATTGGATTTGTTTCTGAACCATTAGCCTGTAGGGTTTTACAGAAACAAAAGACAGTAGTTTATTACTGAATCATTTGTTTTTTCAATCATTAGTCTGTAGGGCTTTACAGAAACTAAAAAATACAGAAACCAGTAGTTTTTATATCAGACAAGCAGAAAGTTGTTTGTGTATGTATTTTTCATAGTTGGTAACTGAGCAGCAAATGACAGCATCAGATTACACATTTCAGTCTTTATATACCACTAACTTTTACCAAAACATAATGATTTAAACATGGGTTTATTCATTACTAAAAGGATAACATTTAATAATACCCAAAATTTACATTATACACAGTTTAAAAGTTATTTCATCAAAAAATACACTAAACCAGAAATGACCTGACCTACTTACAGTAATGATAATTATTAACACCAAGTTACTAGATAGGAAAAGAAATACTGACGAATTATCCCAGTCCATGTGTTTGCAGAGGTAAGTGTACACAAGGTATCAGCAGCCCATAATACAGGTTGTAACACATCTTTATTAATGTACAACACCAGTTGATTAGAAGGACAACCAGATGAGTCAGAAAATATAACTTTCAAATATGCAATGTTTCACCTTACATAAAATCAATTAATATTGAAGTCTGTGCTAATTCATAAAAAATATTTATATAATTTGGTGCATTTTAAATTGTAGATTGTAGCTAACAGCCTTCTCAGATCAGTAAAACTTTACATGTTGTACAGGTTATAGAAAGTAGCTAACATCAGTAAACTACCTTGTAAGACTTAAGTAAAACTTTAAAACACAAACCGTAGAAAACATTATACGCACACACCTAGACAAAAAGCAAAATCAACCAACAAAAGTAAATATATCTCATGAATCAAAAAATCACGAAACCATATACTGCTGCATACCATATATTCCCAACATCAGCAAACAAATAACCAACATTTGGCAAAAACTAGTAACAAAAAATGACATTCCAGTTAATACCAAATTTAATCAAAAACCAGGCACAAAACTGAGGTCTATACTATGTAAAAACTACACTGACAAACACCACACCAACATTATTTATAAAATACAATGTGATAACTGCCACAACTTCTATATTGGAGAAACAAGTAGAAAAATGGAAACCAGATTCAAAGAACATAAAAAGTCACCTTCACACGTTTTCCGAACACTGCAAGTCAAATAAACACAACATAACCATAGAAAACACTCAAATACTAAATAAAGAAACAAACATAAAGAAACACAAAATTAAAGAAGCCTTACTTATACAACAATTCAAGCCCAAAATAAACCAATACAAAGGAACACCTTTATACCTATATCAATAAATATAATCAAACATCAAGCACGCCCTCTACATTCCTACACTCAATTACACAACCTCCTTCAAACATGTAGTCAGCTATCGATCAGTTACCTCTTTCTATCTTTGTGAACTTGACGATGACTGAAGAAGGTGGAAACGTTGTTCGCTCCTCTACATAAAAACATTTCTCAACCCAAACGAGCCGTGTTTACACATAAAACTTTAAATCTTATAGAATGTAGCTAACATCAGAACACTAACTACCTTGCTAGATGACGTACCTTTTCTGTTTTCCCACTTTCTGTTTGGATCATAACAAAAGAACCTTTGTCCAGAACATAACTTATGTCATTCAGACTAATGTACTTCTCCAGACTGATAGTCCTGTCACTATCTTCAGGAGCGTTTGTCATCCCGTGGTCGGACAAGACAACAAGATTCAACTGAAACAGATAACCATTATCACTATACAGTAAACTGACGGTTAATTATGTTTAAACACAAAACTAAAACCATCACACAGCCTTGGTTGTATGCTCATAAGTTATTAAAAAATTCCATATAATTCAACTTTAAAAAACAGTGTCAAACATTTCTTTTATATGCTATAAAAGATACTTATAGAAATAACTGTTTTTAAAAATCATTTTAACAATTTTGATTTGTTGTGACATAAATAGAATAGAAGAAAAATCTAATTTAACGTGAATTTGCTAATATAAATATTCTTGCCACTATTGTCAGGCCCGTCATTCTATATGGCCTGAAGGCCTTACTGGCACATGATTCAGATGATATGTCATGGTTGACACTTCACTTTCATTCAGTTTTTATCAATAATGTTACAAAGAAAAAACAACTTAACAAATCAGTTGTTTCAGAAATTTCCATTCAAAGCAAGTTGAACCTTTATGTCAAACTGACAGACCAGAGATGAGGCTGTCTAGTCCTATCGAACTGAACACGTCAAACTGACAGACTAGAGGTGAGGCTGTCTAGTCCTATCGAACTGAACACGTCAAACTGACAGACTAGAGGTGAGGCTGTCTAGTCTTATCAAACTGAACACGTCAAACTGACAGACAAGAGGTGAGGCTGTCTAGTCCTATCGAACTGAACACGTCAAACTGACAGACTAGAGGTGATGCTGTCTAGTCCTATCGAACTGAATAGTGGAATTACTGACTGTCACTCTTACAGCACACCCCTGCAGTTCCAAATTGTAAAGCATAGTTTATGATAACAGGACATGAAACAATTTTTTGGACTCTAGATTTAGAATCCAAGTACAACAAACTCTCTTTAAAAACTGAAATATTGTGAACTAACATGTGTATCCAAAAGAGAACAGAAAGTTTGAAATAAATGACTGTTTATCAAAAGATATTATCAAAATCTTATGATACTAAAATCTAACTTTCACATATTGGAACAGTGAACTACATTTTAAACTGGGGCACTTTGTATTCATACCACGGTAACGAATGTGACTAGGGCACTTTGTAATCATACCATGGTAATGATTGTAACAATACCACATAGATGATGTGAACCTTCTTAAATATGTCTAAACATATTTTTAAACTTTGGAAAAACTTGTAATCCATTACACAAGATATAAAAGTGTCAGAGAATGAATAACATTACTTTTTAGAATAATTAATCAGCCTTTAACCCTACGATAACAGGTCACTTGTTACAGGCCATATCATTGTGTTTACTGACTTCAATATTTTATTGACATATTATTTTATGTCAGTAAGTTTGGTATCAAATTGTAGATTATCATTCAAATTTTAGTACTATATATTAATTAATTTATTAATTTAAAAGAACACATCATATATATTAATTAATTTATTAATTTAAAAGAACACCTCATATATATTAATTAATTTATTAATTTAAAATAACACATCATATATATTAATTAATTTATTAATTTAAAATAACACCTCATATATATTAATTAATTTATTAATTTAAAATAACACATCATATATATTAATTAATTTATTAATTTAAAAGAACACATCATATATATTAATTAATTTATTAATTTAAAAGAACACATCATATATATTAATTAATTTATTAATTTAAAAGAACACATCATATATATTAATTAATTTATTAATTTAAAAGAACACATCATATATATTAATTAATTTATTAATTTAAAAGAACACATCATATATATTAATTAATTTATTAATTTAAAAGAACACCTCATATATATTATTAATTTATTAATTTAAAAGAACACCTCATATATATTAATTATTTTATTAATTTAAAAGAACACCTCATATATATTAATTATTTTATTAATTTAAAAGAACACCTCATATATATTAATTAATTTATTAATTTAAAAGAACACCTCATATATATTAATTAATTTATTAATTTAAAAGAACACCTCATATATATTAATTATTTTATTAATTTAAAAGAACACATCATATATATTAATTAATTTATTAATTTAAAAGAACACCTCATAAATATTAATTAATTTCTTAATTTAAAAGAACACCTATGTATTGATTTTATTGTGACTATGATGAATTGATTGATTTAGTGTTTTATGGCACAAAGCAGCGAGGCTATCTGTGCCAAATGTCCAGTAAAAAGATAAAAATAAATGAAATGTAGTAAAACACAAAAAGGAAATGAAGGTAAAACAAAACATCATTGAAAAACAGAAAAAGTATAAAACCAATGTTGACATCCAGTCTACAATGTTAAGAGAGAAAGCAGAGTAAGAGAAGTTGTAAGGTATTTACTCTAGCAAAATGATAATGATCATAACCCGCCAGGAAGACTAACAGGTAAATGCAAGAACCACCATCAGTCACCTGAAGTTGGTCTTTCCAGTCCTGGTTCCGGGTCATGCGTCATTATGGCCAGTACTAAAAGGTAAAGTAATAAAAGTGTTAAATAACATGCAGCAAAAGTATAATAACAACTTGCCAGGACGACTAACGAGCAGTTCAAACAGTAGCGTTAGTCACCTGAAGTTGGCCTTTCCAGTCCTGGTGTCGAGTTATTTAATGTTCTGGCCATTTTACAATGTCAAATTGAACTACAGAGATTGAGACTGAAAAGGGAACCACAATTAAAAAGGTGTAATAAATAAATATCAAACACTTAAATGAGGTTAAAAAGATTAATGGTCATTAAAAAACTAAAAACTTTATCAAGGTGGACAGTGTCACCATCACCAATAACACTGTCCAATGTTACAGATAAACCCTAGGACAGAATGTTTAAAATAGTGCCATCGTTGAGAGTCGTAACGATGGCAAGAAAGTAAAATGTGGCTTACAGTGATCTGAGTGTTACACAGACTACACAATGGTGCAACAGTTCCAGATAAAAGAAAACGATGAGTTAAAAAATTGTGACCAATGTGTAGTCCAGTTAGAACGACTTTCTCCTTTCGAACCTTACGGAAGCAAGACAGCCAAAGCCCAATATAGGGTTTTATTTGAAAAAGCTTGTTGTCGCGTTGCTCACTCCAAGTGAACTGCCAGCTGGCACGGAGCCGAGCCCTTAATACAGGACCATAGTCCATGTATGGAATAGGCACAGTGGTGATAGTGTCAGAGCAGATAGATTTAGCTGCCACGTCTGCAAGCACATTCCTGCAAATACCTACGTGGCCTGGTATCCAGAAAAACTGGATAGAAATAGATGTTAATGAGAAATGGGCCAGTCGGTTTTGAATATCAGTGAGAACAGGGTGTGAGCCAAAGTGAAGCGATTCCAGGGCCAGTAGAGAACTAAGCGAGTCAGTATAAATAGTGCAGTAAGAGAACTGCTCAGCTTCAACTAGATCCAGGGCAAGAGATATGTCGTATAGTTTAGAAGTGAACACAGAAGCTGTAGAGGGGATTCTGTGTGGAACCACCGAACCGTAACAAACCATGGCAGAGTCCATAGAGTCACCTGATTTTGAACCATCCGTATAAATTGGAATAAAAAGGTTGTTCGAAAAATGTTCAGTAAATAAAAGACGGTACTTCCAATCGGGAGTATCTGCCTTTTTCAGATGACTTAAAGAAGGGTCACATTTGGGGGCTGTAATAAGCCATGGGAGGATGGGCTGACCAGTGGATTCTGCAATGTTTTCCAAGGACAGACCAAACTCATCCAATTGCGTCTGGATGCGAAGGCCAAAAGGAGCAATGGCAGATTATCTGTTCTGAAAAAAGTAAGGCCCAATGAGGAAGGAAAACACATCCCCAAGTGGGATGCTTTGGTAAGGAGCAAAGTTTCAAAGAATACAGTAAAGACAGTTGCAAACGATGAAGGTGCAGAGAAGGTTCGTGAGATTCCACATATAAGCTCTGAACTGGGGCAGGTGCAGAAAGCCCCAGTGCAGACTCAAAGTTCTTGATGATGAATGGGGTCAGCATCTTTAAGGACACAGAGGATATTCATTGCTCTTGTGCATTTGACCTGTAGCTGCTTTAAGTGTGGTATAAAGGTCAGCTTATGGTCAAAGATAAGCCCCAAGATCTTGGTCTCAGGGACCACTGGCAGCGAAACTTCACCGATACGGAGTTTAGGATCAAAGTGGATACCCTGTTGGTGGCAAAAGTGCATGCAAACGGTCTTAGAGAGAGAAAAATTAAAGCCGTTCGCCGTAGTCCACTTCAGTACACGATTGAGGGAAGTTTGCAGTTGCCGCTCAATATATCTCATGTTCGACGACTGACATGAGATGTGAAAGTTGTCAACATAGAGCGCGTTTGCAACAGTGAGAGGGAATTGTTCAGTGATGGCATTTATCTTTATACTGAAAAGTGTGACACTCAAAACACAGCCCTGAGGGACCCCAAGTTCCTGTACAAAAGAACGGGAAAGTGTCAAACCCACACGAACTTGGATTCTTCTATCCATTAAAAAGGTTTTAATAAACATAGGTAAATGGCCACGTAACCCATACATATGGAGGTCTCGCAAAATGCCATACCTCCATGTTGTGTCATAAGCCTTCTCAATGTCAAAGAACATTGAAACAAGATGTTGGCATTTCAGAAAGGCTTCTCTGATTGATGTTTCAAGTCGAATTAGGTGGTCCGTGGTGGAATGCTGTCATCGGAAGCCACACTGGGTGGGTGAGAGGAGGTTGTTTGATTCGAGGTACCAAACAAGACGAACATTAACCATCCTCTCTAAGGTCTTACAAAGATCAAAGCAATTGGACGGTAGTGTGAAGGAATCATGGGATATTTCCCAGGTTTAGAGAAAGGTAGAACAATAGCCTGGTGCCAGGCATCAGGAAAAACATTCTCCTGCCAGATCCGGTTAAAAACAATTAGAAGAATATCAAGAGAAGCAGGAGATAGATGGTGCAGCATGTCATAGTGTACATCATCAGGTCCAACAGATGTACTGCCAGACAGATGAAGCTACGGCCTCCAAGGGTGTGTTGAGTAACAAAGACAGGGTGGGCACATGCTGATCAACCAACAGTGCTACCCCTCCATGTACTCGTCCATCACACAGTCTGTCATTTTAGTACAGAGAAAACTGCCGAAAGGTGACTGTATCAGCAGGTTTCAGAAATGTTTCTTGTGAGGAAAGACACAGGATGGTAGGAAGCAATCAGTGTTTTGATATTATCCAGATTAGAATGTAAACCTTGACAGTTCCATTGTATCAAGGTGGCCATTTTTAATGATGGGTAGGTGAAGTGGCTGGAGAACCCTTCTGTTTACAACCATGCCTTTTTTCCTTACTGTCCTTATTTGGAGGAGGTCTATCAACCTCCATGAATCCTGCCCTGGGTTGATGGGGAAGGTCTTTGTTGTTGGAAGGGGATTCTAGTGACTGAGGATGCAAAGAAATGACTGTTTTGCATCTTCAGGTGGGAGAAAAAAATGTATCTGAAGAAATGCCTGTATTTGAAATCAAAGGATGTGGATCTTGGGGTTTGTTGGAATGTATGGGAGGAACAGAGGTGGGTGTAGAAGTCGATTCATCAACCTTTTTAACCATAGAGGTCAAAAGGCTTTTCATTTGTTTTAAAAACAATTCTCTTGGAGGTAGAGAGATCTGTCTGCACTCCCACTGTAGTTGTGGAACAGCAGCATATGTCTGAGATGGAGTGGCGAACAGCAATTTTCAAGCCTCAGGATAACTAATGTTATGAGTTATTTTCAAATGCTGCACCTCTTTTTCCCTAAACCATTTTGGACAAGAACAAAAGTAGGAAGGGTGGGAACCATTGCAGTTGACACAATGTAGGTCCGTGTGACACTCAGAGGCATCATGATCCTTGCCACCACAACCAGCACATGCCAGGGAACCACGACAGGACATCTTTGAGTGGCCGAACCTCTGACATTGGAAACATCGAAGAGGATTTGGAATGTACGGCCATACCTCGCAAATTAGATAACCTGCCTTGATGGTGGCAGGTGCACGTGGTGAAGTAAATGTTAAAACGAGGGTATTTGTTGGCAGTGTAACTCCATCTTTGCGAGTGGAGATGCACCTCACTGCAGAAACTCCTTGAGTGGAGAGACCAGCGAGAATCTCTGACTCGGGAACGTTCTTCAAATCCCTCTCAACAGTAACTCCTTGTGATGAATTCAAAGTAGCATGAGGTGTAACCTCAATAGGTACATCCCCAATTGCCTTTGAATTCAAGAGGAGTTCACTGTGTTGGGATGTGGATGTTTCAACCAATATGTCACCAGATCGAAGTTTCTTTACTGACTTTGGAGAGCCAGCAAGTCCCTCTAGTCCCTTCTGAATAAAAAAGGGGTACATTTGCCCTAAAGGTTTTTCTGAAAGAGAATGTAATATAAGAAAATGAGGTACATGTGTTACAGATGTTGAAGATTGCTGTTCAGAGTCTTCAAGACGTGGTCGTTTACCTGTTGACTGTTTTTTCACTATTTTATTTAAATTTTTTTGGAGGATCCATAGGAAAAAAGGAAAATTTCAGTACCCACTGACCCCACCCACCATGGAGCTCTACGAGGGGATGCACTACAATGTCATGCAAGGACACTGCAGCAACACCAGGGTTTAGTGAGCACTATGCCTAAACACCAGCATCAGACACAATGTCCACAACACCCACTGAGAACTTCCAACACTGGTACTTGGTTGACTCTAGCCCAAGTGGACCAGATGATTGACCCAAGGGGGGCCACCCAAAGGCTGCCCATCTACAGGAATTCAAGGCCAAACTGGTGTGTTAGGGTTGGACCCCTCAACCACCAGGATCCTCTCCTACCCTTCACGGGTCGCCACGCACGGCAAACACGTGGGTGGATGTTTAGATCCCAGAGAAGGTAACCAGACAGAACAGAACCTTCCCTGGGAGGTCCCTTCACTACTGTGATGAATGCAGCACTAGTTCAAATTCAATGTTTGTGATATTAAAATACTAAATCTGTAATTTACAAGCTAGAAGTAAGAACCTCATATTTTTTCAAGTTATTAAGATGTGCATTTTCTACTGAATCAAACACAACAGCTCATTTATCTTGTTCCACTGTTGGAAATAGTCCCCGATATACACTTACTTCAATACATGACACGTGAACGACCAATCAACAGCTCAGAATTTCCCTATAGTCAGTTTCTCAGCCATTTTAAAGCCCTTGGAAACAATTTTCTTTCAAATCAAAATTTAAACTAGGTAAGTTGTCTTTCGTCTTGTCACAGATAAATTACAGTGAAATTCTGTGGTATCAATATAGTAATTTATGTTTTTTGTTGTTTTTATATGTATATATAAAACCTAAAACAATTATTTCCTTTCACGCCACCTATATGCAAAATCTGAAAAGGCTTAGCAACTTGCAACAAGCATCAACTGAATTCAAAGGTTGTAAGAAGAAAACAATTGTTTGCTTTACTTCTTTATTTACTGTTCTTTATTTTAAGCAAAATAAGTTTAAGAACTTACTTGTAAATAATAATAATAATCTCCATATACATATATATAATAATTAAAACGTGACTGTATTTTACAGAATGCTAGTCCACTAAAGCACAGCTAAGACAGGTCACTTTGTAAAGACTATAAGGTAAATTTATATTATTGGACACAGTAACAAAAATCATGTGCTCCTTGTCAATGCAAGTTCTATAATGTTAGCCAGGCACGACTGGAAGTTCAATGTAACAAAATAATGAATAATAATAAATATATAATGTTATGAGAGTTAAGCTATTTAGACTAAACATTTGTGTTTTCATGTTATAATATGTTGTTATTCTAGAACAAAAAAAGCATAATTTATTTCCTATTTTTATGGTGGTTACGAGATTGGTCAAATTGACAGACCCCATATTGTTAGGGTAGAGTAACTAACAGAGAATTCAGTAGGAAAGTTTTGGCTCCATTACTTTATCTTAGTTTTTAACTAAAAAAAATAAAATATGTAATATTAACCTCCTGTTGAAGTTCCTTTTTTAAAATATTATCCTGCAGTTCAAACAGAGCAAAATCAAAGTCCTTGATGACTTCTTTAGTTTCTTTTGCATTAGGTCCATATTTATGTCCTGAAAAACAAGAATACTTGCATGAATACATCTCTCACAGATGTAACACATCACTCAAACTGTATTTAAGACAAATTTATCTCTAACAATCTATATTTGAGCCATCTACCATACAGGTTTCAATAGGATACAACCTACTTCACTGTAAACATGCAAGTGAAAAGGTTTTCCAGAAATAAAAACAAACCATACCTTCTACTGTGATAATAGTTATCATTAAATTCTGATAGTTAGTGTTGAGATTTGAACTTCTGTCAATAAAATAATTCTTATTTACAAACCAACTTCTGTGTTTCCTTTGAATATACAAGTAGAAAATCACACCATATAAAAAACAAATTTTTCTTTTTACCATCTCTTAAAATAGGCAATTTTATTGAAGTTAGACTGGAACAGATGTGGATTTAACCATAATAAATCTTTCAGTTATTGATATGTTATCATAACTAGAATTTTTCACAACATAAAGTTTGACACAACTTTTCTAAAAAAAACACTAGTGAAGAAAAATAATATTGTCTTTAATAATACATTATACCATTTATTGTATCATCAATCAAGCATTAAGATTTCCATTTGTTAAAAGTAAAATGTATTAAGTAATAACTATTGGATCCTAAGTAAACAGATTAGTTGTTATTAGACATTATTGCTGATGTTAACAGAGAATTGTGTCTGTAAATTTATGTTAAACAAGCGAGTTCAAAATGATTTACTGAAAAACTCATTTAAAATGTCTAAATAATAGTTCCCTCAAAAGTGCTTTTAGTTTTAGAATTGTTGTTTGAGAACTGTGGTGAACAGTACCCCTTAAAATTCCATTATCAGCATGGCAAACATGAAGATTTCACTCACTTTGATCATGTAGAAAAACATGGTGTGATTCGACAATGCGTGTGCAAATTGATGTACTTTAAAACAGTTTCAACAGAATTTGACAAACTGCTCTAAATGGAAAATAGAATGCATTCAACTAGAAGAGCCAATCAGTATCAACCTTATATAAATGTTCACCATGAAAGTACAGGTGTAACTTAAAGCTAAGTTCATCACGAAATGTAACCTCCAGGCAATATCATATGTCCATACCTATATACAACTTTCTAGTCCAGTTATTTTTGTGCAGCACAATAAATTTTAGAAGCACTGGGCAGAAATTTGTACTTGTTTTATATGGCTTGTTTTGAGAATCAAAGATAAGATATCAACTAGTACCACAAAAAAAAACAGTTTTTGTTCTGAGAGAGAAATTTAAAGATCTCCGAGAATTTATTAAAATGACAAAGTGATAGATACGTAGTAAATAAAACTTTGTGTGGTACAATGAGCAGAAAAAGTCTTAGAAACTTCCTAAGTGCATTGTTTACTGATGAGACTTCTTGGAACTGTGGAGAAAAGATACGTTTGAACATTTTCAAAATTTGTCTTTGCAAATTATACTAAATAATATTACATAATAATAATATAATAATTCTAAACAGATTTTTTTACTTGAATTTGAAAATTTAATAAGCATGTGTACACATGACACCTGAAAAGTGCTCACCTAAATACCACACCATATTTTAATTTTAAAATATATGTAAAACTTACTAGAATTTAAGAATTATGCATTCTCCAAATATCACAAACAACTTGGAACTTTAATCAAATGTCTTTAAACAGTTGTATAATAAAGCTGATGGTGTCACTGGCATCAGATGATGTAAAGCTACAAATGATGAAATCTAATGACCTTGGAATTGTGAAACAAACAGAATGTTATGGAAATTATTGACTGTCACAAATCACAGTAACTGAATAATGTTGAAACCCAAGTTTCTACTTGTTTGACTGAGAAAAGTTGTAATTTCTTTATAAATCTTTCCTTAAATAGTGTAAATATCTTTCGTGTTTTACCTTTCTTTCAAATTTAAAGTTTTGAAAAGTAATTCATTATCTATGTAAAAAAAAGAAATTATATATTACCTCACAGTGAATTTCTCCAACATCACTTTGCTGGTTAAATTACATATGCAGTTGTACTTCTGAAATAAGTTTGTCATACAGCAGTCAGTTACAGTTGATATTAATCTTACAAAAGCTAATTCCATGTATAGTTAATAAAACTCCTATACAAACCTGCAGTATCCACTCCATTATGATAAACAACTGCTAACTGTATGGTTCCCTTTGACAACCTATTAATAGCATCATTCAGGTTCCTCTTCAGTTCCTGGTGATGTTGTTTTAGGGTTGACTTAGAAATGTCATAAGATTTACAGAATGAAGGCCTAACTCCTCTAATTTCTATCTCACACCCACTCCACCCATATAATGCACTTTTAACCCCATTTTTCTCAGCTGTTACCCATATTGGTTCTGCTTTATCCCACCAGTGAGAATTCAAGTCTCCCGGTTGAGTTCCTTTCATAAAGAATTCATCTCTGTCCTTATCATACATGTAGTTGTGAACCACTCCATGATTTTCAGGATACAAACCTTCAATGAAAGGGTACATTAAATATCAAATTTTCATTTTATACCTACTGTTAAGAATAGAGTACAAGTACACAGGCATTTGAATAAAATAAATTTATCTCTGACTGTTATGTAATTTATTACAAAATTTTTAAATCAAATTGTGAATTCTAATTGTCTTATGGAACTAATTTCTCTAGTTATTGTTGCAGTTTCAGCTAAAAAAACCACAATATTATCAAATGATTAAAAGCCTTAAATAAGAAGACTTGAGGTGCTGTAAGTAATAAAAAAGAAACCACATCTTTCATTAATAAAGAAGTGTTTTACCTTATTTTAAACTTATGAAAACTAGTGTTGTAGAATACAGAATATACAGGGAAAGCATGCTGTCACCTTACCAATTCTATGTACATGGACTTGGTCATTTTGGTAAAGTGTAATGACGTTTATTTGTGTGTATGTGTCGATATGGTCAATATATTTGTAACATGTTTACTACTACCCTCTACCCAGTACTAGTCAAATGAAAATGTGTGTATAAAATTCCCAAGTATAAATATTACAACTAGTACATTTTGATATCCTGAGAGAAAAACCCTTAATTCAGGATTAATGTTATTCCATTAAAATAAGAACAAAATGAAACGTTTCTTATAAATTTAAGAAAGCAGAGAAGAATGTAACACTGTTTGTTATTAGTGTTAATACAAAAAACTGTCATCAGTAGAACAGCTAATACTCTCAAACACTAGCTCTTTGTTCTGATGTGTTGATAAATATGGTCAGGGTTCAAAATAAATACTAGTAAACAAGCCTATTGTTTGTTAATGTGACAGTTTTGCTCGTAAAATTAAATTAGAAGGCGCTAAAAACCTGTTTCATGGATGTTAAATTGTGATTCTTTTAAGACTTAGTTATGTATAAGCATTTTATTTACGTATTATGGGCCACGGTTGTGGATAAACATAACTGTAACTTGCATATTATTTCCTTATTAAAATATTATGAGCCATGGTTATGCTAATAACGTAAACACTTTTAAATTTTAATTCGCTCGAGTCGGCCATGTTAATATTTTTCAAGGTCACGTTATATTAATTTCAAGTTACTAACATTAATACAGTAATAGTAATACTATACAATTTACACTAGTATAACCTACAAGCTATACTTTACAATTATAGTAACGAACTTGTTTACCTGTAACGACTGTATACCAGTTTGGGTAATCACTTGAAGGGAAAATCGGTTTTACATATTCCGCTTTAACACCGCTTTTTGCTAATCTATTAAAACCTTTCAGCGAAGGTTCGTTAATAATATAATCCCAACGCCATCCATCCGCTAAAATTACTAAAAGTTTATATTCAGTTGGGCCTGAATCTTTTCCCAGTCGTTTGGTAGAGCTTCCAAAAAATACTCTTGCCAACAAGTCTGCTGAAGCTAGATGAAACAGGTAAACTACTAATGCAAGTAGTAAAACCATATTACAACTTTTAAAAAACAAGATACGAACCATTGCAACGTTAGCAAGGCAAATATAAAACTACTTTATCAAATCACAAACTCAGCTTTAATCACAACTGTCAACTATCACTAAACAATTTATTTTCACATGCACCACGATTGTAGCACCCTCTGCTAAGTGGTATGGAAATACCATTTTGTTTTACTTTTTAATTACATGTAATTTAGATTAAGTATTGTCACTTTCTTTATAGCCAATCCACATGAGAATACATGTTGTGTCTACCGCGGGATATGGAACCTCGGATTTTAGAATTATAAGTCTGTAAACGTACCGCTCAGATACTGTAATAATTCGTTTGTTTTAAATGTAAAGCTACAAAAGTGACTACCCACTCATTAACCGTGTCGGCAAACCGAGATACGAATTTTATTACTACCCCACCAGAGGGCTACTTCTAACAATATAATTTCAAAAATAAAATAAAGAAATAGGTTCAAAGGTACAACTGATAGACTGAGATTCATAACAATATTTAGTTAAAAAGCTAAAATCTGTTTGTAAAATGCAGTACTTATTATGGTTAAATATTTTATGCTGTTTACTTGCATAATATTTTGTTAAGTTATTTATTACGAGCAAATAAAACAAATTTCCTTACAAATCACACTGAAGCTCTCAAATATGAAAAGCCAAAAATTTAATAAGCCACGAACTAATCAACTGAAGAAAAATTGTCACATTTTCTTGTTTTCATTTGATTTTACCTATAAGTTTATTTGTACACAAAGTTATATAGTGAGTTCTCTTAGCTGTATCCACTGCAGGGCTCTAAAGACTAATTTTAGAGTAATAAACTCGCATTGTACCGCTGAACCACAGAGATCATAACGTTACTGGTAATAGTTCTTATGATAAGATTAGAAAGCTGTAAAGTTCCTTTTAAAATTATAAAAAAACTTGTATAGGAAATTATTCAATCCTGGAAAGTCTAACAGTGGCCGGATGAGACAGACCTTGTGTTATGCTCTCAGGTGCACTGATTTCCCATTCAGAGTAATCGGTTAGGGTCTTCAGAATAACAGGAAGTTCAGATAGAAATGTATTAAAGAGAGAAAATATAAATTGTCATATTTTGATGAGCTTCCGAGAAAAACAAAGATAGAACTGGACACAAATTAAACACATTGAGACAATCAATGTTGTTGTTTTTTTATGTAGAAATTTGTGACCACTTCTCCAAGCTCTCAAATCAAATTGGGCCTGGCATGGCCTAGCGAGTTAAAGCGCGCGCTTCGTAATCTGAGGGTCGCGGGTTCGCGCCCGAGTCGCGCCAAACATGCTTGCCCTCCCAGCCGTGGGGGCGTTATAATGTCACGGTCAATCCCACTATTCGTTGGTAAAAGAGTAGCCCAAGAGTTGGCGGTGGGTGGTGATGACTAGCTGCCTTCCCTCTAGTCTTACACTGCTAAATTATGGACGGCTAGCACAGATAGCCCTCGAGTAGCTTTGTGCGAAATTCAAAAACAAAAACAAACTCAAATCAAATGCGCATTTAAATAAAATCATCATGTCCAATACTGAGAAAACATGGCATTATAGACGAGAAACAACAATACCACTTTTATCAGGCTATAGGTCACTTTTGTACGGGATGTTGTTTCCTGGGAGTATCACCTGATGTGCTAGTGGAAAAGATCGCTATCCATTTTAATCTCGTATACTCCATTTTACAAGAATTTTTCCAATGAGAAGATGCAAGTGACATTTTAATTAACTTATTCTTGTAGGTAAACTGGACAAGAGAAGCCTGGTGTCTTCCTTAACTGGACAAGAGAAGCCTGGTGTCTTCCTTAACTGGACAAGAGAAGCCTGGTGTCTTCCATAACTGGACAAGAGAAGCCTGGTGTCTTCCTTAACTGGACAAGGAAAGCCTGGTGTCTTCCTTGACCCCTTTCTAAATTAGACTATTTACTCAGTATACATATAAATTATGCTTTTGAAAATATTAAGTATAGGAGTAACATAGTATACTTGCATATTATACCTGAAATTCATGCAGTAGTGTGCAAAATTGTTAGGATAAAGCTAAAAAAATATATTTCAGGTTACTTTCAAAGAACAATGAAAAGCAAATCACAGGTGAAACATCAAAATGTTATTAATCTTTCTATATTATTGAATAGCAATGGATAGGAACTGTACATTCTAGTATATAACAAACAGTAAAACTTAACAAGAGATCGATATAATGCCCTCTAGAATCTAACAACACAGTAAACGTAACAATGGATAGACATAACACAGTCTAGAATGTAACAATACAGTAAAACGTAACAACAGATAAGTACAGTACAATTTAGAATGTAAAAATACAGTAAAGCCTAACAAAGGGTTGACACAACGTAGTGTTCAAATGTTAGATCAAAGTCAAAAATTAGATTTCAGTCTACTTTTAAAGAGAAATGGACGGTAAGCAACATATGAAACATCAGTATTGTATTCATCTTCACATTTAGTACCACAGAAACTCATCAACTTGAGTTCATCAAACAGTTAATATTTCGTGTATGTTTCTTTTAATAATTGCAGGCAGTCTTTCAAGCATTGTTGTAATATATTTAATCAAAGTGTCCTTTGGGATTTTACTCCAACTGTCTCATATAGTTTGTTTGAAAGTAGCTTTTGATCTATCACATATCAGATCTGCTCAACTGGATTGAAACTGGGGCTCTGTGGGGACCACTGCATCATTTGAATGACTCCAGTAGTTTTTCTTCGTATCTAAACAATTTCTGTATAGGTTGGATGAGTGTTTGGAGTTATTATCTTCTTGGCAGTACAATTCTTTATTAATAATACGCAAACCACTGGGTGTGCCATGATGGATCAGTATCCGATGGTACTAATTCTTTATTAATAATACACAAACCACTGGGTATGCCATGATGGATCAGTATCCGATGGTACTAATTCTTTATTAATAATACACAAACCACTGGGTATGCCATGATGGATCAGTATCCGATGGTACTAATTCTTTATTAATAATACGCAAACCACTGGGTATGCCATGATGGATCAGTATCCGATGGTACTAATTCTTTATTAATAATACGCAAACCACTGGGTGTGCCATGATGGATCAGTATCCGATGGTACTAATTCTTTATTAATAATACACAAACCACTGGGTATGCCATGATGGATCAGTATCCGATGGTACTAATTCTTTATTAATAATACGCAAACCACTGGGTGTGCCATGATGGATCAGTATCCGATGGTACTAATTCTTTATTAATAATACACAAACCACTGGTGTGCCATGATGGATCAGTATCCGATGGTACAAATTCTTTATTAATAATACACAAACCACTGGGTATGCCATGATGGATCAGTATCCGATGGTACTAATTCTTTATTAATAATACGCAAACCACTGGGTGTGCCATGATGGATTAGTATCCGATGGTACTAATTCTTTATTAATAATACGCAAACCACTGGGTGTGCCATGATGGATCAGTATCCGATGATACTAATTCTTTATTAATAATACACAAACCACTGGGTATGCCATGATGGATCAGTATCTGATGGTACTAATTATTTATTAATAATACGCAAACCACTGGGTGTGCCATGATGGATCAGTATCCGATGGTACTAATTCTTTATTAATAATACGCAAACCACTGGGTGTGTCATGATGGATTAGTATCCGATGGTACTAATTCTTTATTAATAATACACAAACCACTGGGTATGCCATGATGGATCAGTATCCGATGGTACTAATTCTTTATTAATAATACGCAAACCACTGGGTGTGTCATGATGGATTAGTATCCGATGGTACTAATTCTTTATTAATAATACGCAAACCACTGGGTGTGCCATGATGGATCAGTATCCGATGGTACTAATTCTTTATTAATAATACGCAAACCACTGGGTGTGCCATGATGGATCAGTATCTGATGGTACTAATTATTTATTAATAATACGCAAACCACTGGGTATGCCATGATGGATCAGTATCCGATGGTACTAATTCTTTATTAATAATACGCAAACCACTGGGTGTGTCATGATGGATCAGTATCCGATGGTACTAATTCTTTATTAATAATACGCAAACCACTGGGTGTGCCATGATGGATCAGTATCCGATGGTACTAATTCTTTATTAATAATACGCAAACCACTGGGTGTGCCATGATGGATTAGTATCCGATGGTACTAATTCTTTATTAATAATACGCAAACCACTGGGTATGCCATGATGGATCAGTATCCGATGGTACTAATTCTTTATTAATAATACGCAAACCACTGGGTGTGTCATGATGGATTAGTATCCGATGGTACTAATTCTTTATTAATAATACGCAAACCACTGGGTGTGCCATGATGGATCAGTATCCGATGGTACTAATTCTTTATTAATAATACGCAAACCACTGGGTGTGCCATGATGGATCAGTATCTGATGGTACTAATTCTTTATTAATAATACGCAAACCACTGGGTGTGCCATGATGGATCAGTATCCGATGGTACTAATTCTTTATTAATAATACGCAAACCACTGGGTGTGTCATGATGGATTAGTATCCGATGGTACTAATTCTTTATTAATAATACGCAAACCACTGGGTATGCCATGATGGATCAGTATCCGATGGTACTAATTCTTTATTAATAATACGCAAACCACTGGGTGTGTCATGATGGATTAGTATCCGATGGTACTAATTCTTTATTAATAATACGCAAACCACTGGGTGTGCCATGATGGATCAGTATCCGATGGTACTAATTCTTTATTAATAATACGCAAACCACTGGGTGTGCCATGATGGATCAGTATCTGATGGTACTAATTCTTTATTAATAATACGCAAACCACTGGGTGTGCCATGATGGATCAGTATCCGATGGTACTAATTCTTTATTAATAATACGCAAACCACTGGGTGTGTCATGATGGATTAGTATCCGATGGTACTAATTCTTTATTAATAATACGCAAACCACTGGGTGTGCCATGATGGATCAGTATCCGATGGTACTAATTCTTTATTAATAATACGCAAACCACTGGGTGTGCCATGATGGATCAGTATCTGATGGTACTAATTCTTTATTAATAATACGCAAACCACTGGGTGTGCCATGATGGATCAGTATCCGATGGTACTAATTCTTTATTAATAATACGCAAACCACTGGGTGTGTCATGATGGATCAGTATCCGATGGTACTAATTCTTTATTAATAATACGCAAACCACTGGGTGTGTCATGATGGATTAGTATCCGATGGTACTAATTCTTTATTAATAATACGCAAACCACTGGGTGTGCCATGATGGATCAGTATCTGATGGTACTAATTCTTTATTAATAATACGCAAACCACTGGGTATGCCATGATGGATCAGTATCCGATGGTACTAATTCTTTATTAATAATACGCAAACCACTGGGTGTGTCATGATGGATTAGTATCCGATGGTACTAATTCTTTATTAATAATACGCAAACCACTGGGTGTGCCATGATGGATCAGTATCCGATGGTACTAATTCTTTATTAATAATACGCAAACCACTGGGTGTGCCATGATGGATCAGTATCTGATGGTACTAATTCTTTATTAATAATACGCAAACCACTGGGTATGCCATGATGGATCAGTATCCGATGGTACTAATTCTTTATTAATAATACGCAAACCACTGGGTGTGTCATGATGGATTAGTATCCGATGGTACTAATTCTTTATTAATAATACGCAAACCACTGGGTGTGCCATGATGGATCAGTATCCGATGGTACTAATTCTTTATTAATAATACGCAAACCACTGGGTGTGCCATGATGGATCAGTATCCGATGGTACTAATTCTTTATTAATAATACGCAAACCACTGGGTGTGTCATGATGGATTAGTATCCGATGGTACTAATTCTTTATTAATAATACGCAAACCACTGGGTGTGCCATGATGGATCAGTATCCGATGGTACTAATTCTTTATTAATAATACGCAAACCACTGGGTGTGCCATGATGGATCAGTATCTGATGGTACTAATTATTTATTAATAATACGCAAACCACTGGGTGTGCCATGATGGATCAGTGTCTGATGGTACTTACACTCTTCCATTATTCCATCTATATTGCAAGTATCTCCTGTTGCCTCAACAGAAAAAAACACCCTTAACCACCACACTGACCCCACCATGCTTCATGGTAGGTGCTATATATTGAGGTACGCATCTTTCACCTTTCTTTTAACGGATGTACAACCTAAACTTTGAACCACATTTCAAATTTTAATTCATCCATCCATACTCCCCTTTTCCAATCACCAACAATCCAGATTTTCTTTTTAAAAACTTTAAGTTTCTTCTCTTGACAATATCTGTAGATCTGAGTGAAGGTTTCGAACTGTTACATTAACAACTATTACATTAAGTATTCTTAATACTGTAAATCTGGACAGTTTTCTGTCATCTGGTACATGGTTGTTTATCTCATGCTTGAAATCAGTGTCAGTCTTCCTTCTGTCCTGAAGACTGCATAAACAAAGACACTTAACATCAATATCCCCGAGTTTAGGTATTCTGTCTCTTTCTTTCCTATTCTCAAATTTATCTGTCTCAGTCTAACAATCTAGGGTGCACTTGACAATGTTTGGTGAGCATTTCAAGTCAACAGCAATTTGTTGGAGAGTCCAACTAGTATCACGTAAAATTCTTATGTGAACTCTCCGCACTACTGACAATTCTTCACACTTCTTGGGTCGTTGGATGACAACAAAACTCAATATATAGTGTTAAACACGGTTTTTATCAACTTGTATTTGTGAAGTGCTGTTAAATTGATGTTTTCTGCTATGTCTGGGTACAACAAGTTAGCTTTTTTCTATACGGTTAAGACACTGCATGGAGTATTATGACGTTATTTAAGATCCACAATTTGATCCGTATGTTAATTCAAGCAGAATCTTTATAACATAGCTTTGCTACAAGTACATGGGAATTATAAAGAATGATAAGTATTCTCACCCTGGTTCATTCATTTGTTAACAGTGAAGCATTGGCGTAGTGTTAAAACTTAAGTTATTTAATGGCATAGAGAATTAGCCCCAAAAAATGGAAAAAGTGACAAAGCATTCTCTTATCCCTAACAGTTTTGCACATTACTGTACACTTACTCCAATGACATATCCGTACATATTGATGGCTGATGAATGTTATGGTCTACTCTTCATTATGGAAATTAGTTTTTTATAACAAATTAATTAAATACAAGGTGACAAACCTAGGAGTTGTAATGACAGACAGTGACCCCTCAGATGGAAGACAGTTGTCTTGTATGAATTAGAATTATACTTACTCTATAATGAGTGTCAATGACTTTCACCCAATACCAGACTCCTCAGACTAGTGGCCTTCTGGCTATGTCCTACCTTTTGCTTTCCCTAACTACACTACAGACCACTTTGTTATCCATCACCATCATTACCTCTGCCTATCAGGGAAGACCTTCCACAATTGTAATTTTTCCCTTAATAGTGCAGAACAGGTCGATATCCTGTCAGTGGAATTGTTCTCGACGACAAATAGGAGCTTCTGTCGTGACTTGTCAACTCTATCATACAGCTTCACCTATGCATAACCTGGCACATATTTCCAGGTAATGGTTTTACCACAGAATTACTTTACTTTCTGCCATCAATCTGAGAAACAATCACTAAGAAGCTGGTCCCAAATAATGTTGGTGGCACTGTCTGTTTCTGGTTCAATGCTCTTAGCAATTCCAAAATGAAAGGTTGCTTCATGGTTTCCAGCTCCATTCTTTTCCTGCATATGGAGAGTTTTAGTGTTTCATCAGTTTTTACAGAATGTTGTTATTCTAAGAGACAGCTCACCATACAGCTTTCTTCTTATGAGTGGTATGTGACTACTCTGTAGCCATAAGTGACTATCGTGGTCTTTAATTGTTGACAGTCACTCTCTTCCACCCAGACTCTGTATTTTCCATCTTCACTTATTTCCTCAGATATTAATGATGCAAAACATTTATTCCATGCAGAAATTTGGTATGGTAATTATCATTGTTGAATATGTGTGACATTGTCCATCCATGGTTATCTTTTGAGGTGCCTTTCAGGAATCCTATGTTAGTCTCTGCAGGGCTATTGTAAAGCTGCAATGTTCCTAGTTGAAAAATGCAGTGACTCAGTAATGAAATTCATGACAATGGCATTGTAATAACCTACTGAATAAGCTCCGTTGGTGATCTACAATACTTCTGAGGTTTCTGAAGTGTAATAAGGTCTTAGTGGAAATGGCTAAGCCTTAGACAGTTACTTTTTGTCTTTTTACCTCATCTAGCTTATGTTCATTACAAGAAGCACATAAGAGGTGGAGAATTATAAGGTACTGTTCTTTAACTCTATGCTATGCTGCAGTTTTCAGTGTACTGATGTTTCTGGTTAATATGGCTGGTGAAAGTTTACCCCCCCAGGTTTTTCAGTGTTTCTTCCAATGAGAGGGTAGTACATAAAAATGATGGTGATACTTTATTCTTGTTAACATATTTCTCATTGAGCATGGCCATGGTTTTAACAGAATCAATGTGTCATTGCATCATTTGCTCACCCTGCTCTGGGGATGCTTACATCTTACTTTTAATTCTGCAGGAGCATTCAATATAGAGCAGGACATAATGTTTAGCACACAGTATCTATCTTACTGAAAATTATGTGAACTAGACACATACTACAGTTGATTAACAGGGTTGTTAATGACAGTAATCTTCCCAGTTCATCTTCTGTGAGTTCATGTTGGTACAACCTATCTTACACCAGCCGTTTCCAAACTGTGTCATAGCAAGCAGTAAGAGTGATGTGAGAGATTCACCCAAATGAAGTACAATAAACACAAACAAGTGGTTACAGGGATGTCAAATATGTTGGTTAGGATTTCATCAGTGAAAACAGGTTCAAACCACTACACTACACCGAAACTTACTGTGACCATTTTCTCAACAAGACATGACTGTTTTTTACCTCTAACATGATGTTGAATGGGATTTAACTGGGAATTTTAAGAACGTTCTTTTCACAGAACTTCTCTGTTTAATCCAAAGAAATACATTTATTTTTTTCACTTTTATTATCTTCCAAATGACATGTGAGTTTGTTTTGTGGTCTCCAAATAAACATTAACTAGCTGCTGTGTACTACAACTAAGGTGGTCTCCAAATAAACATTAATTAGCTTCTGTGTACTACAATTAAGGTGGTCTCCAAATAAACATCAATTAATTTCTGTGTACTACAATTAAGGTGGTCTCCAAATAAACATTAATTAGCTCCTGTGTACTACAATTAAGGTGGTCTCCAAATAAACATCAATTAATTTCTGTGTACTACAATTAAGGTGGTCTCCAAATAAACATTAATTAGCTGCTGTGTACTACAATTAAGGTAGTCTCCAAATAAACATTAATTAGCTGCTGTGTACTGCAATTAAGGTGGTCTCCAAATAAACATTAACTAGCTACTGTGTACTACAATTAAGGTGGTCTCCAAATAAACATTAACTAGCTGCTGTGTACTACAACTAAGGTGGTCTCCAAATAAACATTAATTAGCTTCTGTGTACTACAATTAAGGTGGTCTCCAAATAAACATCAATTAATTTCTGTGTACTACAATTAAGGTGGTCTCCAAATAAACATTAATTAGCTCCTGTGTACTACAATTAAGGTGGTCTTCAAATAAACATCAATTAATTTCTGTGTACTACAATTAAGGTGGTCTCCAAATAAACATTAATTAGCTGCTGTGTACTACAATTAAGGTGGTATCAAAATAAATATTAATTAGCTTCTGTATACTACAATTAAGGTGGTCTCCAAATAAACATTAATTAGCTTCTGTGTACTACAATTAAGGTGGTCTCCAAATAAACATCAATTAATTTCTGTGTACTACAATTAAGGTGGTCTCCAAATAAACATTAATTAGCTCCTGTGTACTACAATTAAGGTGGTCTCCAAATAAACATCAATTAATTTCTGTGTACTACAATTAAGGTGGTCTCCAAATAAACATTAATTAGCTACTGTGTACTATAATTTCACTTTATTCTCTGTCAAGTTACAACAAGTATAAATTGGGGCTGTAGCTGTGGATAAATTGGTCAGTTTTTCAAAGCAGGACATAATCACGTTCTCAAAAACAGTGAAGTACTGTTTCACTAATCAATATTTAAATCCAGTACTTTACGGGTGAAGCTACTGAAAAATGAGATATTTCTATGCTTCGTTATTGTTTACAATAGGAACACATAACACTGTTCAACCGAAATATCTTTGTGTTTATTTCAGGTTTCTTTGGTGGTGAAGATATTCACTGCCCTCTGGTTTCCTAAATGGCAGGTTTACTTTATAAATGTTCACATGAATGCATAACCTGACAAGGAACAATAAAACGGGCATGTTTCATAAGCTCCTGCTAAGTTCTAAACTGGAAATATGTCAGTTTTTCAGTTTTCTTACAAAAGAAATTAAGCATGTTTTTCTTATTTTCAATAAAAATTCATTCTAGTGGAAGATTTTTAAGAGAAAATTGATTATTACGACCTCAATAGAAGAGGCCTCACAATCAAAGCCAGATATAATTTATTATAAAACACTTACAAGTCAAAGTGACAAAAATGTAATATGACACCCACATTATACTGACAGGGCCCTTCATCTGATACCAATGTTTATCAGTCTATCTGGGATATGAAAAATACAATAGTGATCTATTTATATTACTTTAACAACAACTAGATTAGGTTGGTAAACTGTAATCTCTACCTTTTTTATTTATGTCATTACACACGATAATTAGGTTGGCAATTCACCCCAAATAGTTGGTGCAAAGAATTATATTTGAACAGACCAAACCACACCTCTACTGTGATCACAATCACAAAACATCTGGTAGTTGATTTCTTTGTAACTTTACAACATAAGAAATCCTTGTTACTAAAACATTAGTCAGTGTTAGTTCACGAGTGTATTTTATATTTACATTACACGTCTATTTTAGCCTTTCATACACGACGTGGAAAGAGACGAATGAACATGATCATCCACAAGAATGTCAAACAAACGAGTCCTATCATGAGCCACAACCACCAGTTACAGGATCTGTAGGCATGCTTCTCAAGTCTGTCAGTTTCAATCTTTAGTTGTCCATAATTTTTATCTGCTAACTTGGAGGACTTCTCTATGACCTAAAAGATGGATACAGAAACTCCAATATGAACAAAGTTCTGACAATACGTCTGTCAAGTAATTTTTACAGTGAGATGTATTAAATAATCAAAACTTTTCTTTATACATTCTATCACTAAATACAAATTTGTGATTCTTAACAAGTTGGGAAAAAAAAAAGCCAAATAGAGTGTCGAAAAAAAAGTTACCGACACTAAAATTAAAACACACAAAGATCTGAGAGGGTACTGTACTTTTAGACAGCTGTGTTTGATTTAAGGAGAGAACTTTTACTGGTTCATCTAAAGAAGCAATCAAAGATCTGAGAGGGTACTGTACTTTTAGACAGCTGTGTTTGATTTAAGGAGAGAACTTTTACTGGTTCATCTAAAGAAGCAATCAAAGATCTGAGAGGGTACTGTACTTTTAGACAGCTGTGTTTGATTTAAGGAGAGAACTTTACTGGTTCATCTAAAGAAGCAATCAAAGATCTGAGAGGGTACTGTACTTTTAGACAGCTGTGTTTGATTTAAGGAGAGAACTTTACTGGTTCATCTAAAGAAGCAATCAAAGATCTGAGAGGGTACTGTACTTTTAGACAGCTGTGTTTGATTTAAGGAGAGAACTTTTACTGGTTCATCTAAAGAAGCAATCAAAGATCTGAGAGGGTACTGTACTTTTAGACAGCTGTGTTTGATTTAAGGAGAGAACTTTACTGGTTCATCTAAAGAAGCAATCAAAGATCTGAGAGGGTACTGTACTTTTAGACAGCTGTGTTTGATTTAAGGAGAGAACTTTTACTGGTTCATCTAAAGAAGCAATCAAAGATCTGAGAGGGTACTGTACTTTTAGACAGCTGTGTTTGATTTAAGGAGAGAACTTTTACTGGTTCATCTAAAGAAGCAATCAAAGATCTGAGAGGGTACTGTACTTTTAGACAGCTGTGTTTGATTTAAGGAGAGAACTTTACTGGTTCATCTAAAGAAGCAATCAAAGATCTGAGAGGGTACTGTACTTTTAGACAGCTGTGTTTGATTTAAGGAGAGAACTTTTACTGGTTCATCTAAAGAAGCAATCAAAGATCTGAGAGGGTACTGTACTTTTAGACAGCTGTGTTTGATTTAAGGAGAGAACTTTTACTGGTTCATCTAAAGAAGCAATCAAAGATCTGAGAGGGTACTGTACTTTTAGACAGCTGTGTTTGATTTAAGGAGAGAACTTTTACTGGTTCATCTAAAGAAGCAATCAAAGATCTGAGAGGGTACTGTACTTTTAGACAGCTGTGTTTGATTTAAGGAGAGAACTTTTACTGGTTCATCTAAAGAAGCAATCAAAGATCTGAGAGGGTACTGTACTTTTAGACAGCTGTGTTTGATTTAAGGAGAGAACTTTTACTGGTTCATCTAAAGAAGCAATCAAAGATCTGAGAGGGTACTGTACTTTTGGACAGCTGTGTTTGATTTAAGGAGAGAACTTTACTGGTTCATCTAAAGAAGCAATCAAAGATCTGAGAGGGTACTGTACTTTTAGACAGCTGTGTTTGATTTAAGGAGAGAACTTTTACTGGTTCATCTAAAGAAGCAATCAAAGATCTGAGAGGGTACTGTACTTTTAGACAGCTGTGTTTGATTTAAGGAGAGAACTTTTACTGGTTCATCTAAAGAAGCAATCAAAGATCTGAGAGGGTACTGTACTTTTAGACAGCTGTGTTTGATTTAAGGAGAGAACTTTTACTGGTTCATCTAAAGAAGCAATCAAAGATCTGAGAGGGTACTGTACTTTTGGACAGCTGTGTTTGATTTAAGGAGAGAACTTTTACCGGTTCATCTAAAGAAACAATTAAAGATCTGAGCGGGTACTGTACTTGTGAACAGCTGCGTTTGATTTAAGGAGAGAACTTTTACTGGTTTATCTGAAGAAAGTCTGAAATCAACCTGAATAAGACTGATAGTACAGAGGCTATACAACTTATATAATAACACATCTTCCATAATATACGTGTCACTGTGAAAGTAAAATAGAAATGTGTATAATATGCCCAACATGTCAAGGTTCAACTGTGATTAAAATAACTGCTAACATACACACAGCATATCCAACTATAGCAATTTATTCCCAGAGAGAACACGTGATACCAAAGGTGGATGAGCCAGGACAATATTAACTTGGGTGACAGGAGTTTAGCTATGTGTTAAACAAATGTACGTGCATCCACATGTTAGAAATACAATTTTGAAAATTTAGGGAAAACAAGACATGTTTACCTATCCAAATCAAACAATAAATAAACATATTAAGCTTTATGTATTAAACTGATGTCTATTCATACAAGTAAGTTCACTTTGTCCGATACTTCAAAATATCTACTTGAAACAACTATAACAACAACTGTCTATAAAATGTAATTAATTTTCAAATGTCTTTTAATTATTGTACACTTATATATTTCTCCATCAGCTTGGAGTGGAATATTCCAATAATTCCTTCACCCTGTCTTTAACCTTCCACACAAATATTTACAGATATCTATAACTGTCTTAACCATAATTCCTTCACCCTGTCTTTAACCTTCCACACAAATATTTACAGGTTTCTATAACTCTCTTAACCATAATTCCTTCACTCTGTCTTTAACCTTCCACACAAATATTTACAGATATCTATAACTCTCTTAACCATAATTCCTTCACTCTGTCTTTAACCTTCCACACAAATATTTACAGATATCTATAACTCTCTTAACCATAATTCCTTCACTCTGTCTTTAACCTTCCACACAAATATTTACAGATTTCTGTAACTGTATAACCATAATTCCTTCACCCTGTCTTTAACCTTCCACACAAATATTTACAGATATCTATAACTGTCTTAACCATAATTCCTTCACCCTGTCTTTAACCTTCCACACAAATATTTACAGATATCTATAACTGTCTTAACCATAATTCCTTCACCCTGTCTTTAACCTTCCACACAAATATTTACAGATATCTATAACTGTCTTAACCATAATTCCTTCACTCTGTCTTTAACCTTCCACACAAATATTTACAGATATCTATAACTGTCTTAACCATAATTCCTTCACTCTGTCTTTAACCTTCCACACAAATATTTACAGATATCTATAACTCTCTTAACCATAATTCCTTCACCCTGTCTTTAACCTTCCACACAAATATTTACAGATATCTATAACTGTCTTAACCATAATTCCTTCACTCTGTCTTTAACCTTCCACACAAATATTTACAGATATCTATAACTGTCTTAACCATAATTCCTTCACTCTGTCTTTAACCTTCCACACAAATATTTACAGGTTTCTATAACTCTCTTAACCATAATTCCTTCACTCTGTCTTTAACCTTCCACACAAATATTTACAGGTTTCTATAACTCTCTTAACCATAATTCCTTCACCCTGTCTTTAACCTTCCACACAAATATTTACAGATATCTATAACTCTCTTAACCATAATTCCTTCACCCTGTCTTTAACCTTCCACACAAATATTTACAGATATCTATAACTGTCTTAACCATAATTCCTTCACTCTGTCTTTAACCTTCCACACAAATATTTACAGATATCTATAACTGTCTTAACCATAATTCCTTCACTCTGTCTTTAACCTTCCACACAAATATTTACAGGTTTCTATAACTCTCTTAACCATAATTCCTTCACCCTGTCTTTAACCTTCCACACAAATATTTACAGATATCTATAACTGTCTTAACCATAATTCCTTCACTCTGTCTTTAACCTTCCACACAAATATTTACAGATATCTATAACTGTCTTAACCATAATTCCTTCACTCTGTCTTTAACCTTCCACACAAATATTTACAGATATCTATAACTGTCTTAACCATAATTCCTTTACCCTGTCTTTAACCTTCCACACAAATATTTACAGATATCTGTAACTGTATAACCATAATTCCTTCACCCTGTCTTTAACCTTCCACACAAATATTTACAGATATCTATAACTGTCTTAACCATAATTCCTTCACCCTGTCTTTAACCTTCCACACAAATATTTACAGATATCTATAACTGTCTTAACCATAATTCCTTCACCCTGTCTTTAACCTTCCACACAAATATTTACAGATATCTATAACTCTCTTAACCATAATTCCTTCACCCTGTCTTTAACCTTCCACACAAATATTTACAGATTTCTATAACTGTCTTAACCATAATTCCTTCACTCTGTCTTTAACCTTCCACACAAATATTTACAGATATCTATAACTCTCTTAACCATAATTCCTTCACCCTGTCTTTAACCTTCCACACAAATATTTACAGATTTCTATAACTGTCTTAACCATAATTCCTTCACTCTGTCTTTAACCTTCCACACAAATATTTACAGATATCTATAACTGTCTTAACCATAATTCCTTCACTCTGTCTTTAACCTTCCACACAAATATTTACAGATATCTATAACTGTCTTAACCATAATTCCTTCACTCTGTCTTTAACCTTCCACACAAATATTTACAGATATCTATAACTGTCTTAACCATAATTCCTTTACCCTGTCTTTAACCTTCCACACAAATATTTACAGATATCTGTAACTGTATAACCATAATTCCTTCACCCTGTCTTTAACCTTCCACACAAATATTTACAGATATCTATAACTGTCTTAACCATAATTCCTTCACCCTGTCTTTAACCTTCCACACAAATATTTACAGATATCTATAACTGTCTTAACCATAATTCCTTCACCCTGTCTTTAACCTTCCACACAAATATTTACAGACTTCTTAACCACTTTTATTAATACAGTTTTCCGCATACTTCCTTGAAAATATTTCTATATTTACTACTTACTACTTCTTCCATTATGTGCTGTACTTAACAACTGTAATTACATTAATGTTAATGATAGAAGATGTTATATTTACCTCTGTGTCTTTCTTTATGATGTGTCCAGCCAGTAATGAATTTTGTTTTAAACTCTGTGCCAAGGTAACCATGTCTGATGCAATTTTCTCCTGAACACTATGATGATATCGCAATACAGAATCTAAATCTTCTGTCTGCGAGATGTCTGATGTGCTCATTCGCTGACGAATACCATCACTGCTGCCATCTATTAGTGAAAATCAGATAATGACTGGACAATATTTTTATATAATACGAGAATCATGACTTGCACTCTGATTTCTTAAATTAATCTCAACCAAAACTTAATCAAGAGGAATTATTTTTATGAATAAGAATATATTTTTTTATGTAACAAATACTGAGTCTAATTATAAAAAACATTCAGCTGTTTATTAAGTAAGGTATTATTAAGGTACTTTTTGACGTAATATACTAAGTTATCAGACACTAATTTCAGAAACTGTGGTATAAACTTTTCTAATGTTCTCCTACAGTGCATTTTTGTTAAATGTCCAGTTTTGTAAATGACCATTGCTTCTTATTTACAAGAATAATACCATATTAATCACACTCTAATATGATACAAATAGTCCACCTCACGGTTCCGTTGTTCACTGCAAACGCACCTCATTAATAAGGAGAAATATTGTATCCCTTACGAGTAACTTATAACTCAAAACTGGTTTTATCTTAATAGCATAAAAATATTTACTTTCATTATTACCCGTATTAAAAGTTATTCCAAACGAACGAGTTTGGATTAAGAAAACAAATCACATCTGATTTGAGACTAAGTAAAATTTAAACTCTATGGCTACCCATTCTCTCTCTGCTTGTTTAGCCTAAGTTTAAAAGACCGTATTCCCAATTCTTAAGTTCCATCTTCCATTCTAAAGACAACATAACATTTTCAGACATTGAATAGAATGTGGCTCATTTTGATATTTATGTAATATTCATCTTCACTTGATTTAAAATTTGTCTCCATAAATAATTGTTAAGGTAATTTCTACCATATTGGATGTTCTATCAAGTGTTTGAAACCACAGCACCACTGATTAGATACTATTTCCATCATACTGGGTCTTAAACCAATGGTTTGAAACCACAGAGCATCTTTAATTGGATATCAGTTGATATAAACATTAAGTTGAAGTCAATAAAACTAACCTGTCTAAATTTTATTTAATACATCTATGAGAAGTTATAACAACATAATTAAATATGGAAAGTAACTTATACAATAAACAGTTACAACAATAACATATTCAACATACCAACAATCACCATTAACAAAGTAACTTATACAATAAACAGTTACAACAATGACATATTCAACATACCAACAATCACCATTAACAAAGTAATTTATACAATAAACAGTTACAACAATAACATATTAAACATACCAACAATCACCATTAACAAAGTAACTTATACAATAAACAGTTACAACAATGACATATTCAAAATACCAACAATCACCATTAACAAAGTAACTTATACAATAAACATTGACAACAACGACATATTCAACATACCAACAATCACCATTAACAAAGTAACTTATACAATAAACAGTGACAACAATGAAATATTCAACATACCAACAATCACCATTAACAAACTAACTTATACAGTAAACAGTTACAACAATGACATATTCAACATACCAACAATCACCATTAACAAAGTAACTTATACAGTAAACAGTTACAACAATGACATATTCAACATACCAACAATCACCATTAACAAAGTAATTTATACAATAAACAGTTACAACAATAACATATTCAACATACCAACAATCACCATTAACAAAGTAACTTATACAATAAACAGTGATAACAATGACATATTCAACATACCAACAATCACCATTAACAAAGTAATTTATACAATAAACAGTTACAACAATAACATATTCAACATACCAACAATCACCATTAACAAAGTAACTTATACAATAAACAGTTACAACAATGACATATTCAACATACCAACAATCACCATTAACAAAGTAATTTATACAATAAACAGTGACAACAATGACATATTCAACATACCAACAATCACCATTAACAAAGTAACTTATATAAATAAACAGTTACAACAATGACATATTCAACAATACCAACAATCACCATTAACAAAGTAATTTATACAATAAACAGTTACAACAATGACATATTCAACATACCAACAATCACCATTAACAAAGTAACTTATACAATAAACAGTTACAACAATGACATATTCAACATACCAACAATCACCATTAACAAAGTAATTTATACAATAAACAGTGACAACAATGACATATTCAACATACCAACAATCACCATTAACAAAGTAACTTATACAATAAACAGTGATAACAATGACATATTCAACATACCAACAATCACCATTAACAAAGTAACTTATACAATAAACATTGACAACAACGACATATTCAACATACCAACAATCACCATTAACAAAGTAATTTATACAATAAACAGTTACAACAACGACATATTCAACATACCAACAATCACCATCAACAAAGTAATTTATACAATAAACAGTTACAACAACGACATATTCAACATACCAACAATCACCATTAACAAGGTAATTTATACAATAAACAGTTACAACAATGATATATTCAACATACCAACAATCACCATTAACAAAGTAATTTATACAATAAACAGTGACAACAATAACATATTCAACATACCAACAATCACCATTAACAAAGTAATTTATACAATACACAGTGATAACAATGACATATTCAACATACCAACAATCACCATTAACAAAGTAACTTATACAATAAACAGTGATAACAATGACATATTCAACATACCAACAATCACCATTAACAAAGTAACTTATACAATAAACAGTGATAACAAAAACATATTCAACATACCAACAATCACCATTAACAAAGTAACTTATACAATAAACAGTTACAACAATGACATATTCAACATACCAACAATCACCATTAACAAAGTAATTTATACAATAAACAGTTACAACAATGACATATTCATCATACCAACAATCACCATTAACAAAGTAACTTATACAATAAACAGTGACAACAATAACATATTCAACATACCAACAATCACCATTAACAAAGTAACTTATACAATAAACAGTGACAACAATAACATATTCAACATACCAACAATCACCATTAACAAAGTAATTTATACAATAAACAGTGATAACAATGACATATTCAACATACCAACAATCACCATTAACAAAGTAACTTATACAATAAACAGTTACAACAATGACATATTCAACATACCAACAATCACCATTAACAAAGTAACTTATACAATAAACAGTGATAACAATAACATATTCAACATACCAACAATCACCATTAACAAAGTAACTTATACAATAAACAGTTACAACAACAACATATTCAACATACCAACAATCACCATTAACAAAGTAATTTATACAATAAACAGTTACAACAATAACATATTCAACATACCAACAATCACCATTAACAAAGTAATTTATACAATAAACAGTTACAACAATAACATATTCAACATACCAACAATCACCATTAACAAAGTAATTTATACAATAAACAGTTACAACAATAACATATTCAACATACCAACAATCACCATTAACAAAGTAATTTATACAATAAACAGTTACAACAATAACATATTCAACATACCAACAATCACCATTAACAAAGTAATTTATACAATAAACAGTTACAACAATAACATATTCAACATACCAACAATCACCATTAACAAAGTAATTTATACAATAAAAAGTGACAACAATAACATATTCAACATACCAACAATCACCATTAACAAAGTAATTTATACAATAAACAGTGACAACAATAACATATTCAACATACCAACAATCACCATTAACAAAGTAACTTATACAATAAACAGTTACAACAATGACATATTCAACATACCAACAATCACCATTAACAAAGTAATTTATACAATAAACAGTGATAACAATGACATATTCAACATACCAACAATCACCATTAACAAAGTAACTTATACAATAAACAGTGATAACAATGACATATTCAACATACCAACAATCACCATTAACAAAGTAACTTATACAATAAACAGTTACAACAATGACATATTCAACATACCAACAATCACCATTAACAAAGTAATTTATACAATAAACAGTGATAACAATGACATATTCAACATACCAACAATCACCATTAACAAAGTAACTTATACAATAAACAGTTACAACAATGACATATTCAACATACCAACAATCACCATTAACAAAGTAATTTATACAATAAACAGTGACAACAATAACATATTCAACATACCAACAATCACCATTAACAAAGTAACTTATACAATAAACAGTTACAACAATGACATATTCAACATACCAACAATCACCATTAACAAAGTAACTTATACAATAAACAGTTACAACAATGACATATTCAACATACCAACAATCACCATTAACAAAGTAATTTATACAATAAACAGTGACAACAATAACATATTCAACATACCAACAATCACCATTAACAAAGTAACTTATACAATAAACAGTTACAACAATGACATATTCAACATACCAACAATCACCATTAACAAAGTAATTTATACAATAAACAGTTACAACAATGACATATTCAACATACCAACAATCACCATTAACAAAGTAATTTATACAATAAACAGTGATAACAATGACATATTCAACATACCAACAATCACCATTAACAAAGTAACTTATACAATAAACAGTTACAACAATGACATATTCAACATACCAACAATCACCATTAACAAAGTAATTTATACAATAAACAGTGACAACAATGACATATTCAACATACCAACAATCACCATTAACAAAGTAACTTATACAATAAACAGTGATAACAATGACATATTCAACATACCAACAATCACCATTAACAAAGTAACTTATATAAATAAACAGTTACAACAATGACATATTCAACAATACCAACAATCACCATTAACAAAGTAATTTATACAATAAACAGTTACAACAATGACATATTCAACATACCAACAATCACCATTAACAAAGTAACTTATACAATAAACAGTTACAACAATGGCATATTCAACATACCAACAATCACCATTAACAAAGTAATTTAAACAATAAACAGTGACAACAATGACATATTCAACATACCAACAATCACCATTAACAAAGTAACTTATACAATAAACAGTGATAACAATGACATATTCAACATACCAACAATCACCATTAACAAAGTAACTTATATAAATAAACAGTTACAACAATGACATATTCAACAATACCAACAATCACCATTAACAAAGTAACTTATACAATAAACAGTGATAACAATAACATATTCAACATACCAACAATCACCATTAACAAAGTAATTTATACAATAAACAGTTACAACAATGACATATTCAACATACCAACAATCACCATTAACAAAGTAACTTATACAATAAACAGTTACAACAATGACATATTCAACATACCAACAATCACCATTAACAAAGTAATTTATACAATAAACAGTGACAACAATAACATATTCAACATACCAACAATCACCATTAACAAAGTAACTTATACAATAAACAGTTACAACAATGACATATTCAACATACCAACAATCACCATTAACAAAGTAATTTATACAATAAACAGTTACAACAATGACATATTCAACATACCAACAATCACCATTAACAAAGTAACTTATACAATAAACAGTTACAACAATGACATATTCAACATACCAACAATCACCATTAACAAAGTAATTTATACAATAAACAGTGACAACAATAACATATTCAACATACCAACAATCACCATTAACAAAGTAACTTATACAATAAACAGTTACAACAATGACATATTCAACATACCAACAATCACCATTAACAAAGTAATTTATACAATAAACAGTTACAACAATGACATATTCAACATACCAACAATCACCATTAACAAAGTAACTTATACAATAAACAGTTACAACAATGACATATTCAACATACCAACAATCACCATTAACAAAGTAATTTATACAATAAACAGTGACAACAATGACATATTCAACATACCAACAATCACCATTAACAAAGTAACTTATACAATAAACAGTTACAACAATGGCATATTCAACATACCAACAATCACCATTAACAAAGTAATTTAAACAATAAACAGTGACAACAATGACATATTCAACATACCAACAATCACCATTAACAAAGTAACTTATACAATAAACAGTGATAACAATGACATATTCAACATACCAACAATCACCATTAACAAAGTAACTTATACAACAAACAGTGATAACAATGACATATTCAACATACCAACAATCACCATTAACAAAGTAACTTATACAATAAACAGTGACAACAATAACATATTCAACATACCAACAATCACCATTAACAAAGTAACTTATACAATAAACAGTTACAACAATGACATATTCAACATACCAACAATCACCATTAACAAAGTAACTTATACAATAAACAGTTACAACAATGACATATTCAACATACCAACAATCACCATTAACAAAGTAATTTATACAATAAACAGTGACAACAATGACATATTCAACATACCAACAATCACCATTAACAAAGTAACTTATACAATAAACAGTTACAACAATGACATATTCAACATACCAACAATCACCATTAACAAAGTAATTTATACAATAAACAGTTACAACAATGACATATTCAACATACCAACAATCACCATTAACAAAGTAATTTATACAATAAACAGTGATAACAATGACATATTCAACATACCAACAATCACCATTAACAAAGTAACTTATACAATAAACAGTAAACAAAACAATGACATATTCAACATACCAACAATCACCATTAACAAAGTAATTTATACAATAAACAGTGATAACAATGACATATTCAACATACCAACATTCACCATTAACAAAGTTTTATTTTAAGCTGTCAATTTTGCCATCTTATTGTAAAAGATTACAAATGTTTTGACAATAATATTTATATAACAAAATATGTACAAAAAATTTATACAATGTATTACGTGTGTAGTCACCTAAAGAAAATTAAACTTATTTAGTGTTAGCAGTCGACTATGATTCCTTTAAGAATAATTAAACTACTTATCATATGACTTACCATGGTTCTGGTATATCATATGACTTACCAAGGTTATGGTATGATATATCTTTTCTATTATACAAGAAGACCTGTATAATTTTTTGCATTACATCTCTTCAGCCAGTGTTATACAGTACTCAGCTGGTGTTATACAGTACTCAGCTAATGTTATACAGTACTCAGCTGGTGTTATACAGTACTCAGCTGGTGTTATACAGTACTCAGCTGGTGTTATACAGTACTCAGCTAGAGTTATACAGTACTCAGCTAGTGTTATACAGTACTCAGCTAGTGTTATACAGTACTCAGCTGGTGTTATACAGTACTCAGCTGGTGTTATACAGTACTCAGCTGGTGTTATACAGTACTCAGCTAGTGTTATACAGTACTCAGCTACAGTTACAACAATGACATATTCAACATACCAACAATCACCATTAACAAAGTAATTTATACAATAAACAGTGATAACAATGACATATTCAACATACCAACAATCACCATTAACAAAGTAACTTATACAATAAACAGTGATAACAATGACATATTCAACATACCAACAATCACCATTAACAAAGTAACTTATATAAATAAACATTTACAACAATGACATATTCAACAATACCAACAATCACCATTAACAAAGTAATTTATACAATAAACAGTTACAACAATGACATATTCAACATACCAACAATCACCATTAACAAAGTAACTTATACAATAAACAGTTACAACAATGACATATTCAACATACCAACAATCACCATTAACAAAGTAATTTAAACAATAAACAGTGACAACAATGACATATTCAACATACCAACAATCACCATTAACAAAGTAACTTATACAATAAACAGTGATAACAATGACATATTCAACATACCAACAATCACCATTAACAAAGTAACTTATACAATAAACGGTTACAACAATGACATATTCAACATACCAACAATCACCATTAACAAAGTAATTTATACAATAAACAGTGATAACAATGACATATTCAACATACCAACAATCACCATTAACAAAGTAACTTATACAATAAACAGTTACAACAATGACATATTCAACATACCAACAATCACCATTAACAAAGTAATTTATACAATAAACAGTTACAACAATGACATATTCAACATACCAACAATCACCATTAACAAAGTAATTTATACAATAAACAGTGATAACAATGACATATTCAACATACCAACAATCACCATTAACAAAGTAACTTATACAATAAACAGTTACAACAATGACATATTCAACATACCAACAATCACCATTAACAAAGTAACTTATACAATAAACAGTTACAACAATGACATATTCAACATACCAACAATCACCATTAACAAAGTAATTTATACAATAAACAGTTACAACAATGACATATTCAACATACCAACAATCACCATTAACAAAGTAATTTATACAATAAACAGTGACAACAATGACATATTCAACATACCAACAATCACCATTAACAAAGTAACTTATACAATAAACAGTTACAACAATGACATATTCAACATACCAACAATCACCATTAACAAAGTAATTTATACAATAAACAGTGACAACAATAACATATTCAACATACCAACAATCACCATTAACAAAGTAACTTATACAATAAACAGTTACAACAATGACATATTCAACATACCAACAATCACCATTAACAAAGTAATTTATACAATAAACAGTTACAACAATGACATATTCAACATACCAACAATCACCATTAACAAAGTAATTTATACAATAAACAGTGATAACAATGACATATTCAACATACCAACAATCACCATTAACAAAGTAACTTATACAATAAACAGTTACAACAATGACATATTCAACATACCAACAATCACCATTAACAAAGTAATTTATACAATAAACAGTGACAACAATGACATATTCAACATACCAACAATCACCATTAACAAAGTAACTTATACAATAAACAGTGATAACAATGACATATTCAACATACCAACAATCACCATTAACAAAGTAATTTATACAATAAACAGTTACAACAATGACATATTCAACATACCAACAATCACCATTAACAAAGTAATTTATACAATAAACAGTGATAACAATGACATATTCAACATACCAACAATCACCATTAACAAAGTAACTTATACAATAAACAGTTACAACAATGACATATTCAACATACCAACAATCACCATTAACAAAGTAATTTATACAATAAACAGTGACAACAATAACATATTCAACATACCAACAATCACCATTAACAAAGTAACTTATACAATAAACAGTTACAACAATGACATATTCAACATACCAACAATCACCATTAACAAAGTAATTTATACAATAAACAGTGACAACAATGACATATTCAACATACCAACAATCACCATTAACAAAGTAATTTATACAATAAACAGTTACAACAATGACATATTCAACATACCAACAATCACCATTAACAAAGTAATTTATACAATAAACAGTTACAACAATGACATATTCAACATACCAACAATCACCATTAACAAAGTAATTTATACAATAAACAGTGATAACAATGACATATTCAACATACCAACAATCACCATTAACAAAGTAACTTATACAATAAACAGTTACAACAATGACATATTCAACATACCAACAATCACCATTAACAAAGTAATTTATACAATAAACAGTGACAACAATAACATATTCAACATACCAACAATCACCATTAACAAAGTAACTTATACAATAAACAGTTACAACAATGACATATTCAACATACCAACAATCACCATTAACAAAGTAATTTATACAATAAACAGTGATAACAATGACATATTCAACATACCAACAATCACCATTAACAAAGTAATTTATACAATAAACAGTGATAACAATGACATATTCAACATACCAACAATCACCATTAACAAAGTAATTTATACAATAAACAGTTACAACAATGACATATTCAACATACCAACAATCACCATTAACAAAGTAATTTATACAATAAACAGTGATAACAATGACATATTCAACATACCAACAATCACCATTAACAAAGTAACTTATACAATAAACAGTTACAACAATGACATATTCAACATACCAACAATCACCATTAACAAAGTAATTTATACAATAAACAGTGACAACAATAACATATTCAACATACCAACAATCACCATTAACAAAGTAACTTATACAATAAACAGTTACAACAATGACATATTCAACATACCAACAATCACCATTAACAAAGTAATTTATACAATAAACAGTGACAACAATGACATATTCAACATACCAACAATCACCATTAACAAAGTAATTTATACAATAAACGGTGACATATTCAACATACCAACAATCACCATGACAGTTACAACAATGACATATTCAACATACCAACAATCACCATTAACAAAGTAATTTATACAATAAACAGTGACAACAATGACATATTCAACATACCAACAATCACCATTAACAAAGTACAACAATAACAATTTATACAATAAACAGTTACAACAATGACATATTCAACATACCAACAATCACCATTAACAAAGTAATTTATACAATAAACAGTTACAACAATGACATATTCAACATACCAACAATCACCATTAACAAAGTAATTTATACAATAAACAGTGACAACAATGACATATTCAACATACCAACAATCACCATTAACAAAGTAATTTATACAATAAACAGTGACAACAATGACATATTCAACATACCAACAATCACCATTAACAAAGTAATTTATACAATAAACAGTGACAACAATGACATATTCAACATACCAACAATCACCATTAACAAAGTAATTTATACAATAAACAGTGATAACAATGACATATTCAACATACCAACAATCACCATTAACAAAGTAATTTATACAATAAACAGTTACAACAATGACATATTCAACATACCAACAATCACCATTAACAAAGTGACAACAATTTATACAATAAACAGTGATAACAATGACATATTCAACATACCAACAATCACCATTAACAAAGTAACTTATACAATAAACAGTTACAACAATGACATATTCAACATACCAACAATCACCATTAACAAAGTAATTTATACAATAAACAGTGACAACAATGACATATTCAACATACCAACAATCACCATTAACAAAGTAACTTATACAATAAACAGTTACAACAATGACATATTCAACATACCAACAATCACCATTAACAAAGTAATTTATACAATAAACAGTGACAACAATGACATATTCAACATACCAACAATCACCATTAACAAAGTAACTTATACAATAAACAGTTACAACAATGACATATTCAACATACCAACAATCACCATTAACAAAGTAATTTATACAATAAACAGTTACAACAATGACATATTCAACATACCAACAATCACCATTAACAAAGTAATTTATACAATAAACAGTGACAACAATGACATATTCAACATACCAACAATCACCATTAACAAAGTAATTTATACAATAAACAGTGACAACAATGACATATTCAACATACCAACAATCACCATTAACAAAGTAATTTATACAATAAACAGTGACAACAATGACATATTCAACATACCAACAATCACCATTAACAAAGTAATTTATACAATAAACAGTGACAACAATGACATATTCAACATACCAACAATCACCATTAACAAAGTAACTTATACAATAAACAGTTACAACAATGACATATTCAACATACCAACAATCACCATTAACAAAGTAATTTATACAATAAACAGTGACAACAATAACATATTCAACATACCAACAATCACCATTAACAAAGTAACTTATACAATAAACAGTTACAACAATGACATATTCAACATACCAACAATCACCATTAACAAAGTAATTTATACAATAAACAGTTACAACAATGACATATTCAACATACCAACAATCACCATTAACAAAGTAATTTATACAATAAACAGTGATTTAACAATGACATATTCAACATACCAACAATCACCATTAACAAAGTAATTTATACAATAAACAGTTACAACAATGACATATTCAACATACCAACAATCACCATTAACAATAAAGTGATAACAATGACATATTCAACATACCAACAATCACCAAACAGTTACAACAATGACATATTCAACATACCAACAATCACCATTAACAAAGTAATTTATACAATAAACAGTTACAACAATGACATATTCAACATACCAACAATCACCATTAACAAAGTAATTTATACAATAAACAGTTACAACAATGACATATTCAACATACCAACAATCACCATTAACAAAGTAATTTATACAATAAACAGTGATAACAATGACATATTCAACATACCAACAATCACCATTAACAAAGTAATTTATACAATAAACAGTGATAACAATGACATATTCAACATACCAACAATCACCATTAACAAAGTAATTTATACAATAAACAGTTACAACAATGACATATTCAACATACCAACAATCACCATTAACAAAGTAATTTATACAATAAACAGTGATAACAATGACATATTCAACATACCAACAATCACCATTAACAAAGTAACTTATACAATAAACAGTTACAACAATGACATATTCAACATACCAACAATCACCATTAACAAAGTAATTTATACAATAAACAGTGACAACAATAACATATTCAACATACCAACAATCACCATTAACAAAGTAACTTATACAATAAACAGTGACAACAATAACATATTCAACATACCAACAATCACCATTAACAAAGTAACTTATACAATAAACAGTTACAACAATGACATATTCAACATACCAACAATCACCATTAACAAAGTAACTTATACAATAAACAGTTACAACAATGACATATTCAACATACCAACAATCACCATTAACAAAGTAATTTATACAATAAACAGTGACAACAATAACATATTCAACATACCAACAATCACCATTAACAAAGTAACTTATACAATAAACAGTTACAACAATGACATATTCAACATACCAACAATCACCATTAACAAAGTAATTTATACAATAAACAGTTACAACAATGACATATTCAACATACCAACAATCACCATTAACAAAGTAATTTATACAATAAACAGTGATAACAATGACATATTCAACATACCAACAATCACCATTAACAAAGTAACTTATACAATAAACAGTGATAACAATGACATATTCAACATACCAACAATCACCATTAACAAAGTAATTTATACAATAAACAGTGATAACAATGACATATTCAACATACCAACATTCACCATTAACAAAGTTTTATTTTAAGCTGTCAATTTTGCCATCTTATTGTAAAGATTACAAATGTTTTGACAATAATATTTATATAACAAAATATGTACAAGAAAACACGTGTATGCGTGTGTAGTCACCTAAAGAAAATTAAACTTATTTAGTGTTAGCAGTCGACTATGATTCCTTTAAGAATAATTAAACTACTTATCATATGACTTACCATGGTTCTGGTATATCATATGACTTACCAAGGTTATGGTATGATATATCTTTTCTATTATACAAGAAGACCTGTATAATTTTTTGCATTACATCTCTTCAGCCAGTGTTATACAGTACTCAGCTGGTGTTATACAGTACTCAGCTAATGTTATACAGTACTCAGCTGGTGTTATACAGTACTCAGCTGGTGTTATACAGTACTCAGCTGGTGTTATACAGTACTCAGCTGGTGTTATACAGTACTCAGCTAGTGTTATACAGTACTCAGCTAGTGTTATACAGTACTCAGCTAGTGTTATACAGTACTCAGCTGGTGTTATACAGTACTCAGCTGGTGTTATACAGTACTCAGCTAGTGTTATACAGTACTCAGCTGGTGTTATACAGTACTCAGCTGGTGTTATACTCAGCCAGAGTTATACTCAGCTAGAGTTATACAGTACTCAGCTAGTGTTATACAGTACTCAGCTAGTGTTATACAGTACTCAGCTAGTGTTATACAGTACTCAGCTAGAGTTATACAGTACTCAGCTAGAGTTATACAGTACTCAGCTAGTGTTATACAGTACTCAGCTAGAGTTATACAGTACTCAGCTAGTGTTATACAGTACTCAGCTAGTGTTATACAGTACTCAGCTAGTGTTATACAGTACTCAGCTAGTGTTATACAGTACTCAGCTGGTGTTATACAGTACTCAGCTAGTGTTATACAGTACTCAGCTAGTGTTATACAATACTTTACCCCATGAAACCAAAACAACTGTGAACTTCTCAACTCACCGACAGATAAAGCATCTGCATCTTTACTGCCAAAAAGTTCTTTTCTCATCTCCTGGGTATAAAGTTTACTGATTCTGAAGATGAATTACTTTGGTTTGAGAATACCGGTGACGATGAAAATCCAGATGATAACAGTTGGTTTGCCATCACTTTTTCAACTGCTGAAGGCTAGAAACATGAAACAAACCAATAACACACTGACTTCAATCCCACCTACATACAACTGGGTGAAAGCCTAAACGGATATATAATTCACAAAAAAATGCAAGTCCGTAAAATTATTTTCATTACAGTATATTTATTTCAAGTTTTTTATTTCATATAAAAGTATTAAGTGGACTTAACAGTGTCTACAAAAGAGATTATTTTTCATGAATTATTTTCTTTAGAGATATCATAATTTTCATTAAATGAACAAAATAAGAAGATTATTGATTCTGTAATACAGATAAAAACTCCATTCAGTAACACAAATATAAAAAAAACATTCAAACAAACAAATATTTTCTGGCCTTTTGCAAAGGTTTACACAAACCTCAACCTGACCTAAATAACTAGTAATAATGAAAACTTGTCCATAAAAGATTGTATTTTTGTCATTACAGAAGAGATTCGACACACAATATAATAGTCCTTACAAGTTTGTCTGCATTAATAACTCCTTAAGAAATTCAACTTTCTTCAGTATACTCGCTAACGACTCTTTACTGGGCTGACTGAAAGAGACAGAAACAAATCACAAGTTATTCTCAAATTTCACAAAACAGTTTTTACAAACTGAAAGATAAAACCTGTCAAATGTGCTCCTCACTTGATAAGAAAGATTTTAAAATTATATTTACAATAATAAGCCATTTACATTAAAATGTGTATTTTTTTTTATGTACAAACAGGATAACAAACTACTGTTTCAAAAATGTTCACAAGATGAGAAAAAAATCTGACCTGATACATTCTGTTCCACCATAATTTCCTTAAATTTGTGATTTTGTATCTTTAAATGTGCTAACACTGAGGACATTATATTAAAGCCATGTGGCATTATGGGATATGCTCCGAGGCTTACATGTAACAAAAGTAAATGACAACGGTGGTGTAGTCTTCTTGCATAGGATGCCAGTCATTCTTTCAAGGTTCACCTGCTGGTACCAATTATGTGGCTGGATAGACTAAAGCAGTTAAGTGATTTGCTTAAGGACACAAGAGGCATGCACAAGGACTTACTTACAGACTTTACTCATAATAGTTCCCTTGACAGAAAAAGTATTCTACCGATTCTATCAGCAATCCACTTGATGACCATTGAAATGGAGGTGTTGGGGTGGGTCATGTACCCAAAGTTCATTCCTCCAACTGATGAAAAAAAATAACATAATAAATTTTTAAAAATTTTATGACTCTTTGACATCACTAAGAAGAGTGAAAAACAAAACTCTGCTGGTCCCCTGAGGGGGAGAGAATTTGAGATGGGTCTACACCACCTCAAACTGAAGCATCCTACCACGGATCGCCTGTAAGTAAAGACATGTATCATCCAAACAACTCCAACAAGAAAGCCTCTTTTTAAAACCATGCAAAAGTGAACTTTGCAAATACTCTTTAAAATTAACTTGCATGATGAATTCTATTATTTTGATAGCAAAACAAAAATTAATTAATCTATAATTATACTTGTTCTGGGAAAGCAATATGTACATTACAGAGGTTCTGCACAATATAAAGAAACATTTCCTTACCAAGTATTCAGTTTCTTCAATTCGATCAGCTTTTCTTCTAATGCTTTTACATACTGAAAAATAATTAATATTAGGGTAAACTCAATATAAACAAACATTAAAGAACCTTAGAGCCATTTTTCTCTCTGTATTATCATTTTAACTTATCTCCAAAATATTAAGTTAAAGTACAACACATTCAAAAGAAAGCTTACGGATAATTCCTGAAGGAGTGATTTAAACAGAATTTTACAGTCTAATAGTACAAGACAATTAAAAAGAAAATGTTACATTAAACAAAAATAACTTTTGAACATTTTATAAGAAGTCCATGTAACAAGTTTAGTGTAAAGAAGAGAGATTGACATTTCTGGCTTGAGCTCAAATTAGCACATTAACAACACCTTTAGAAGATAGCACTGGGTATAACTTTATGTTCAACAGTCAGTTGCAAACTCTCTTTGTTAACCTGAAGATGACCTTCGAAGGTCAAATTGTTGTTCTCTAACTTATTTTAATAAAAGTTTTAACATCCATATCAGTTGTCTTGAGATACAGGACCAGTTACAATAGGTCTCCAGTTGTCACTGCATGTTTACCAAACCTCTCTCCTCATGGTTATAAAATATTTTGAACGTTCACCATTTTGACAGAATAATATTCAAACTGACTTGATTTACATAGATTAAAGGTAGACAGACCATTGTGTGCAGGCAAAGGTTACCACACAATTTTAAGGAAAATCAAAGAGCAGATATGCGAGCCACTCTCTTTCATATGTTTGTAGATCAGTGACGAGTGGAAAAGTACACAAAGAATGAACAGCTACTAATGTTAGTGTTACTGTTGTATTTGTATCAGAAACAAATACAGAAAAGTTTACAGAAGAGATTTTTATGAAATCATATAATTAAGTACAATATTCTAAATGAAAGCCAGCATGGATTCAACAAAGGTAAGTCATGCCTTAGTAATCTGTTTTCTTTTTCAGAAGGGTAATAGTTACTAATTGGACAAATAAAGGCACGGGTGTAGGTTCAGTGTACTTGTATTTCTGGTAAGATGCCTTACATATATCACAGTGGTAGGAGTTGGAAAGAAAAAGACCAGTTTCAATGAATCCTGTTAGTTGGATGGAAAGAAATGTGGTTTTTAATAAAGACTTGTTCAACTGGACCCTTGTTACTAGGATTAGTAGATTGTTTGAGGGTCAGTACATGGGTCTTTTTATTTATTTATTTACACAAGTAACATTAATAAGAATACAATTAGAAAATTGATAAAGTTTCTGATGACTGTGTAGTATGAAGATATTATAGAATTATTTTAATCAACTGGTTAGCTGGGCAAATTATTTAATTAATAATGTAATAGTACAAAATGGTAATTATGTATGGTTTGCACCTGAATACCAGATATATGTATGTATGTGTATTATTATGACATAGCAAAGATTCATATAACATTTGCACTATTAAACTGAATCTTCGTCTATGATAATAGTGATACAATAAATTCAGTGAATATTCATTTAAAAACCATTGTGACAAAAGACTTGTAATAATTCAAATGTACATAATTGTTATAAAAGTGATTTCATGTGTGTGTGTGTCTGTGTTTTCTTATAGCAAATCCACATCAGGCTATCTGTTATGTCCACTGAGAGGAACAGAATCTCTGATTTTAAGAGTTGTAAATCCAAAGACTTACTGCTGTCCCAACAAGTGACGTGATTTCATGAATCATCGATATTTTGTTTACGTAATTTTTATTTACTTACTGTGAAATTACTTAAAAATTAATCATTAGTAACTGTAAATATTTTTTACAGCTTATATGCATTGCCAAGTATCACATTCACTTGCAAATTTTACCTCTCAGGCACAATTATTTCTTATACTTTCAATTCCATTTCATTTATTAAACCAATTTGGGGCTGTATTTTATATTTAGAGCTATAGGCCTAAGGACAGTCCAAAGAGAAAGAAAGTTTATTTCGTTTAAACAGGTATAAAAAAGGAATTAAACATTACATGGTCGAATAAATGAAGTCCTTCCCTTAACAATAACTTAGGATCATTACTGAGAAGAAAAATCTAAAGAACCTACCTGCTAGACTCTGTATGGTAAATTAATCCATCAAAGTAGTATTACGAAAATATCTAGTATTATTTATAACTATAATACTCCATAGCTATACGAATCACTTGAGATAGTTAAGTCGTTAATAGACATGTACGATATAAGACTTTAACTTTTAAAACAGTATTTCCAAACCTTTTCCAGTCTCCAGTCATTTTGTTTGCGTTGACCAGCAAGCTCTTCACATCGTGAAAGTAACCTACAAAAATTTATTTCAAGTCTTGATTTTGGTATCATAATTTATTAAAATACATATATTGTAAAGTTATTCGAAATTTAGTCATTACACTGTAAAAGCTCGGCGAATTTATTTACGTTCATACTTTATGCTTTTAGGTTTAGTCTATAGAGGGCCAACACAAACTAAAAAAAATCATAATAAAATTAAAATACAATATAATATATTTTCTGATACATAATAGATTAATGAGCATTTGATTGACTTTATCAGTTTAGAACATTTATACTGATTCAACCAGTAATTTTGAAAAAGATACAATGGCGCCTTAACTGGTTTTTTTCTTTTTTTTTGTTGTTGGATTTTGCGCAAAACTACTAAAGGGCTATTTACCTGCGCTAGACGTACTTAATTTTAAAGTAATAGATTCCAAAGGGAAGATAGTTAGTTAATAGTATCAATCATCAATTCTTGAGCTTTTGTGACTTATTAATAGCAATTGTTCGTCACTTCTATTTATATTTTTTATAAGTGCAGCCCAGACCCTAAAGTGCGGAATGCGATGTTTTATTTATTAATTTTTTTACAGGAAATGAATAACAGAACCTTATTTCTTCAGTTTTTTGGCTCTAATTATTTTTCAAAACGAATTTCTTACACAACATTGAAGATAAATCTTAAAGATAAAAGTTTTTAGAGTATTACTCTAATACAATGAATAACAAAGTAAACACATCCCTCATTACATATTATTTTATTGCGAATCCAAAACTTTATTTAGCATTGAAGTTTACCTCAGGACCTACAATAAGACTGGTATACTTTAACAAATATTCCTTTTTTAACGCTAATACCTTTGTGCGGTTTGTTTTTTGAATTTCGCGCAAAGCTACACGAGGAATATCTGTGATAGCCGTCCCAAATTTAACAGTGTCAGACTTGAAGGAAGACAGCTAGTCATCACCAACCACCGCCAATTCTTGGGATACTTTTATCAACAAATAGTGTGATTGACCATCACATTATAACTCCCCACAATGAAAGGGCAAGCATGCTTGGCGTGACGGGGATTCGAATCCGCGACCCTCAGATAACGAGTAGAGTGCTTTAACCATCTGGCTTCCTTTGTGCGTAAAGTTGAGATACAAAATCTAATTTTAAAATTTAAAAAAAAAGATCACGATTCATTTATCTTATTATTCCAGCTTATGTTTATGTTAGAGTTTTAAATAGGTCCGGCATGGCCAAGCGTGTTAAGACGTGTGACTCGTAATCTGAGGGTGGCGGGTTCGCATCCCCATTGCGCCAAAACATGCTTGCCCTTTCAGCCGGGGGGCGTTATAAAGTGACGGTCAATCCCACTATTCGTTGGTAAAATAGTAGCCCAAGAGTTGGCGGTGATGACTAGCTGCCTTCCCTCTAGTCTTACACTGCTAAGTTAAGGACGCCTAGCACAGATAGCCCTCGAGTAGCTTTGTGCGAAATTCCAAAAAACAAACAAACAGAATTTTAAATAACTTATTTAAAATTATTTTTACGATGTCATAATTACTGTAGAAATATTGGCTCATTGGTTTCAAACTTCTAACAGAATTATGATAAAGTCAAGCGCTAGAAAGTAGAAAACGTTTCTAGTTACTGTGATTCATCATCATCATCATTCACTCGATTCCGTCAAGGAACATAGGGCCACAATCACTTGCGGTTTCATGAACAGGTATTTAAGTGAGTAGGTTGTTAGCCCATTGCACCGAGCCGTCCCTAATTTAGTAGTGTAAGACCAGAGGGAAGGCAGCTAATTATCACCACCCACCGATAACTCTTGGGCTAATCTTATCGAACAAATAATGGGATTGACCGTCACATTATAACGCTCCCACGACTGAAAGGAGCGTGCTTGTTTGGTATGACGGGGATTCGAACTCCACTGGTGAGGTAAAGGTCAATAAATCACTTAAATTTCCAGATGATATCAGGTGCCTGCGTGTTGCTGGCTGTGAAGAGAATGCTGCTACTCACAAAAGGGTTTAGATCATTCATTGAGTTGGACAAAAAATGGCATATAGGCTTCAATTATAAGAAATGCAAGATAATGCATGCCAGTTACTGCACTTTAAATTATAAGTATAATTTTGATGTAAATAACTTTAACAATATAATGAATGAAAGAAATCTTGGTGTACAGTCTCTAGAACTATCCAAGCAGGGTACTGTTTCTCTAGAACTATCCAAGCAGGGTACTGTTTCTCTAGAACTATCCAAGCAGGGTACTGTTTCTCTAGGACTATCCAAGCAGGGTACTGTTTCTCTAGGACTATCCAAGCAGGGTTTTGTTTCTCTAGAACTATCCAGCAGGGAACTGTTTCTCTAGAACTATCCAAGCAGGGTACTGTTTCTCTAGAACTATCCAAGCAGGGTACTGTTTCTCTAGAACTATCCAAGCAGGGTACTGTTTTCTAGAACTATCCAAGCAGGGGTACTGTTTCTCAGAACTATCCAAGCAGGGTGCTGTTTCTCTAGAACTATCAAGCAGGGTACTGTTTCTCTAGAACTATCCAAGCAGGGTACTGTTTATAGGACTATCAAAGGTGCTGTTTCTCTCAGAACTATCAAGCAGGGTACTGTTTCTCAGAACTATCCAAGCAGGGTACTGTTTCTCCTAAGAACTATCCAAGCAGGGTACTGTTTCTACAGAACTATCCAAGCAGGTTACTAGTAGGACTATCCAAGCAGTGGTACTGTTTCTCTAGGACTATCAAGCAGAGTACTGTTTCTCTAGAACTATCCAAGCAGGGGTACTGTTGCTGGTGGTGGAAGAACAAAGCTGAATTTTTGTTGTATCAACAGAAATATAGAATAAGTAGTAAGTCTACAAAGGTTATAATTTAATTGTATGAGTTACTGGTAATAATAGTGTGTTCAAATTGTGGCTCTAACCTTAGGAAAAGCCCTCTGTTGGTACAGTAGTAAGTCTACAAGGTTATAATTTAATTGTATGAGTTACTGGTAATAATAGTGTGTTCAAATTGTGGCTCCTTACCTAAGGAAAAGTCCTCTGTTGGTACAGTAGTAATTCTACAAAGGTTATAATTTAATTGTATGAGTTACTGGTAATAATAGTGTGTTCAAATTGTGGCTCCTTACCTAAGGAAAAGTCCTCTGTTGGTACAGTAGTAAGTCTACAAAGGTTATAATTTAATTGTATGAGTTACTGGTAATAATAGTGTGTTCAAATTGTGGCTCCTTACCCAAGGAAAAGCCCTCTGTTGGTACAGTAGTAAGTCTACAAAGGTTATAATTTAATTGTATGAGTTACTGGTAATAATAGTGTGTTCAAATTGTGGCTCCTAACCTTAGGAAAAGCCCTCTGTTGGTACAGTAATAAGTCTACAAAGGTTATAATTTAATTGTATGAGTTACTGGTAATAATAGTGTGTTCAAATTGTGGCTCCTTACCTAAGGAAAAGTCCTCTGTTGGTACAGTAGTAAGTCTACAAAGGTTATAATTTAATTGTATGAGTTACTGGTAATAATAGTGTGTTCAAATTGTGGCTCCTTACCTAAGGAAAAGTCCTCTGTTGGTACAGTAGTAAGTGTACGAAGTTACAACGCTAAAATCAGGGGTTCAATTCCCCTTGGTGGACTCAGGTTTTGCTATAAAAAAACACACACTTAAGGACAGGCACTGAATTGTTGAAAAATGGTTCAGAGGATTGTTACTAGAATGGTGCCTGGTGTCATATGAGGAAAGGCTGAAATATTTTAAATTGTTTTCTCTTGAAAAAAAGAAGTGTTAGAGGTGATCTGATTGAAGTGTTCAAGATTGTAGAAGGAAGTGATAGTGTTGATGTGTTACCTTGTTTCATATTTAACAGTAGGACAAGAGAACACAAATA
>NW_027467782.1:48662081-48727853 GCF_004210375.1 Tachypleus tridentatus | reverse complement strand
CAAAGTAAAATTTTCGTAACGTTGTGATATTACCACATAAAACATTCTCACAAAAATGTATGTCTTAACACTATCATAAATAATTCTTAAATGTGTAGAAGGTTCAGTATGTTTGTGGGTGAGGTTTCAAACATCACGTGCCCATAGTGTTTTCTTTTTTTATATAAACAGAAAAAATAAGTGTAACACGTGTAATCGTAGATGAGGCATGTCTATCTACAAGACTTTCGTTTGGGATCATATGGGAAATAGCATAATTTCAAATATTTTTTCTTTTTGGAATCAAAGATCTGTCTCGTTTTCGGAATAACGTTATTCTTTCTTTTGGGTTCAGTTAACTTTCAAAGATGGAAAGATGGTGCCACACATAGAATCCAGAGGCTAGGTTCTGAACAAACCCTCGCAAGAATTTCTATTTAAATATTCGCTATAAACTCTGTGAATTTGTAACTAAACCAAAGTGACTTTGGTCCTACAGTACCTGTGTAATAAAAGTTTTTTGTACGGTTAGTACTAAAAAACATGTCTGAACAGAATTTAAACCAACTGAATAATTGTTTGTTTCAGAGTAATTAATTTAGAACTATTCTAAACGAAACAGCTGTATGGTCCATTTCGCGCCACCATGTAAAATTGATTGCTTAACTTGTTCTCCTGGTTGTTTAGTCTCAACACCAATACTTTGTAACAAAAAAACATTTATTATTTTTATATGGCTAAAGGTGGTTCAGTTTGCTTTGACATCTTTTATTGCTTGAATTTGTTATTATAACACGAGTTTAAAAACAGCAGTTCATCCTTTAAGTGTTACAGATATTGTGATTGAAAACAGTGTGTTAAGTGTTATAAATGTTGTGACTGAGAATGATGTGTTAAGTGTTATAAATGTTGTGACTGAGAATGGTGTGTTAAGTGTTATAAATGTTGACTGAGAATGATGTGTTAAGTGTTATAAATGTTGTGACTGAGAATGATGTGTTAAGTGTTATAAATGTTGTGACTGAGAATGATGTGTTAAGTGTTATAAATGTTGTGACTGAGAATGATGTGTTAAGTGTTATAAATGTTGTGACTGAGAATGATGTGTTAAGTGTTATAAATGTTGACTGAGAATGATGTGTTAAGTGTTATAAATATTACGACTGAGAAGGGTGTGATGATTGATATAAGTGTTATGACTGAGAATGGTGTGTTGAGTGTTATAAATGTTGTGATTAGAAATAGTGTTAATTTTTTTACTGTAAGTAAGCTTGACTTCACCATTGACCAGACAGATTGATTCTGAAGTTCAGTTTTTTCTTTGTACTGGAGTTTCTGTCGTTCGTCCATTCGAGTGGTATGTCCACATCTGTTAATATTGAACAGAACCACGTTTGAAGCCACTCGAAAAGATCCAGAAACCTAAACAAGACTAGCCAAGTTGCTCTATATGCAACCTAATAAAGCTGACTCTGTTTAAAGTCTACTCAGCGTTATAATGTGGTTACGACACCAATGTATGGGTGAAGATGGATAATAAGTGAGGTCGTAAAACCGCGGGACAGATAAACTGTGCTCTCCTGAACTAAATCCAAAGTTTCCACAAGTTTATGACAGAGGGAGCTGTTTCGAAAGGGTAACAATAGAAGTGGTTCTGTCGAAAGTATATGAGATGTAAATAATTGGTTCTCGTAAAACGAAGAGAAGTGAAAAACGACCTCATTGTTCATATTTCTATCATCATCCTCTGAAGATTGTTAGAAATAGTTGTCAACAATTGTAACTTACTTTCAAAATATTTTTTGGGTCCCATGAAATTATATCACCGAACTTTGGCGATTATTCCAAAACAGAAGAATAGTGGGAAATCGAAACTTGTTAAAGGAAAGAACATTGTGACAGAGTTACATTACAATACCAACTAAAATATAAAGTAAAGAACATTGTGACAGTGTTACATTACAATACCAACTAAAATATAAAGGTAAAAACATTGTGACAGAGTTACATTTCAATACCAACTAAAATATAAAGGTAAAAACATTGTGACAGAGTTACATTACAATACCAACTAAAATATAAAGGTAAGAACATTGTGACAGTGTTACATTACAATACCAACTAAAATATAAAGGTAAGAACATTGTGACAGTGTTACATTACAATACCAACTAAAATATAAAGGTAAGAACATTGTGACAGAGTTACATTACAATACCAACTAAAATATAAAGGTAAAAACATTGTGACAGTGTTACATTACAATACTAACTAAAATATAAAGGTAAGAACATTGTGACAGTGTTACATTACAATACCAACTAAAATATAAAGTAAAGAACATTGTGACAGAGTTACATTACAATACCAACTAAAATATAAAGGTAAGAACATTGTGACAGAGTTACATTACAATACCAACTAAAATATAAAGGTAAGAACATTGTGACAGAGTTACATTACAATACCAACTAAAATATAAAGTAAAGAACATTGTGACAGAGTTACATTACAATACCAACTAAAATATAAAGGTAAGAACATTGTGACAGAGTTACATTGCAATACCAACTAAAATAAGTGCTTCTCTAGCGTACGTTTAAAGTACCATGCAGTTTATTGTACCGGAAACAAAATAGGTACTTCATAAAGCAAAACGTAAATATTTTATTACCGGAAAGATACTTACGATTTCTCTTCACTCACGCAAAAAAAATCTCTAACTTACGTTCTTTTATTACAAAACAGTGTGTATTAATTGTATGTATTCTGCAATGAACTGTTTTTACCATAAACAGTTTCTGTGCGTAATAAAATTTACCTGAAGCAGTGTCTGCGCTTAATAACATTTACCTTAAGCAGTTTCTGTACGTAATAAAATTTGCCTTAAGCAGTTCTGTGCTTAATTAAAATTTACCTTAAGCGGATTAAGTGCTTAATAAATTTTACCTTAAGCGGTTTCTGTGTTTAATAAATCTTACTTTAAGCAGTTTCTGTGTTTAATAAAATTGTCCTTGCCTCAGTTGAAGAATGCGGCAGCGAATGTACTTCGAGAAACATGGTTGATATACAAGAATACAAAGTTGGTGAAACGTGTTAACTCTGCCAAAGTGAGGGCTCATCAGCGGAAGTTTCTAGTAGCCATCTACAGGTATGTAATGTCTCTACAGTGAGAAAACAACATACATCACATATAGTGGTGCCATCTACAGGTATGTAATGTCTCTACAGTGAGAAAACAACATACATCACATATAGTGGTGCCATCTACAGGTATGTAATGTCTCTACAGTGAGAAAACAACATACATCACATATAGTGGTGCCATCTACAGGTATGTAATGTCTCTACAGTGAGAAAACAACATACATCACATATAGTGGTGCTATCTACAGGTATGTAATGTCTCTACAGTGAGAAAACAACATACATCACATATAGTGGTGCCATCTACAGGTATGTAATGTCTCTACAGTGAGAAAACGAACGTACATCAGTGTTTGTTTTAAATATTTACATAGTATATTTAAAAACCGTGTAACTTTAGACTTGGTTATTTTGGACCTATATTTGTCGTCCAATATAGCATTTTGTGACAATTCACTGTAATTGCAAACAATAAGAGGAAAGTTGTATTAAAGGTATGTGTATCTTTAGCTCACAGTACATTCGTGTATTAAAGGTATGTGTATCTTTCGCTCACAATACATTCGTGTATTAAAGGTATGTGTATCTTTAGCTCACAGTACATTCGTGTATTAAAGGTATGTGTATTTTTAGCTCATAATACATTCGCGTAAAATCAGAAATAAAATATTCATGAAATAACTATTCCCGTTTAGCTCGGAGCCTTAAATATATCTTGTTTGTTTATTAATTAACATTAAAAATTGAATTTCTATCTACGACATGTGAAATATATTTCTACAGTTGAAATTGAGACAAAACTTATCTTGGTTTGTTACGAACACGGATTATTTTACATCTAGACAAGACTTATCTTGGTTTGTTACGAACACGGATTATTTTACATCCAGACAAGACTTATCTTGGTTTGTTACGAACACGGATTATTTTACATCCAGACAAGACTTATCTTGGTTTGTTACGAACACGGATTATTTTACATCCAGACAAGACTTATCTTGGTTTGTTACGAACACGGATTATTTTACATCTAGACAAGACTTATCTTGGTTTGTTACGAACACGGATTATTTTACATCCAGACAAGACTTATCTTGGTTTGTTACGAACACGGATTATTTTACATCCAGACAAGACTTATCTTGGTTTGTTACGAACACGGATTATTTTACATCCAGACAAGACTTATCTTGGTTTGTTACGAACACGGATTATTTTACATCTAGACAAGACTTATCTTGGTTTGTTACGAACACGGATTATTTTACATCCAGACAAAACTTATTTTGGTTTGTTACGAACACGGATTATTTTACATCCAGAAAAGACTTATCTTGGTTTGTTACGAACACGGATTATTTTACATGTAGACAAGACTTATCTTGGTTTGTTACGAACACGGATTCTTTTACATGTAGACAAAACTTATCTTGGTTTGTGACGAAAACGGATTATTTTACATGTAGACAAAACTTATCTTGGTTTGTTACGAACACGGATTATTTTACATGTAGACAAAACTTATCTTGGTTTGTTACGAACACGGATTATTTTACATCTAGACAAGACTTTCTTGGTTTGTTACGAACACGGATTATTTTACATCCAGGCAAAACTTATCTTGGTTTGTTACGAACACGGATTATTTTACATCCAGACAAAACTTATCTTGGTTTGTTTCGAACACGGATTATTTTACATCCAGACAAAACTTATCTTGGTTTGTTACGAACATGGATTATTTTACATCCAGACAAAACTTATCTTGGTTTGTTTCGAACACGGATTATTTTACACCCAGAAAAGACTTATCTTGGTTTGTTACGAACACGGATTATTTTACATGTAGACAAAACTTATCTTGGTTTGTTACGAACACGGATTATTTTACATGTAGACAAAACTTATCTTGGTTTGTGACGAACACGGATTATTTTACATGTAGACAAAACTTATCTTGGTTTGTTACGAACACGGATTATTTTACATCTAGACAAAACTTATCTTGGTTTGTTACGAACACGGATTATTTTACATCCAGACAAGACTTATCTTGGTTTGTTACGAACACGGATTCTTTTACATGTAGACAAAACTTATCTTGGTTTGTTACGAACACGGATTATTTTACATGTAGACAAAACTTATCTTGGTTTGTTACGAACACGGATTATTTTAAATGTAGACAAAACTTATCTTGGTTTGTTACGAACACGGATTATTTTACATCTAGACAAGACTTATCTTGGTTTGTTACGAACACGGATTATTTTACATCCAGGCAAAACTTATCTTGGTTTGTTACGAACACGGATTATTTTACATCCAGGCAAAACTTATCTTGGTTTGTTACGAACACGGATTATTTTACATCCAGACAAAACTTATCTTGGTTTGTTACGAACACGGATTATTTTACATCCAGACAAAACTTATCTTGGTTTGTTTCGAACACGGATTATTTTACATCTAGACAAGACTTATCTTGGTTTGTTACGAACACGGATTATTTTACATCCAGACAAAACTTATCTTGGTTTGTTACGAACACGGATTATTTTACATCCAGACAAAACTTATCTTGGTTTGTTACGAACACGAATTATTTTACATCCAGACAAAACTTATCTTGGTTTGCTACGAACACGGATTATTTTACATCCAGACAAGACTTATCTTGGTTTGTTACGAACACGAATTATTTTACATGTAGACAAGACTTATCTTGGTTTGTTACGAACACGAATTATTTTACATGTAGACAAAACTTATCTTGGTTTGTTACGAACACGGATTATTTTACATCCAGACAAAACTTATCTTGGTTTGTTACGAACACGGATTATTTTACATCCAGACAAAACTTATCTTGGTTTGTTTCGAACACGGATTATTTTACATCTAGACAAGACTTATCTTGGTTTGTTACGAACACGGATTATTTTACATCCAGACAAGATTTATCTTGGTTTGTTAGGAACACGGATTATTTTACATGTAGACAAAACTTATCTTGGTTTGTTACGAACACGGATTATTTTACATGTAGACAAAACTTATCTTGGTTTGTTACGAACACGGATTATTTTACATGCAGACAAAACTTATCTTGGTTTGTTACGAACACGGATTATTTTACATGTAGACAAAACTTATCTTGGTTTGTTACGAACACGGATTATTTTACATGCAGACAAAACTTATCTTGGTTTGTTACGAACACGGATTATTTTACATGTAGACAAAACTTATCTTGGTTTGTTACGAACACGGGTTATTTTACATGTAGACAAAACTTATCTTGGTTTGTTACGAACACGGGTTATTTTACATGTAGACAAAACTTATCTTGGTTTGTTACGAACACGGGTTATTTTACATCTAGACAAAACTTATCTTGGTTTGTTACGAACACGGATTATTTTACATCTAGACAAAACTTATCTTGGTTTGTTACGAACACGGATTATTTTACATCCAGACAAGACTTATCTTGGTTTGTTACGAACACGGATTATTTTACATCCAGACAAGACTTATCTTGGTTTGTTACGAACACGGATTATTTTACATCCAGACAAGACTTATCTTGGTTTGTTACGAACACGGATTATTTTACATCTAGACAAGACTTATCTTGGTTTGTTTCGAACACGGATTATTTTACATCTAGACAAGACTTATCTTGGTTTGTTATGAACACGGATTATTTTACATCTAGACAAGACTTATCTTGGTTTGTTACGAAGTTACGAACACGGATTATTTTACATCCAGACAAAACTTGATGTAAATTGTCTAAAATATTATTCACACTGACTAAAAGTAGAACAGAATATTTTTGCCCACAAATAAATGCTAAAGACGTAACGTGAAGCAAGTTCAACGCAGTTACTTTAGCCTAACGTAGCATACGTTAATGATACTACAACTTTCAATGAGGTTTATTTATGGAAAGCACGTAACCATAAGCATAGCTATGAGAGAAAAGTGTGTTTGTACAAAGAGATAATCACCTGTAAGAAGTCTAATGAAACTTGGTTCACGTTTTACAGAAAACAGTGATATATGATTGTGACGTTTTAGGCCTAACGAACTTCATTATCTATGAAACCAAAGCACCATGGATAATTAGGAAGGGTCACAATTTAATACGTTTATACTAGAACTAACGGCCACATGGGGAGGGCGCTTGAGTCGTAATCTGAAGTTATGGGGGCGTTATTATATTACGGTCAATCTCATTATTTATTGGTAAAAGAGTAATCAAAGAGTTGGCGGTGGGTGATGATGACTAGCTGCCTTCCCTCTAGTCTTACACTGCTAAATTAGGGATGGATAGTACAGATAGCGGCCCGGCATAACCAGGTGGTTTAAGGCATTCGACTCGTAATCCGAGGGTCGCGGGTTCGAATCCCCGTCGCACCAGACTTGCTCTCCCTTTCAGCCGTGGAGGCGTTATAATGTGACAGTCATTCCCACCATTCGTTGGTAAAAGAGTAGCCCAAAAGTTGGCGGTGGGTGATGATGACTAGCTCCCTTCCCTCTAGTCTTACACTGTAAAATTAGGGACGGCTAGCGCAAATAGCCCTCGTGTAGCTTTGCGCGAAATTAAAAAACAAACAAACTAAATCTGAGAAATTCGTGTGACGTCTTCGACATAATACACAAAATATTCCAAAGACTTGGAACAGAAAGTTAGGATAAAATGAATGAACTTTAAGTTTAGATAGATCTATGTAGCTAAAGTCACGGATGGTGACAGTTAGAAAACCTTTAACGTTTAATAGTCCAAAGTGAAACTATTTTATAAATATCTTTTTTTTACTGCTTATTTAGTTCAGTTTTCATGAAACACTAAAAAGTTGTTTTTTTTTCGAATATCGAATTAGTTATAGAATATTTAACCTGTTCAGTGCCGTAGACGAAATAACTCGTCCAATCCGATCGGTAACACAGTGCCACGAACGAGTTAATACGTTATCAATAATACCTAACTTCAATGCCAGATGTCAGCACCGTACATGCATTTGACCTACTTACAAATTGTTTCACTTTCGATCCAAAATTACGTCACGAAAAAAGATACAAAATGAAAAAGCTTTAGAGTTGTATTGTAGCAGCTGAAATACTTGGCAGTCAACAGGTTATTTGTGAGCTCTGATAAAATATGAATAAAAATCTATGTTCAACGAAGTATTTCGTTCGTAATGCTCAACTGATTATTTGGGTTTCTCATAATTATATTTGTTTCAGGCTTAGAAAAGTAAAAATGGATCAACGAAAACTAATGGACAGCGCTAGTACAATTACCGATATGGCGAAGGTAAAAAATATTGTTTTTATTCTGTTATGATAATTCATTAAATTCTAATTAAACAGATTCATTATAATTGTACAGCACAAAGATTTGTTTAATAAAATTAGAAACTTTACATTTTCTATCATTTAATTTTGAATACGTAGATTTTCATTCCTATTTGCGTTTTGTCTGAACAATAACACATGTAACACAATGTTTATTATAACACTTTGTAACACAATGTTTATTATAACACTATGTAACACAATGTTTATTATAACACTATGTAACACAATGTTTATTATAACACATGTAATACAATGTTTATTATAACACTATGTAAAGACAATGTTTATTATAACACATGTAACACAATGTTTATTATTACACTATGTAACACAATGTTTATTATAACACTATGTAAACAAAATGTTAATTAAACACTATGTAACACAATGTTTATTATAAAACATGTAATAAAATGTTTATTATAACACTATGTAACAATGTTTATTATAACACTATGTAACACAATGTTTATTATAACACTATGTAACACAATGTTTATTATAACACTATGTAACACAATGTTTATTATAACACATGTAATACAATGATTATTATAACACTATGTAAAGACAATGTTTATTATAACACATGTAACACAATGTTTATTATAACACTATGTAACACAATGTTTATTATAACACATGTAATACAATGTTTATTATAACACTATGTAAAGACAATGTTTATTATAACACATGTAACACAATGTTTATTATTACACTATGTAACACAATGTTTATTATAACACTATGTAAACAAAATGTTAATTAAACACTATGTAACACAATGTTTATTATAAAACATGTAATAAAATGTTTATTATAACACTATGTAACAATGTTTATTATAACACTATGTAACACAATGTTTATTATAACACTATGTAACACAATGTTTATTATAACACATGTAATACAATGATTATTATAACACTATGTAAAGACAATGTTTATTATAACACATGTAACACAATGTTTATTATAACACTATGTAACACAATGTTTATTATAAAACATGTAATAAAATGTTTATTATAACACTATGTAACAATGTTTATTATAACACTATGTAACACAATGTTTATTATAACGCTATGTAAACAAAATGTTAATTAAACACTATGTAACACAATGTTTATTATAACACATGTAATAAAATGTTTATTATAACACTATGTAACAATGTTTATTATAACACTATGTAACACAATGTTTATTATAACACTATGTAAACACAATGTTTACCACTTCTTGTTCCTGTACAGAAAGTGTTATTACTTATTCCTAAAGTAAATGGAAAAGACCTACTTTTTTCTCTTTAAACTTTGCTTTTGTGACCTGGGAGTGTATAATGAAAACATGATGGGAGACTATATTTGGTGACTGATACGTGAAAGTTATTTACATTACAGTCACAAATCTCGAAAAACTACTCACTTCTAAACATGTTTGTATTACTTTAGTATAAATACATGTAAATCTTGATTCATATGTTGTTTTATTCAGACCTTATGTAAATGTACAAATTTGCCCGTTTTTACATATAAAATAGGTTAATTTCTAAATTTCATTATCCAGGTCACAAAAGCAAAGTTTGAAGGGAATAATGACCACTTTCTGTAACTTTACAACATAAGTAATTAAACACACACTATCCAGGAACAAAATTTGTGTTACATAATGTTATCAACAGACTAAATAGTGTATTTCATCACTATTGTGGCTGAGGTGTAAACAGTTGTTACTAATGCAAGTTAAATTTGTAAAATAAGTCACAGTTTATATATGTAAGACCGAAAACTAATTTCTTAATAAATTCTAAATAACGACAAACAAAATAAGTTTAAAATGTTTAATAAATATGGGTTTAAAATGAGGTGTGTTTCTAAATGTATAAATTGAAAGTTATTACTCTAATTACATATCATATGTCACATCTTTAATCGTCAGTATAGTTATTAAAAGACAAAATTCAGCTGAAATGTCTTTCAAAGACGTCTTGAGGGTTGTCGATTTTCCTCGTCGTTCATTGGACGAAAATAATGAAATTTTCTATCTTTTGTTTTTTTTTTAGCGAAAGGTATTGGTTTCGGTTATATATCGTAAAAGAATGTGATTTGCTGTTTCAAACTGGCTGGAAAAGATGCTCCTGGTGTCGAGGTTAAATTAAAAGTTAACTTTATTAGGAACATCGTATTTTGTTTCCATTTCTCGTGTTGAGCACGAGATACATTGGTATTTAATGGAAGTTATTAATGCTGTTATATCCTGAAAAATAAATGACGTATCTATAGAGTTGTGTAGTTTCTTCTTTTCACACCCAGGGAGTATCGCTGTTTCATTTTATCTTTCTGACGTCGTGTGACGTCATATTATTACGTCATATTTCAAGTTCTTAGTGTTAATAATAAATTACTTGAAAGTAATGTTCAAGAAACTTGGTGTTAACTGTTTTCATCCAAGTGTGTTAAGGCGTTCGACTCGTAATCTGAGGGTTGCGGGTTTGAATCCCGGTCGCAACAAACATGCTCGCTCTATCAGCCGTAGGAGCATTATAATGTGACAGTCAGTCCCTCTATTCGTTGGTAAAAGAGTAGCCCAAGAGTTGGCGGTGGGTGGTGACGATTAGCTGCCTTTCCTCTAGTCTTACACTGGTAAATTAGAGACAGCTAGAGCAGATAGCTCTCGTGTAGCTTTGCGCGAATTTCAAAATAGACAAAACAAACATTCTTGTCTTGGTATCGATATTAAGTTCTAATTGAAGATAATGTTACAGAACACAATCCTTGAAATTTTGGGTTCGTGATCTAGACACGCTAACTATTCGGCCAAAAACGAGTATAATATTCTAGTTTTTGACCGAATATCATACTAGCTAGACAATTTAAGCTATATTGTTTAATTATTATTCAACAGTTTGTTCAGTGTGGTGAGTTATTCTGACAATTTAATTATATCACAATTTTGTTGTATCTGTAAGCCGTATACACTAGGCTTATTTAAGTAATTAAAAAACTTAAATATGTTAAAAACTAAACTTCGGTCCACAATGCTTGCGTTTCAAATAATCATGGTTGTATTTTCAGTGTTCTTGAGATTTATAATTGGTGTAGCTATATATTTCTTACAATAAACCGTGGACTTTCTTATAACTTAATTTGCACGTTCCTTCTAAGAAGTGTTCATTACAACTTTAAATTGTCGCGACTTTAAACTAAATATTCCATTTTTTATTGTACAGTCGAAAGATATTTATTTCTAATTCAGCGATTCGTTTAAAAGACGGTAATTGTCAGATCTAAAACTAGTTTTCTTACCTAAAGGTCGTGGAGGACGAGTAGAAATATCTAGAAAACTATAATCAAGTTTCCATGTTAAATGAAACTTCTCTTCGCATCATCTTTCGGTTCATGGCACCGACGTAGTTTTAAAAAATGAGTCCTATTTTTTAACGAACCAGAATCTCATTTTGAGCCTAAACTCTATACTTGTAGAACTTATATTAGACGAATTTATTTCTGCCTCGAGAACTTCTAGGTGAAATTCTGGTATTTACTCTGAGATACACGACCAACTATGTAGAGGTAATTCAATATCCTTTATAATTCATTATGTGGAGGTAATTCAATACCCTTTATAATTCATTATATGGGGGTAATTCAATACCCTTTATAATTCATTATGTGGAGGTAATTCAATACCCTTTATAATTCATTATGTGGAGGTAATTCAATACCCTTTATAATTCATTATGTGGAGGTAATTCAATATCCTTTATAATTCATTATGTGGAGGTAATTCAATACCCTTTATAATTCATTATGTTAAGGTAATTCAATACCCTTTATAATTCATTATGTGGAGGTAATTCAATACCCTTTATAATTCATTATGTGGAGGTAATTCAATACCCTTTATAATTCATTATGTGGAGGTAATTCAATACCCTTTATAATTCATTATGTGGAGGTAATTCAATACCCTTTATAATTCATTCCTTTTTTAATTTACAAAATATCTTGTTCCTTTTTATTTATTAATATTTTATAATTTCAACAATTCTGTCGAGCTTCATAAGAAAGTACACTTAGATGCTTCAGTCGTGTCTGAAAAACAAATATTGAATTGTAGAAGGAAACCTGACGTTATAAGTAAATAATTCTAATTTTCCTTGAAAAGATTTCTTTTCAAACCCAATTCTTTTCACTATCATAATCGTACTTACGTCAATTCACTTCAACGCCCTCTGCCGTGATTTTATTAGCATGATTTACGGCACTGGTAATTAGTGAGAATTGTGACTTTTCAAACAGTATTTTATAGCGCCCTCTTGTGTTCTCTTCCCAGACACAGAACATAATTAGTGAGAATTGTGACTTTTCAAACTGTATTTTATAGCCCTCTTGTGTTCTCTTCCCAGACACAGAACACTGTGTACGAAATTGTTTCCGACATGAACCAACGGCAGGAGACGCTGGAGGAACGAGTGGCCTCACTTGAGGAGCGTCTTGGGATCATTCAAGAGCAGATCCAGTCTCTTCCAGAAACTCTCTCCCTCAGTCTGGCCCAACATCTGGGACAAAAACAGGTTCCCGCCGACCATCGTCAAACCCACCTTCATCCGGACGATGCTGCCTCGCTTGGGGTCCGCCCCAACTGGTCTTCAATGAACTTACCTCCGGGTCAAAAGAGTACTGGAGGATTACATCCCCCTCTGATACCCCGAGCGGGTTCCACAGAAAACTGAATGTATCTGCTACTCGTTAGCGGCAATATTAGTTTGGAATATGTCTCGTTTGCACAAGTTCATGTGAATGTACATACATTGATTGACTTAGACGAGTGGAATGTCCAGTTTTGTGTGTCATTCGTGATGTTGATTTGTTCCCGAATCTAGTCGATTACTTTCTCCGACTGTAAATTTCACTGTAAGGTCGGACCGTCCATGTACGAAAGGATTCCACACTCGCGCGATGTGGCAGTAAAACAAAATAAGTGGTGTACGTTCTTAACTAAAATAGTTCCACAGAGGTTCAGGTCACGTGACGTTTCACGAGAAAACTTAATTGGTTCGACGAAAAATCCGTGAAAGGAATAAGAGTAACAGTTAGTTTGTTACCCATAATCCTTCGTATCCTATGCTGAGAACTCCACTTCTGGGGCGGAGTCACTTAAAACCGACAAGTCCAAGGAATCTACCAGAGATTTATCTGTTTAGACCAAATGAATATTTTTGCAGTGAGGCTCTCAAAAGGTTTGGTTTAACAAAACTTTACGAGATAATTAGAACTTATTGGAAAGAATTACTTTATTGGGTTTACTTAAAACTATTAATTTAACAGCGGAAGAACTTTTGTGAATACTTACAGAAATGTCAAGTAGCCTATAAAGTCGTTCAGAAGAAGTGTAGCAAAATCAGATGGTCGTTGTCACAACAACTAACAGGTTTAGTATTAATTCTTACAAGAGATCTTTGCCAAATTATTTCAGCTTTAACTTACTATGAAAACAAAAATTTGTATTTAGCTGTTCGGGACCTCGTGTACGACAGGTTGCCATCTCAGGGAAGTCAAGTTTCATAACGTACCTGAATATTGTCAAAGAAACGTAATATGCCAAGTTATTCTCAAGAAACAAGGTGACTTCATATAAGTAGATTTACAAGATGGATACGTTATATACAACAAATCTCTCGTGGTAGGTTCAATGTCTGGTTTAATGTGTCTTTTAGTTCGTATCTTGTTTCGGGCCAAGTTCATGAGACCAGAGTGAAGAATCCTCTAATTTTACTTCTAATTAATGGAATTAAAATCAGTTGACAACAGGTGGAGAAATCGATAAATTGTGTCTTGTTCCTCTCTCTACTCGTAGAGTTTCATTGGTGTTTTTTAAAACAGATGAACAATCACATTTGTGAATCTCTCTTCACTGAATACATAATTAATATACTGTTTCACTTGCTCTCTTCATCTTATCCTATTGTGTCAGCGGTAATTCTGAAAACACTGGGTTTCAAACCCGTGGTGGGTATGGCACAAATAGTCCCCATTGTGTATCATTGTGCGTAAAAACAAATATACAAAGTTTTTAACTTATTGTTGAGCTGATAGTAAAACAATCCGAAGAGCGAAGATCACATTTGAAAACAAACACGAAGCTGCGAAACCCGTACGCCCTCACAAGTAGGTTCTTTTTAGCCCTCAGTAAGGCAAACATAAGTGTAAACAGCCCATCGATTTTATGTTATAAGTTCTGAACGTTTATTTAAAGTGCTGTGATGAAACTGGTTTCCAGCGATGTTGGTTGGTTGGTTTAGTGTTTTGTGGCTCTCTGTGCCTCAGCGATGAACCACCGAAACAGTTTGAAGTTAAGCACAAAGTTACCCAATGTGCCGCTGTGCCACTGGTGGCACCACGAGAACATTGAAAAAAAATGTTTTGGGTGTTTCTTACATTCAAGTTATTTTGTTGTCGATACAAGGAGAGCTTAAAATAATTATTAAAAATCATTAATTATTAGTTTCTGTCCATGAACCACCATGCTGAACAAATAAATAATTCTAAAACGAACTTTACACTTTATAACATTTATAATAACAATGCCTATAAGTAGACGTAAATATCACGCAGTTAAGAATGTATACAGACATAGACGTTAATATCACTGTACATTTAATACAAAGTTCACCATTCATGTGCCATTAAAATTCTATTCTATACATGCAACAGTTATCGTGTGTTTTTATTGTTTTATCTATGTTTATAAATGTACGACTTCATTACTCTCAATTGTTAAAACAAAACACAATCTCTTTTAAAAGATGTCGGGCTAAAAGAAATAATCAGTTGATGGGATGGAATGTCTCATCATGACATATCAAGTTAACTGTTAAGTATCTAGGATGACATGTCTCATCATGAGGTGTGGAATTAAATTAACTCTTAAGTATCTAGGATGACATGTCTTATCATAATGTGTGGAATTAAATTAACTGTTAAGTATCTAGGATGACATATCTCATCATGAGATGTGGAATTAAATTAACTGCTAAGTATCTAGGATAACGTCTCATAATGAGGTGAGGAATTAAATTAACTGCTAAGTATCTGGGATAACATGTCTCATCATGAGATGTGGAATAAAATTAACTGTTAAGTATCTAGAATGACATGTCTCATAATGAGGTGAGGAATTAAATTAACTGATAAGTATCTGGGATGACATGTCTCATTATGAGGTGTGGAATTAAATTCACTGTTAAGTATCTAGGATGACATGTCTCATCATGAAGTGTGGAACTAAATTAACTATTAAGTAGCTAGGATGATATGTCTCATTATGAGGTGTGGAATTAAATTAACTGTTAAGAATCTAGGATGACATGTCTCATTATCAGGTGTGGAATTAAATTAATTGTTAAGTATCTAGGATGACATATCTCATCATGAGATATGGAATTAAATTAACTTAAGTATCTAGGATGACATGTCTCATCATGAGATGTGGAATTAAATTAACTGTTAAGTATCTAGGATGACATGTCTTATCATGAGGTGAGGAATTAAATTAACTGTTAAGTATCTAGGATGACATGTCTCATTATGAGGTGTGGAATTAAATTAACTGTTAAGTATCTAGGATGGCATGTCTTATCATGTGGTGAGGAATTAAATTAACTGTTAAGTATATAGGATAACATGTCTTATCATAATGTGTGGAATTAAATTAACTGTTAAGTATTTAGGATGACATGTCTCATCATGAGCTGTGGAATTAAATTAATTGTTAAGTATCTAGGATGACATATCTCATCATGAGATATGGAATTAAATTAAGTATCTAGGATGACATGTCTCATCATGAGATGTGGAATTAAATTAACTGTTAAGTATCTAGGATGACATGTCTCATGATGAGCTGTGGAATTAAATTAACTGTTAAGTATCTTGGATGACATGTCTCATCATGAGGAGTGGAATTAAATTAACTGTTAAGTATCTAGGATGACATATCTCATTATGAGGTGTGGAATTAAATTAACTGTTAGGTATCTAGGATGACATGTCTTATCATGAGGTGAGGAATTAAATTAACTGTTAAGTATATAGGATAACATGTCTTATCATGAGGTGTGGAATTAAATTAACTGTTAAGTTTCTAGGATGACATGTCTTATCATGAGGTGAGGAATTAAATTAACTTAAGTATCTAGGATGACATGTCTCATCATGAGATGTGGAATTAAATTAACTGTTAAGTATCTAGGATGACATGTCTCATCATGAGGTGAGGAATTAAATTAACTGTTAAGTATCTAGGATGACATGTCTCATCATGAAGTGTGGAATTAAATTAACTCTTAAGTATCTAGAATGACATGTCTCATCATGAGGTGTGGAATTAAATTATCTGTTAAGTATCTAGTATGACATGTCTTATCATGAGGTGAGGAATTAAATTAACTGTTAAGTATCTAGGATGGCATGTCTTATCATGAGGTGAGGAATTAAATTAACTGTTAAGTATCTAGGATGACATGTCTCATCTTAAGGTGAGGAATTAAATTAACTGTTAAGTACATAGGTTGACATGTCTCATAATGAAGTGTGGAATTAAATTAACTGTTAAGTATCTAGGATGACATGTCTCATCATTAAGTGGGGAATTAAATTAACTTTTAAGTATCTAGGATGACATGTCTCATCATGAAGTGTGGAATTAAATTAACTGTTAAGTATCTAGGATGACATGTCTCATCATTAAGTGTGGAATTAAATTAACTTTTAAGTATCTAGGATGACATGTCTCATCATGAGGTGTGGAATTAAATTAACTGTTAAGTATCTAGGATGACATGTCTCATTATTAGGTGTGGAATTAAATTAACTGTTAAGTATCTAGGATGACATGTCTCATCTTGAGGTGAGGAATTAAATTAACTGTTAAGTATCTAGGATGACATGTTTCATCATGAAGTATGGAACTAAATTAACTATTAAGTATTTAGAATGACATGTCTCATTATGAGGTGTGGAATTAAATTAACTGTTAAGTATCTAGGATGACGTCTCATCATGAGGAGTGGAATTAAATTAACTGTTAAGTATCTAGGATGACATGTCTCATCATGAGGTGTGGAATTAAATTAACTGTTAAGTATCTAGGATGACATGTCTCATCATGAGGTGTGGAATTAAATTAACTGTTAGGTATCTAGGATGACATGTCTCATCATGAGGTGTGGGATTAAATTAACTGTTAAGTATCTAGGATGACATGTCTCATCATGAGGTGTGGAATTAAATTAACTGTTAAGTATCTAGGATGACATGTCTCATCATGAGGAGTGGAATTAAATTAACTGTTAAGTATCTAGGATGACATATCTCATTATGAGGTGTGGAATTAAATTAACTGTTAGGTATCTAGGATGACATGTCTCATCATGAGGTGTGGGATTAAATTAACTGTTAAGTATCTAGGATGACATGTCTCATCATGAAGTGTGGAATTAAATTAACTGTTAAGTATCTAGGATGACATGTCTCATCATGAAGTGTGGAATTAAATTAACTGTTAAGTATCTAGGATGACATATCTCATTATGAGGTGTGGAATTAAATTAACTGTTAAGTATCTAGGATGACATATCTCATTATGAGGTGTGGAATTAAATTAACTGTTAAGTATCTAGAATGACATGTCTCATCATGAGGTGTGGAATTAAATTAACTGTTAGGTATCTAGGATGACACGTCTCATTATGAGGTGTGGAATTAAATTAACTGTTAAGTATCTAGGATGACATGTCTCATCATGAGGAGTGGAATTAAATTAACTGTTAAGTATCTAGGATGACATGTCTCATCATGAGGAGTGGAATTAAATTAACTGTTAAGTATCTAGGATGACATATCTCATTATGAGGTGTGGAATTAAATTAACTGTTAAGTATCTAGGATGACATATCTCATTATGAGGTGTGGAATTAAATTGACTGTTAAGTATCTAGGATGACATGTCTCATCATGAGGAGTGGAATTAAATTAACTGTTAGGTATCTAGGATGACATGTCTCATCATGAGGTGTGGGATTAAATTAACTGTTAAGTATCTAGGATGACATGTCTCATCATGAGGAGTGGAATTAAATTAACTGTTAAGTATCTAGAATGGCATGTCTCATCATGAGGTGAGGAATTAAATTAACTGTTAAGTATCTAGGATGACATGTCTCATCATGAGGAATGGAATTAAATTGACGACCAAATATTTCAAAAATATATCTGAGTAATTAATTTTAAATACAGTATAAGAGAACATGGAGAAATAGATGGGCAAATAATGACTTCATTGTTATCAAGGTATTAGAATAAAGTATTAATACGAGAGGATTTAATACGTGTGGCATTTGGGCAGCTTTTCGATAAACACAACATGAATCGTTGGACTCGTTTTATCTACCTGCCTATAAACGTAAGTGACAAGCTATTGGGCATTTGGTTTGAAAGGTATTGATGCGTTTCTAATGCGTTTAAATTGTTTGTTACTCATAAAAATAAATTTATAACTTCAAGGTAAAGGAACACTGAACAAAGCATAACTTAAGTGCAGTAGTGATCTGCCACCTCGAAAGTTCATTTATGGTGACATTAATGGAGAAAATTTTAATATATTTTATTTGTAAATCGTATAATTAACACTGCCTTGATTTCCACCATGTATTTGTGTGGTGTTATGAGATTAGTTCGAGAACTTTGTTTGTTTTTCACTGATTCACTTCTGTAATTCTTTTATAAATTCAAATGAAACACGCCTGTAGAAGCTTCTCCATCTTTTATTGTAGTAAACTTGTTTTATGTATTCTCGATCGACAATTTCGGTTCGACGCTTCCGTTTATAGCTTCATCAGGGCTCGCAGCATATATGTTGACAAAGTTTGTGACCTTATACTTTTTATTGGAGAACATCTTGACCGATCGTCATCAAGCGTTGCTTGTGCATCATGTTTGTTTTAAGGCAAGAACGTCGGGAATCCTGGCGGCGACTTCAATCAAAAAGGAATAAATTTTCCTGTAATTGTCCATCTGTACGTCAGAAAAATAATGTTAATAGAAGATAATAAATTTATTCATAATCAGTGATGTCGATAAACCCACTTGTTGAGAAATTTATATGGAAAAACGGCTCGTTTGGGTTGAGAAAATATTTTACGTAGAAGAGCGAACAACGTTTCGACCTTCTTCGGTCATCGTCAGGTTCACAAAGGTTTCTGCTTTGAAATTTCGTTACTGCCAAACTTTTCTGAAGACATTTTGGGAATAGGGTTAAGTCGAATGTGTTTAAATTTTATATTAATGTAGACATATGACCGCTTCTCAGATGAAAACCGTGATGTAATTATTAAAAGAATCAGTTTGTTTAGAATTAAGCACAAAGCTACACAATGGACTATCTGTACCTTGCCCATCACGGGTATCGAAACCTGGTTTCTAGCGGTGTGAGTCTGCTGTGCTACTGGGGGTCAAAGGCAACCGTTACGCACATAATTTTTACTATATATTATACAGGTTTTCGACGTCTTTAATAGGTTAGTTATGAAACAAGTAACTGGTTTGTGGTAATTATTTCGTGGCTTTACCACATTCACTTTCTTTCATAATCACAAAATATTTCCATATCTTTAGATGTGAGAACTTTAAATGCTTTAAAAATATTGAAATATACAGTGTAGAAAAATAATAATTTTTTTGCACTTACGAGCATGTGTAAGTAGAATGTTAACCACGTGCAGTTGTAGAGGTTTAAGAAGGTAGAAACTTTACATAACACAAAATGTTTATGAAATTTTTTCCACCAGTATAGATCTTAGTTTTGATGACGTCAGATATAGGGTTTTGTCAATATCTTAATGCTCTTGTACAAGTGAAAGTCATTCCTTAGGATGAATCTATTGGCCGAAACGGAGGTGCTATATATATATATATATGTGGCAAGTTTTGCTCTGAGTGTTTGTTGTTGTTTTTTACTATAGTTTGGTAAAGATTTTATGTAGATAGTGTGTAGCTGTTTTCTTTCTTTCTTTCTTTCTCTCTCTCTCTCTGTCTTTTTTTTTGGGGGGGACTTCTTCTAATCTGTGTCTATTTTCGTGCTTAATGTGCGTTGTTTTACATATTTTAAGATGCCTTTGAAAGGAGTGTTTAACATTTTAAAGTTAGGCCTAACGATTTCTGACGTACTGGTTCTTTGTATAAGTTGTGTTTATCTGTTTTTATTTATCTAAAAAATTAAAGCAACATAGGCGAACAAGTTAAATGAACGTGTTATATGTTGCAACTTTTGTAATCCAGAATTAACTTTAACGAGTTGGCTAAAAGTTTGAATGGGTTAGCTTGAATTAAAAGTTGTATACACATAAGGTAATTTTCGTACCCAACCGGTGTGGACTTTTAATATGTAATAATGTTTAACAAACACATTTCCCAAAATTTCCTACAAAATATCACACGATGCAAGTTCCTTAAGAACTCATTTTCATATTGTGTATAGGCTGCTTTTCCTTCGTAATGTTGTACAGCCTGTAATATATATATTCGCCTTAGAATATTTAACATAAAACTGTCATGTAAAGATTCGTTTCTATATTGAAAAAATAAACGTTATTTATTCTTACTTTGTGTGTACTGAATTTAGTTAAGATCAATGTTTATTAAACCTAAAATTATCAACAGAGTCTATAAATGTGATCAGATTTTCAAACTTACTATTTATCACCAAACTCATTTTGGGTTATAGAGTTTTAATAGCTCATCAGAGATGCACAAAAACACTATTTATATATTCCCCTTTTCAATTGTGCTATTATTTGGCAAGAGATTGTCCAATATGCCCGGCTTGGCCAGGTGGTTAGGGCACTCGACTCGTAATCTGAGGGTCCCGGGTTCGCATCCCTCGTTACATCAAACATGCCCGCCCTTTCAGCCGTTGGTAAAAGAGTAGCCCAACAGTTGGCGGTGGGTGGTGATGACTAGTCTTATAATGCTAAATTATGAACGGCTAGCGCAGATAGCCCTCGTGTAGCTTTGCGCGAAATTCAAAAACAATTGTCTAATAGTTAATGGTAAGTGCTGACCTCAATAAATGAATCTTCAACCAAATTGGTATGGAGATTTATTTAGTGTATGAGAAGATACGTACAAACATTGAGTTTTGCTGTTTTTATGTGCATTTTAAACACTACTTTGCCCCCTGTTGATGGATTTTCATTAAATTTCGCATGAAGGTTTAGTCTGTTGGGAGATACATGCAAACTGTAGTTTCACATTTTGTATTTTGCACTGTTGTGGGCGTTTTGAGATATTTTGCAATCACATATAAGAGAAACAACTTTTCATGTCCTAAGATCAGCTTTCGTTAACCATGAATTAAAGTAACTTCTGTTAAGGGACTGGTACCCCAGCTATTAAAAATAAATATAAATTAAGGTTTATGTTTGTTTTGAATTTCGCGTAAAGCTACACGAGAGTTATCTGCGCTAGCCGTCCCTAATTTAGCAGTGTAAGACTAGAGAGAAGGCAGCTAGTTATCACCGCTTTTTGGCATTTTAGATACAAACTATGACTTTAATAAGAGATACCACATCAGGTCCATGATAAGTACAAACTATGACTTTAATAAGAGATACCGTGTCAGGTCCATTATAAGTACAAACTATGACTTTAATAAGAGATACCAAGTCAGGTCCATGATAGGTAATAACTATGACTTTAATAAGAGATACCACGTCAAGTCCATGATAAGTACAAACTATGACTTTAGTAAAAGATACCGCGTCAGGTCCATGATAGGTACAAACTATGACTTTAATAAGAGATACCGCGTCAGGTCCATGATAGGTACAAACTATGACTTTAATAAGAGATACCGTGTCAGGTCCATTATAAGTACAAACTATGACTTTAATAAGAGATACCAAGTCAGGTCCATGATAGGTAATAACTATGACTTTAATAAGAGATACCAAGTCAGGTCCATGATAAGTACAAACTATGACTTTAATAAGAGATACCGCGTCAGGTCCATAATAGATAGAAACTATAATTTTAATAAGATATACCGCGTCAGGTCCATGATAGATACAAACTATGACTTTAATAAGAGATACCGCGTCAGGTCCATGATAGATACAAACTATGACTTTAATAAGAGATACCGCGTCAGGTCCATGATAGATACAAGCTATAATTTTAATAAGATATTCCGGGTCAGGTCCATGATAAGTACAAACTATGACTTTAATAAGATATACCGCGTCAGGTCCATGATAGATACAAACTATGACTTTAATAAGAGATACCGCGTCAGGTCCATGATAGATACAAGCTATAATTTTAATAAGATATACCGCGTCAGGTCCATGATAGATACAAACTATGACTTTAATAAGAGATACCGCGTCAGGTCCATGATAGATACAAACTATGACTTTAATAAGAGATACCGCGTCAGATCCATGATAGATACAAACTATAACTTTAATAAGAGATACCGGGTCAGGTCCATAATAAGTACAAACTATAACTTTAATAAGAGATACCGGGTCAGGTCCATAATAAGTACAAACTATGACTTTATTAAGAGATACCGGGTCAGGTCCATAATAAGTACAAACTATAACTTTAATAAGAGATACCGGGTCAGGTCCATAATAAGTACAAACTATAACTTTAATAAGAGATACCGGGTCAGGTCCATAATAAGTACAAACTATGACTTTAATAAGAGATACCGCTTCAGGTCCATGATAGATATAAACTATGACTTTAATAAGAGATACCGCGTCAGATCCATGATAGATACAAACTATAACTTTAATAAGAGATACCGGGTCAGGTCCATAATAAGTACAAACTATAACTTTAATAAGAGATACCGGGTCAGGTCCATAATAAGTACAAACTATGACTTTAATAAGAGATACCGCGTCAGGTCCATGATAGATACAAACTATGACTTTAATAAGAGATACCGCATCAGATCCATGATAGGTACAAACTATGACTTTAATAAGAGATACCGCGTCAGGTTTATGATAGGTACAAACTATGACTTTAATAAGAGTACCACGTCAGGTCCATGATAAGTACAAACTATGACTTTAATAAGAGATACCGCATCAGATCCATGATAGGTACAAACTATGACTTTAATAAGAGATACCGCGTCAGGTTTATGATAGGTACAAACTATGACTTTAATAAGAGATACCGCGTCAGGTTTATGATAGGTACAAACTATGACTTTAATAAGAGATACCGCGTCAGATCCATGATAGGTACAAACTATGACTTTAATAAGAGATACCGCGTCAGGTCCATGATAGATACAAACTATAACTTTAATAAGAGATACCGCGTCAGGTCCATGATAAGTACAAACTATGACTTTAATAAGAGATACCGGGTCAGGTCCATGATAAGTACAAACTATAACTTTAATAAGATATACCGCATCAGGTCCATGATAGATACAAACTATGACTTTAATAAGAGATACCGCGTCAGGTCCATGATAGGTACAAACTATGACTTTAATAAGAGATACCACGTCAGGTCCATGATAAGTACAAACTATGACTTTAATAAGAGATACCGCGTCAGGTCCATGATAGATACAAACTATAACTTTAATAAGAGATACCGCGTCAGGTTTATGATAGGTACAAACTATGACTTTAATAAGAGATACCGGGTCAGGTTCATAATAAGTACAAACTATGACTTTAATAAGATATACCGCGTCAGGTTTATGATAGGTACAAACTATGACTTTAATAAGAGATACCGCGTCAGGTCCATGATAGGTACAAACTATGACTTTAATAAGAGATACCGCGTCAGGTTTATGATAGGTACAAACTATAACTTTAATAAGAGATGCCACGTCAGGTCCATGATAAGTACAAACTATGACTTTAATAAGAGATACCGCGTCAGGTTTATGATAGGTACAAACTATGACTTTAATAAGAGATACCGGGTCAGGTTCATAATAAGTACAAACTATGACTTTAATAAGAGATACCACGTCAGGTTTATGATAAGTACAAACTATGACTTTAATAAGAGATACCGCGTCAGGTCCATGATAAGTACAAACTATGACTTTAATAAGAGATACCGGGTCAGGTCCATGATAGGTACAAACTATGACTTTAATAAGAGATACCGCGTCAGGTCCATCTTTAACCGTTATTAAGATGGACTAAATTTGGTCATAATAATGGTTAAAGATGGACTTAATTTGGTCAAAATAACGGTTAAATATGGACTAAATTTGATCATAATAACGGTTAAAAATGGACTAAATTTGGTCATAATAACGGTTAAAGATGGACTAAATTTGGTCATAATAACGGTTAAAATTGGACTACATTTGGTCATAATAACGGTTAAAGATGGACTAAATTTGGTCATAATAACGGTTAAAATTGGACTACATTTGGTCATAATAACGGTTAAAGATGGACTAAATTTGGTCATAATAACGGTTAAAAATGGACTAAATTTGGTCATAATAATGGTTAAAGATGGACATTATTTGGTCAAAATAACGGTTAAAAATGGACTAAATTTGATCATAATAACGGTTAAAATTGGACTACATTTGGTCATAATAACGGTTAAAGATGGACTAAATTTGATCATAATAACGGTTAAAGATGGACTAAATTTGGTCATAATGACGGTTAAAAATGGACTAAATTTGGTCATAATAATGAATAAAGATGGACTAAATTTGGTCATAATAACGTTTTAGAAATTTTAATTCAAAATTTCTTTTTTTCAAGCCCTAAAATTTTTTGTTTTTTATTCAGAAGTAAATTCGAAGCAAGTCGGAATATTCATCCCAGATCAAGGAAAAAGCTATGTTCAATAATCACCCAATACCAAATGATAACTTCTTTCTATTGTCATTAATTTAATCAATTTCATATTCTCAGTGTTTATTATTTGATAATTATTAATATTTTAACGTGTGTGTTTTCTTATAACAAAGCCATAGCATTGCAAATCCTAAGACATATCACTGTCTCACCAAAGGACATTGTCTACGTACCGAAAATTATGAGTTATGTATAGTAACCCTGAAGAAGCCACAAATAAAAATATATTGTTTTATATTTATCTGGAGAGTAAAGGTCTTTTTTTCTTAACTTTTATCAAACTGAAAGTATAAAGTGAAACGTATAAATAACACAATTGAAACAGTATTTGTTGATCTATTAATTTGGAGTCTCCCTTGATTAAAGAGGTTTGTTTTTTATAATTAAAACGTTAGTAATATAAAAGAAAATAGCTTAATACAAAAATGATTTAAGTTTTAAATTTAATCTGTATTTTTACTTTCATAATTTTATGCATTTGGCTGTAGGCTTGTTGATAGCATACTACTTTATATTATGCTTGTTAATATCAACACTCACTACACTTATAAGGTTACTCTGAAATACACTAGTCACGCTCAAATTGCACCCCTGTCACCAAAATCGTAATGGACAGACAATAATCAAACGATTTTATTTGAATAGATACATCTTGGCTTTTTTTACTCCTCTTGTTTCGAGAAATAAAAAAAAAATCAAGCATAACGTAACTTGACACACATGAGCTTTTACGTATTAACACTGGAAATAAACGATCTTATCACAACAAAATGTAGTTTTTATTTAATTAGACACTCAACGTTTCGCTTCTTTACAGCCTCTTCAAGAGCATTCGCCAAACCGAAACTGACAGTACAAAGTTTTTCGTGTTTTACTAAACGCTCTAGGAGGCCTGGCATGGCCGAGCGCGTAAGGCATGCGACTCATAATCCGAGGTTCGCGCCCGCGTCGCGCTAAACATGCTCGCCCTCCCAGCCGTGGGGGTGTATAATGTGACGGTCAATCCCACTATTCATTGGTAAAAGAGTAGCCCAAGAGTTGGCAGTGGGTGGTGATGACTAGCTGCCTTCCCTCTAGTCTTACACTGCTAAATTAGGGACGGCTAGCACAGATAGCCCTCGAGTAGCTTTGTGCGAAGTTCCAAAACAAACAAACAAACTAAACGCTCTTGAAAAAGCTGTAAAGCTAAACGTTAAGTGTTTTAAATAAAAACTATATTTTGGTGTTATAAGATCGTTCATTTTGAAATGGGATAAAATGAACGCGCCGCTACAATCAGGGTTCAACAATAAAAACACAATTTATTCACAATAACAACATCTATAAATAAATTCAATACAGTTAATAAAAAATGCCTGGTCAGGACATTACATCAATATTAATAAATAATTTATCTTATATATTAATAAGGTAAGCTCAGAGGCTCAATTCTCCTCGGTGGACTCAGCAGATGGTCCGATGTGGCTTTGCTATAAGAAAACACACACACACATATATATTAATAAATAAACAATTAAATAACGGCTTTTATATCCAATACTTTTAAACGACTGAATATGTAAAGCTCTTTCTTCTTCCATCCTTACGGCCCCCAGGTAACACAGCGTTATGTATGCATACTAGCAGTACTATTGATAGAAATCAAGTTTTGATCCTCTTGGTGGGTAAAACTCATTGTGTATGTAGCTTTATGCTCAACAACAAACAAACTGTTCATGTTCGTGACGATTTGTTTTTAGCAACATATTATCTACTTCCTATAAATTTGATGTAAGGTTCATAAATATTTTAAACATTTTCAAATATTGCTGTATTGTATAGTAAACAAGAATAAAACGTAAGAAAAAAAATCATTCAATTTCAAGAAATAATAATATTTATACAGTACTTAATTGAGAGGCGACCTCTAACGGAAACTCTAAACTGCCTCTTTGCATGAGAAGACATTGAGATTTGTGCGAAATGGCAGGGTTGAATTATAAACAAGATATGCCTCCGAAGGGAGGATATTCACCTATTATTTTTGAACGGATTCCAGTAAAAACGTATTTTAATGGTCAGTATATTCAAAAGTTAAGTTTCTAATACTAATACATAGCTTGAATTAACACTTAGCTACACGAAAAAAAACTATAAATAGTACTAGTGTAAGTAGTTAAGCTATTTGAGGTATTTCACCTCTTCAGAGCTGAACTAACTCTAAAAGTGAAGTTGTTTTTGGGCTTGTTGTACTTACACATAACATGGGAGGTCTATTAGTATTACTGTTATGTGTATTTTGTAACGTCTCTTCTGTGTTGTTTGTATTATGAATGTATAACTTAGATTTCGTAGATTTGAAACCATGTTGAACATGAAATTAAAAGATCTAAATTTAAGTTTTAATTTCATCGTTTGTGAGTAGAACTTGGGAAGTTGAAATAAATATGATGAAGATGACCATGAATAGCCATTTGGTATGGAGCTATACTTTTTTTTTTCATGTTTTATGATGTCAGTAAGTTTTCGATAACTGGAATGGATTTTACTGGAATGTGATATTAAGTTCACATGTTAAAGATATCGTTATTGATATGAATAACACCAGGCAGGTAACAAAGAACCATTGGCCCTTTCAGGCTAACCCTATAACCACCACCAAGGAAACTAAATATTTAAACCACCCTTTATTTTTGAGGAAATACTGACCTCTTGTGAGGTTCTGTCAGTATTGTCTCATTCAATAACCTAATTACTCTATTGTAAAACTGACTTGAGCATGCCCAGTTTTCTAAACCTCAATGATTCTCTTTAGTTAATCATATAAACATTGATAAGATCAAAATAAAAATATTGTAAATTACAATCATGTAAACCCTTTCCATAAAGTCAGTGTTCATTGTGAAATAAGGAAACCAAAACTATATATAACAGTTCACACTGCTAGTGCTTTGTATAAACTCAATCAATATGTCTTTAGATACATTGTAACACTGTAACTCTGTCAGTAACTTGGAGTATTAACTTAATGTCATGAGTTATTTTGTTATCACTTTGTTGAGACATTTTCCCTGTTCATGCTTTTGAATGGATTATTATCTGTATAGATGTGTGATCCAAACTGTGATAACTCAAATCTATTAATTTTAACCTAGTGTAATGAAAGGTCATTTGCAAATTATGTATTAATACCACCGATTAGTTCATGTCTTGATGTAACTGTAATGTCCCCTATACAACTGGTATAACAAGTGATTAAAGGATAGATGTATATTATTACTTTTCTCAAAGGTGAATGTACAGAGAGAGCCCTGAAGGACCATATGGTACCTTGGTGACAGTGTACTGTTGTAGTAGTGTCATTTATTTATACTAAAAGGAAAAAGAACTGGCAGGTTTAATGGGAACCTTTGAGCAGTCTGGATACATAAATATCTTGTTTTTGTATGGTATAAAATGTAGAGCCACTAGTTACTGATTTATTTTTACGATATATTACAACTTGTCTTTAGATATAGTTCTTCTTATTAAGTTCATAGATGCTTTTATCCCCTGTTCTTATTGTTTCTTATTTAATTTATCCAACTGACACATCTAATCATTTCCTGTTTGAAAAACCCATCAAGTTATTAGTACATAAGTGATACTTTTAACCAACAATTATGCAATTCTTTGGTAAGTTCACAAAATACCTTATTAAAAACATTTAAGTTTAAATCTGAGAATCGTGATATAGATTATTAAATTTTTTCTACGTAATAAAAAATGTGTACAGTTCCTAAATATATATAGCAGTCTTTGTTACTAGTACACAAGAAGCTAATTATATGCTTGTAAGTCTTCTGAAGGTGTTTAAAAGTATCACTTTTGAGTCCACAAGTGAACAAAAATTGCACCTTTGTTTATATTGTTATGTAGTGGTTTCCTTTAGAATTATAAATCTATTTAATTACCACATACTTTCTTACTGAGTGTTTTGTGGGACAGTTAAGAATCTCTAATTTAGTGAACTATAATTAGCACATGGCAACTAAAGCAGTACCAATGAATTTCTTTATAAACAATGACAATGTCTCGCAAAACTATCCAAACAAAAGCTGGGTAAATTGTAAGACAAATTTTGGTACCCTACTGAAGTCAGTGACAAGCTCTATGTGGGTCCCAACAATTGTATTTAAAAAAACAAAACAACAACCTCTAAACAAACTGTACAACAAAGTAAAACTGTAATTAACACAAGTTACTATTGGAAAGTTTTGTTTATCTTGCTTAGAAAAGTACAGAGTTTGTGTGTTGTAACAAAGTACGTGAAAGTACTCTGTATGAATGTTATAACAAAGTACTCTGTATGAATGTTGTAACAAAGTACTCTGTATGAATGTTATAACAAAGTACTCTGTATGAATGTTATAACAAAGTACTCTCTATGAATGTTATAACAAAGTACTCTGTATGAATGTTGTAACAACAAGTTAAGTTGTGTGTTGTAACAAAGTACTCTGTATGAATGTTATAACAACAAGTTAAGTTGTGTGTTGTAACAAAGTACTCTGTATGAATGTTATAACAAAGTACTCTGTATTAATGTTATAACAAAGTACTCTGTATGAATGTTATAACAAAGTACTCTGTATGAATGTTATAACAACAAGTTAAGTTGTGTGTTGTAACAAAGTACTCTGTATGAATGTTATAACAACAAGTTAAGTTGTGTGTTGTAACAAAGTACGTGAAAGTACTCTGTATGAATGTTATAATAACAAGTTAAGTTGTGTGTTGTAACAAAGTACTCTGTATGAATGTTATAACAAAGTACTCTGTATGAATGTTATAACAAAGTACTCTGTATGAATGTTATAACAAAGTACTCTGTATGAATGTTATAACAAAGTACTCTGTATGAATGTTATAACAACAAGTTAAGTTGTGTGTTGTAACAAAGTACTCTGTATGAATGTTATAACAAAGTACTCTGTATGAATGTTATAACAAAGTACTCTGTATGAATGTTATAACAAGTACTCTGTATGAATGTTATAACAAAGTACTCTGTATGAATGTTATAACAAAGTACTCTGTATGAATGTTATAACAACAAGTTAAGTTGTGTGTTGTAACAAAGTACTCTGTATGAATGTTATAATAACAAGTTAAGTTGTGTGTTGTAACAAAGTGCTCTGTATGAATGTTATAATAACAAGTTAAGTTGTGTGTTGTAACAAAGTACTCTGTATGAATGTTATAACAACAAGTTAAGTTGTGTGTTGTAACAAAGTACTCTGTATGAATGTTATAACAATTGTAACAAAGTACGTGAAAGTACTCTGTATGAATGTTATAACAATTGTAACAAAGTACGTGAAAGTACTCTGTATGAATGTTATAACAATTGTAACAAAGTACGTGAAAGTACTCTGTATGAATGTTATAACAATTGTAACAAAGTACGTGAAAGTACTCTGTATGAATGTTATAACAACAAGTTAAGTTGTGTGTTGTAACAAAGTACTCTGTATGAATGTTATAACAACAAGTTAAGTTGTGTGTTGTAACAAAGTACTCTGTATGAATGTTATAACAACAAGTTAAGTTGTGTGTTGTAACAAAGTATGAATGTTATAACAACAAGTTAAGTTTTATAAGTTAACGTATGAAACTTATTATTTTTCAGTTGTGTAAGTTCTTACTGTCTTCATTGACAACTGCCCATTCAAAACATGAGTTGGTAAACTATAAATAGAGGTTTAACTTTTAGAAACTGTATTGCTCTGGAATGTTGAATCAGCCACTAGTTTTTTGGGATTTTTTTCCTACTTTTATGGCATGATTTATGTATATTAAGAATCATGAGAGAAGTTCAAGAGGTCAGATGTTTCTATCCTTACAGGTTAGTTTAAAAAGTCATATGTTTCTATTCTTACAGGGTAGTTTAAAAAGTCAGATGTTTCTATTCTTACAGGGTAGTTTAAAAAGTCAGATGTTTCTATCCTTACAGGGTAGTTTAAAAAGTCAGATGTTTCTATCCTGACAGGGTAGTTTAAAAGGTCAGATGTTTCAATCCTTACAGGGCAGTTTAAAAGGTCAGATGTTTCTATCCTTACAGGGTAGTTTAAAAGATCAGATGTTTCTATCCTTACAGGGTAGTTTAAAAGATCAGATGTTTCTGTCCTTACTGGGTAGTTTAAAAGATCAGATGTTTTTGTCCTTACTGGGTAGTTTAAAAGATCAGATGTTTTTATCCTTACAGGGTAGTTTAAAAGATCAGATGTTTTTATCCTTACAGGGTATGCTATGTTTGCAGGGTTTACTGCATTGACATCATTTTCAATGTACATGTACTGCCAGAATTTCAAGAAGAGAAGGTGAGTACTTACAGTAGTTAACTATGTGCAGTCATGTGTTTTGTTTAGATATGTGTTTCCTACTAGTTGAGTTAGTATGGCAGTATTATCTGTAGTAAAATGAAATACATACAACTGTTGTGGCAGTATTATCTGTAATAAAATGAACTACACACAATTGTTGTGGCAGTATTATCTATAGTAAAATGAACTACATACAACTGTTGTGGCAGTATTATCTGTAGTAAAATGAACTACATACAACTGTTGTGGCAGTATTATCTGTAGTAAAATGAACTACATACAACTGTTGTGGCAGTATTATCTGTAGTAAAATGAACTACATACAACTGTTGTGGCAGTATTATCTGTAGTAAAATGAACTACATACAACTGTTGTGGCAGTATTACTGTAATAAAATGAACTACATACAACTGTTGTGGCAGTATTATCTGTAGTAAAATGAACTACATACAACTGTTGTGGCAGTATTATCTGTAGTAAAATGAACTACATACAACTGTTGTGGCAGTATTATCTGTAGTAAAATGAACTACATACAACTGTTGTGGCAGTATTATCTGTAGTAAAATGAACTACATACAACTGTTGTGGCAGTATTATCTGTAGTAAAATGAACTACATACAACTGTTGTGGCAGTATTATCTGTAGTAAAATGAACTACATACAACTGTTGTGGCAGTATTATCTGTAGTAAAATGAACTACATACAACTGTTGTGGCAGTATTATCTGTAGTAAAATGAACTACATACAACTGTTGTGGCAGTATTATCTGTAGTAAAATGAACTACATACAACTGTTGTGGCAGTATTATCTGTAGTAAAATGAACTACATACAACTGTTGTGGCAGTATTATCTGTAGTAAAATGAACTACATACAACTGTTGTGGCAGTATTATCTGTAGTAAAATGAACTACATACAACTGTTGTGGCAGTATTATCTGTAGTAAAATGAACTACACACAACTGTTGTGGCAGTATTATCTATAGTAAAATGAACTACATACAACTGTTGTGGCAGTATTATCTGTAATAAAATGAACTACACACAACTGTTGTGGCAGTATTATCTATAGTAAAATGAACTACATACAACTGTTGTGGCAGTATTATCTGTAATAAAATGAACTACACACAACTGTTGTGGCAGTATTATCTATAGTAAAATGAACTACATACAACTGTTGTGGCAGTATTATCTGTAATAAAATGAACTACATACAACTGTTGTGGCAGTATTATCTGTAGGAAAATGAACTATGTACAACTGTTGTGGCAGTATTATCTGTAGGAAAATGAACTATGTACAACTGTTGTGGCAGTATTATCTGTAGTAAAATGAACTACACACAACTGTTGTGGCAGTATTTGTAATAAAATGAACTACATACAACTGTTGTGGCAGTATTATCTATAGTAAAATGAACTACATACAACTGTTGTGGCAGTATTATCTGTAGTAAAATGAACTGCATACAACTGTTGTGGCAGTATTATCTGTAGTAAAATGAACTGCATACAACTGTTGTGGCAGTATTATCTGTAGTAAAATGAACTACATACAACTGTTGTGGCAGTATTATCTGTAGTAAAATGAACTATATACAACTATTATGGCAGTTGATAATATGATACTTGTAGACCTAAGGAGGAAACTCGGTTGTTTTGAAGAAAGCCAATATGAACTTATAACTTCTGTACAAGTGTTATTTTATCAAATTTAAATATTTAGTGCTTCTTAAACTTGATTGTTGTAGCGTAATAGAATTATCGATGTTTCAGCTTTGAGAAGTCGTGGTCCAGTGATCTAAATTTGTTATTTTAGGCTGTATAGATCAATGCAACTTCAAGTTTGATAGATATTTATGACTTGTGTGTTACTGAATACTGTTATCCTAAGTTTTGTTTATCGTTATGTCATAAGTAACATTTGTTTTTTAGACTGTTGAAGATTGAACGGCAGGATGTTATGAATGCACTAGAACCCGTGCTTCTTGCTGAGAGAGACAGAGCGTAAGTTTGTATTTCATTTTAATTACATGAGACAAAAGGAAATATGTGAATAATTAGCCATTAAATCCTTTCAGGAGATATTCATGCTATTTGAGGATTTACATTGAGTAGAAATTATGAGAAAAATCTGAAAACAACACATCAGTGGTACAGTCATCAACTAGCTGACTGTACAGCTATTATCCACTCTGTTGTATTCTATTTGTGGGTTTCTGACATGTTATTTAGTGTAATAAAGTAATCCTTCTAGTCTATAAACTGTTAAACAGATAAGGTTTTAAAAGTGTAACACCAAGTGTTGTGGTTACTTAGTTCTGCTGTAGATATCAGTGTATAACTCTAAATCAAATACATAGATAAATATCAATGTATGCCTGTGAATACATAGTCTTTAATAACATGTTACTGTGTTCTTAACTACCAGAGAATCATACTTTACAGATACCTGTAATATGTTACTGTGTTCTTAACTACCAGAGAATCATACTATACAGATACCTGTAACATGTTACTGTGTTCTTAACTACCAGAGAATCATACTATACAGATACCTGTAACATGTTACTGTGTTCTTAACTACCAGAGAATCATACTATACAGATACCTGTAATATGTTACTGTGTATTTAACTACCAGAGAATCATACTATACAGATACCTGTAATATGTTACTGTGTTCTTAACTACCAGAGAATCATACTATACAGATACCTGTAATATGTTACTGTGTTCTTAACTACCAGAGAATCATACTATACAGATACCTGTAATATGTTACTGTGTTCTTAACTACCAGAGAATCATACTATACAGATACCTGTAATATGTTACTGTGTTCTTAACTACCAGAGAATCATACTATACAGATACCTGTAATATGTTACTGTGTTCTTAACTACCAGAGAATCATACTTTACAGATACCTGTAATATGTTACTGTGTATTTAACTACCAGAGAATCATACTATACAGATACCTGTAACATGTTACTGTGTTCTTAACTACCAGAGAATCATACTTTACAGATACCTGTAACATGTTACTGTGTTCTTAACTACCAGAGAATCATACTATACAGATACCTGTAATATGTTACTGTGTTCTTAACTACCAGAGAATCATACTATACAGATACCTGTAAGATGTTACTGTGTTCTTAACTACCAGAGAATCATACTATACAGATACCTGTAATATGTTACTGTGTTCTTAACTACCAGAGAATCATACTATACATATACCTGTAACATGTTACCGTGTTCTTAACTACCAGAGAATCGTACTTTACATATACCTGTAACATGTTACTGTGTTCTTAACTACCAGAGAATCATACTATACATATACCTGTAACATGTTACTGTGTTCTTAACTACCAGAGAATCGTACTTTACATATACCTGTAACATGTTACTGTGTTCTTAACTACCAGAGAATCATACTTTACAGAAACCTGTAACATGTTACTGTGTTCTTAACGACCAGAGAATCATACTTTACAGATACCTGTAACATGTTACTGTGTTCTTTACAGATATCTGAAGCAACTACGAAGAAATGTTGAAGAAGAACACGAACTGATGAAAAATGTTCCCGGGTGGAAAGTTGGCACATATTATGGAGAACCAGTCTTCAAAACTGTACCAAAGGATAAACTTGTAGATCCAATATTGGAGGAATACTACGCACATGCAAGTAGAAAAGCCTACGATGATAAAGCTTATGAGTTCACATGGCGTTGATGTATTTTTAGACCAGAAAATAAGATGTGCAGTAAAGAAAGTTTCAACGTGTTATAGTAAACAATATGACCTTTACAGTGTAGAATAGTAAACAATATGACCTTTACAGTGTAGAATAATTATATAGATACGAATAGTTGCAGGTTACAAAAAATGTACATTTTGAAGGATATTATAACTGTGTTAGAAATGAGATGTGTTTTGTCTTACTTTATAAAAGACATTCTACTCTCTCTCAGATTTTATAATATGAAGTAAAAAGATACGTAAACAGTCAGTGAAGGTTGAAAAGTATTATAAACGTACCAAATTAAACAGAATATAAACACACCAAGTTAAACAGAATATAAACACACCAAGTTAAACAGAATATAAACACACCAAGTTAAACAGAATATAAACACACCAAGTTAAACAGAATATAAACACACCAAGTTAAACAGAATATAAACACACCAAGTTAAACAGAATATAAACACACCAAGTTAAACAGAATATTAACATACCAAGTTGAACAGAATATTAACATACCAAGTTAAACAGAATATAAACACACCAAGTTAAACAGAATATTAACATACCAAGTTAAACAGAATATAAACATTACTGTGAATCAGAACACTGGATATACCTGTGTAGAATGTGTTGGAACAGAACTATGACCATTACATTACTGTGAATCAGGACACTGGATATACCTGTGTAGAATGTGTTGGAACAGAAATATGACCATTACATTACTGTGAATCAGGACACTGGATATACCTGTGTAGAATGTGTTGGAACAGAAGTATGACCATTACATTACTGTGAATCAGAACACTGGATATACCTGTGTAGAATGTGTTGGAACAGAAGTATGACCATTACATTACTGTGAATCAGGACACTGGATATACCTGTGTAGAATGTGTTGGAACAGAAGTATGACCATTACATTACTGTGAATCAGAACACTGGATATACCTGAATAGAATGTGTTGGAACAGAAGTATGACCATTACATTACTGTGAATCAGGACACTGGATATACCTGTGTAGAATGTGTTGGAACAGAACTATGACCATTACATTACTGTGAATCAGGACACTGGATATACCTGTGAAGAATGTGTTGGAACAGAACTATGACCATTACATTACTATGAATCAGGACACTGGATATACCTGTGTAGAATGTGTTGGAACAGAACTATGACCATTACATTACTGTGAATCAGGACACTGGATATACCTGTGTAGAATGTGTTGGAACAGAACTATGACCATTACATTACTGTGAATCAGAACACTGGATATACCTGTGTAGAATGTGTTGGAACAGAACTATGACCATTACATTACTGTGAATCAGGACACTGGATATACCTGTGTAGAATGTGTTGGAACAGAAGTATGACCATTACATTACTGTGAATCAGAACACTGGATATACCTGTGTAGAATGTGTTGGAACAGAAGTATGACCATTACATTACTGTGAATCAGAACACTGGATATACCTGTGTAGAATGTGTTGGAACAGAAGTATGACCATTACATTACTGTGAATCAGGACACTGGATATACCTGTGAAGAATGTGTTGGAACAGAACTATGACCATTACATTACTGTGAATCAGGACACTGGATATACCTGTGTAGAATGTGTTGGAACAGAAGTATGACCATTACATTACTGTGAATCAGAACACTGGATATACCTGTGTAGAATGTGTTGGAACAGAAGTATGACCATTACATTACTGTGAATCAGAACACTGGATATACCTGTGTAGAATGTGTTGGAACAGAAGTATGACCATTACATTACTGTGAATCAGGACACTGGATATACCTGTGTAGAATGTGTTGGAACAGAAATATGACCATTACATTACTGTGAATCAGGACACTGGATATACCTGTGTAGAATGTGTTGGAACAGAAGTATGACCATTACATTACTGTGAATCAGAACACTGGATATACCTGTGTAGAATGTGTTGGAACAGAACTATGACCATTACATTACTGTGAATCAGAACACTGGATATACCTGTGTAGAATGTGTTGGAACAGAAGTATGACCATTACATTACTGTGAATCAGAACACTGGATATACCTGTGTAGAATGTGTTGGAACAGAAGTATGACCATTACATTACTGTGAATCAGGACACTGGATATACCTGTGTAGAATGTGTTGGAACAGAAGTATGACCATTACATTACTGTGAATCAGAACACTGGATATACCTGTGTAGAATGTGTTGGAACAGAAGTATGACCATTACATTACTGTGAATCAGAACACTGGATATACCTGTGTAGAATGTGTTGGAACAGAAGTATGACCATTACATTACTGTGAATCAGGACACTGGATATACCTGTGAAGAATGTGTTGGAACAGAACTATGACCATTACATTACTGTGAATCAGGACACTGGATATACCTGTGTAGAATGTGTTGGAACAGAAGTATGACCATTACATTACTGTGAATCAGAACACTGGATATACCTGTGTAGAATGTGTTGGAACAGAAATATGACCATTACATTACTGTGAATCAGAACACTGGATATACCTGTGTAGAATGTGTTGGAACAGAAGTATGACCATTACATTACTGTGAATCAGAACACTGGATATACCTGTGTAGAATGTGTTGGAACAGAAGTATGACCATTACATTACTGTGAATCAGAACACTGGATATACCTGTGTAGAATGTGTTGGAACAGAAGTATGACCATTACATTACTGTGAATCAGGACACTGGATATACCTGTGTAGAATGTGTTGGAACAGAAGTATGACCATTACATTACTGTGAATCAGAACACTGGATATACCTGTGTAGAATGTGTTGGAACAGAAGTATGACCATTACATTACTGTGAATCAGAACACTGGATATACCTGTGTAGAATGTGTTGGAACAGAAGTATGACCATTACATTACTGTGAATCAGGACACTGGATATACCTGTGAAGAATGTGTTGGAACAGAACTATGACCATTACATTACTGTGAATCAGAACACTAGATATATCTGTGTAGAATGTGTTGGAACAGAACTATGACCATTACATTACTGTGAATCAGAACACTGGATATACCTGTGTAGAATGTGTTGGAACAGAAATATGACCATTACATTACTGTGAATCAGAACACTGGATATACCTGTGTAGAATGTGTTGGAACAGAAGTATGACCATTACATTACTGTGAATCAGAACACTGGATATACCTGTGTAGAATGTGTTGGAACAGAAGTATGACCATTACATTACTGTGAATCAGGACACTGGATATACCTGTGTAGAATGTGTTGGAACAGAAGTATGACCATTACATTACTGTGAATCAGGACACTGGATATACCTGAATAGAATGTGTTGGAACAGAAGTATGACCATTACATTACTGTGAATCAGAACACTGGATATACCTGAATAGAATGTGTTGGAACAGAAGTATGACCATTACATTACTGTGAATCAGGACACTGGATATACCTGTGTAGAATGTGTTGGAACAGAAATATGACCATTACATTACTGTGAATCAGGACACTGGATATACCTGAATAGAATGTGTTGGAACAGAAGTATGACCATTACATTACTGTGAATCAGGACACTGGATATACCTGTGTAGAATGTGTTGGAACAGAAGTATGACCATTACATTACTGTGAATCAGGACACTGGATATACCTGAGTAGAATGTGTTGGAACAGAAGTATGACCATTACATTACTGTGAATCAGAACACTGGATATACCTGAATAGAATGTGTTGGAACAGAAATATGACCATTACATTACTGTGAATCAGGACACTGGATATACCTGTGTAGAATGTGTTGGAACAGAAGTATGACCATTACATTACTGTGAATCAGGACACTGGATATACCTGTGTAGAATGTGTTGGAACAGAAGTATGACCATTACATTACTGTGAATCAGGACACTGGATATACCTGTGTAGAATGTGTTGGAACAGAAGTATGACCATTACATTACTGTGAATCAGGACACTGGATATACCTGTGTAGAATGTGTTGGAACAGAAGTATGACCATTACATTACTGTGAATCAGAACACTGGATATACCTGTGTAGAATGTGTTGGAACAGAAGTATGACCATTACATTACTGTGAATCAGAACACTGGATATACCTGTGTAGAATGTGTTGGAACAGAAGTATGACCATTACATTACTGTGAATCAGAACACTGGATATACCTGTGTAGAATGTGTTGGAACAGAAGTATGACCATTACATTACTGTGAATCAGAACACTGGATATACCTGTGTAGAATGTGTTGGAACAGAACTATGACCATTACATTACTGTGAATCAGAACACTGGATATACCTGTGTAGAATGTGTTGGAACAGAACTATGACCATTACATTACTGTGAATCAGAACACTGGATATACCTGTGTAGAATGTGTTGGAACAGAACTATGACCATTACATTACTGTGAATCAGAACACTGGATATACCTGTGTAGAATGTGTTGGAACAGAAGTATGACCATTACATTACTGTGAATCAGGACACTGGATATACCTGTGTAGAATGTGTTGGAACAGAAGTATGACCATTACATTACTGTGAATCAGAACACTGGATATACCTGTGTAGAATGTGTTGGAACAGAAGTATGACCATTACATTACTGTGAATCAGGACACTGGATATACCTGAATAGAATGTGTTGGAACAGAACTATGACCATTACATTACTGTGAATCAGGACACTGGATATACCTGTGTAGAATGTGTTGGAACAGAAGTATGACCATTACATTACTGTGAATCAGAACACTGGATATACCTGTGTAGAATGTGTTGGAACAGAAATATGACCATTACATTACTGTGAATCAGGACACTGGATATACCTGTGTAGAATGTGTTGGAACAGAAGTATGACCATTACATTACTGTGAATCAGAACACTGGATATACCTGAATAGAATGTGTTGGAACAGAAGTATGACCATTACATTACTGTGAATCAGGACACTGGATATACCTGTGTAGAATGTGTTGGAACAGAACTATGACCATTACATTACTGTGAATCAGGACACTGGATATACCTGTGTAGAATGTGTTGGAACAGAACTATGACCATTACATTACTGTGAATCAGGACACTGGATATACCTGTGTAGAATGTGTTGGAACAGAACTATGACCATTACATTACTGTGAATCAGGACACTGGATATACCTGTGTAGAATGTGTTGGAACAGAACTATGACCATTACATTACTGTGAATCAGAACACTGGATATACCTGTATAGAATGTGTTGGAACAGAAGTATGACCATTACATTACTGTGAATCAGGACACTGGATATACCTGTGTAGAATGTGTTGGAACAGAAGTATGACCATTACATTACTGTGAATCAGGACACTGGATATACCTGTGTAGAATGTGTTGGAACAGAAGTATGACCATTACATTACTGTGAATCAGGACACTGGATATACCTGTGTAGAATGTGTTGGAACAGAAGTATGACCATTACATTACTGTGAATCAGGACACTGGATATACCTGTGTAGAATGTGTTGGAACAGAAGTATGACCATTACATTATTGTGAATCTGAACACTGGATATACCTGTGTAGAATGTGTTGGAACAGAACTATGACCATTACATTACTGTGAATCAGGACACTGGATATACCTGTGTAGAATGTGTTGGAACAGAAGTATGACCATTACATTACTGTGAATCAGAACACTGGATATACCTGTGTAGAATGTGTTGGAACAGAAGTATGACCATTACATTACTGTGAATCAGAACACTGGATATACCTGAATAGAATGTGTTGGAACAGAAGTATGACCATTACATTACTGTGAATCAGAACACTGGATATACCTGAATAGAATGTGTTGGAACAGAAGTATGACCATTACATTACTGTGAATCAGGACACTGGATATACCTGTGTAGAATGTGTTGGAACAGAAGTATGACCATTACATTACTGTGAATCAGGACACTGGATATACCTGAATGTGTTGGAACAGAAGTATGACCATAGAATGTGTTGGAACAGAAGTGAATATGACCATTACATTACTGTGAATCAGAACACTGGATATACCTGTGTAGAATGTGTTGGAACAGAAGTATGACCATTACATTACTGTGAATCAGAACACTGGATATACCTGTGTAGAATGTGTTGGAACAGAAGTATGACCATTACATTACTGTGAATCAGAACACTGGATATACCTGTGTAGAATGTGTTGGAACAGAAGTATGACCATTACATTACTGTGAATCAGAACACTGGATATACCTGTGTAGAATGTGTTGGAACAGAAGTATGACCATTACATTACTGTGAATCAGGACACTGGATATACCTGTGTAGAATGTGTTGGAACAGAAGTATGACCATTACATTACTGTGAATCAGGACACTGGATATACCTGTGTAGAATGTGTTGGAACAGAACCATTACATTACTGTGAATCAGGACACTGGACCTGGATTACATTACTGTGAATCAGGACCTGTGTAGAATGTGTTGGAACAGAAGTATGACCATTACATTACTGTGAATCAGGACACTGGATATACCTGTGTAGAATGTGTTGGAACAGAAGTATGACCATTACATTACTGTGAATCAGGACACTGGATATACCTGTGTAGAATGTGTTGGAACAGAAGTATGACCATTACATTACTGTGAATCAGAACACTGGATATACCTGTGTAGAATGTGTTGGAACAGAACTATGACCATTACATTACTGTGAATCAGGACACTGGATATACCTGTGTAGAATGTGTTGGAACAGAAGTATGACCATTACATTACTGTGAATCAGAACACTGGATATACCTGTGTAGAATGTGTTGGAACAGAAGTATGACCATTACATTACTGTGAATCAGAACACTGGATATACCTGTGTAGAATGTGTTGGAACAGAAATATGACCATTACATTACTGTGAATCAGAACACTGGATATACCTGTGTAGAATGTGTTGGAACAGAAGTATGACCATTACATTACTGTGAATCAGGACACTGGATATACCTGTGTAGAATGTGTTGGAACAGAAGTATGACCATTACATTACTGTGAATCAGGACACTGGATATACCTGTGTAGAATGTGTTGGAACAGAAGTATGACCATTACATTACTGTGAATCAGAACACTGGATATACCTGTGTAGAATGTGTTGGAACAGAAATGACCATTACATATGACCATTACATTACTGTGAATCAGACACACTGGATATACCTGTGTAGAATGTGTTGGAACAGAAGTATGACCATTACATTACTGTGAATCAGACACTAGATATACCTGTGTAGAATGTGTTGGAACAGAACTATGACCATTACATTACTGTGAATCAGGACACTGGATATACCTGTGTAGAATGTGTTGGAACAGAAGTATGACCATTACATTACTGTGAATCAGAACACTGGATATACCTGTGTAGAATGTGTTGGAACAGAAGTATGACCATTACATTACTGTGAATCAGAACACTGGATATACCTGTGTAGAATGTGTTGGAACAGAACTATGACCATTACATTACTGTGAATCAGGACACTGGATATACCTGTGTAGAATGTGTTGGAACAGAAGTATGACCATTACATTACTGTGAATCAGAACACTGGATATACCTGTGTAGAATGTGTTGGAACAGAAGTATGACCATTACATTACTGTGAATCAGGACACTGGATATACCTGTGTAGAATGTGTTGGAACAGAAGTATGACCATTACATTACTGTGAATCAGAACACTGGATATACCTGTGTAGAATGTGTTGGAACAGAAGTATGACCATTACATTACTGTGAATCAGGACACTGGATATACCTGTGTAGAATGTGTTGGAACAGAACTATGACCATTACATTACTGTGAATCAGGACACTGGATATACCTGTGTAGAATGTGTTGGAACAGAAGTATGACCATTACATTACTGTGAATCAGAACACTGGATATACCTGTGTAGAATGTGTTGGAACAGAAGTATGACCATTACATTACTGTGAATCAGAACACTGGATATACCTGTGTAGAATGTGTTGGAACAGAAGTATGACCATTACATTACTGTGAATCAGGAACACTGGATATACCTGTGTAGAATGTGTTGGAACAGAAGTATGACCATTACATTACTGTGAATCAGGACACTGGATATACCTGTGTAGAATGTGTTGGAACAGAAGTATGACCATTACATTACTGTGAATCAGAACACTGGATATACCTGTGTAGAATGTGTTGGAACAGAAGTATGACCATTACATTACTGTGAATCAGAACACTGGATATACCTGTGTAGAATGTGTTGGAACAGAATACCTGTATGACCATTACATTACTGTGAATCAGAACACTGGATATACCTGAATAGAATGTGTTGGAACAGAAGTATGACCATTACATTACTGTGAATCAGGACACTGGATATACCTGTGTAGAATGTGTTGGAACAGAAGTATGACCATTACATTACTGTGAATCAGGACACTGGATATACCTGTGTAGAATGTGTTGGAACAGAAGTATGACCATTACATTACTGTGAATCAGGACACTGGATATACCTGTGTAGAATGTGTTGGAACAGAAGTATGACCATTACATTACTGTGAATCAGAACACTGGATATACCTGTGTAGAATGTGTTGGAACAGAAGTATGACCATTACATTACTGTGAATCAGAACACTGGATATACCTGTGTAGAATGTGTTGGAACAGAACTATGACCATTACATTACTGTGAATCAGGACACTGGATATACCTGTGTAGAATGTGTTGGAACAGAAGTATGACCATTACATTACTGTGAATCAGGACACTGGATATACCTGTGTAGAATGTGTTGGAACAGAAGTATGACCATTACATTACTGTGAATCAGAACACTAGATATACCTGTGTAGAATGTGTTGGAACAGAACTATGACCATTACATTACTGTGAATCAGAACACTGGATATACCTGTGTAGAATGTGTTGGAACAGAAGTATGACCATTACATTACTGTGAATCAGAACACTGGATATACCTGTGTAGAATGTGTTGGAACAGAAGTATGACCATTACATTACTGTGAATCAGAACACTGGATATACCTGTGTAGAATGTGTTGGAACAGAAGTATGACCATTACATTACTGTGAATCAGAACACTGGATATACCTGAATAGAATGTGTTGGAACAGAAGTATGACCATTACATTACTGTGAATCAGGACACTGGATATACCTGTGTAGAATGTGTTGGAACAGAAGTATGACCATTACATTACTGTGAATCAGGACACTGGATATACCTGTGTAGAATGTGTTGGAACAGAAGTATGACCATTACATTACTGTGAATCAGGACACTGGATATACCTGTGTAGAATGTGTTGGAACAGAAGTATGACCATTACATTACTGTGAATCAGAACACTGGATATACCTGAGTAGAATGTGTTGGAACAGAAGTATGACCATTACATTACTGTGAATCAGAACACTGGATATACCTGTGTAGAATGTGTTGGAACAGAAGTATGACCATTACATTACTGTGAATCAGGACACTGGATATACCTGTGTAGAATGTGTTGGAACAGAAGTATGACCATTACATTACTGTGAATCAGGACACTGGATATACCTGTGTAGAATGTGTTGGAACAGAAATATGACCATTACATTACTGTGAATCAGGACACTGGATATACCTGTGTAGAATGTGTTGGAACAGAAGTATGACCATTACATTACTGTGAATCAGGACACTGGATATACCTGTGTAGAATGTGTTGGAACAGAAGTATGACCATTACATTACTGTGAATCAGAACACTGGATATACCTGTGTAGAATGTGTTGGAACAGAAATATGACCATTACATTACTGTGAATCAGGACACTGGATATACCTGTGTAGAATGTGTTGGAACAGAAGTATGACCATTACATTACTGTGAATCAGAACACTGGATATACCTGTGTAGAATGTGTTGGAACAGAAGTATGACCATTACATTACTGTGAATCAGAACACTGGATATACCTGTGTAGAATGTGTTGGAACAGAACTATGACCATTACATTACTGTGAATCAGAACACTGGATATACCTGTGTAGAATGTGTTGGAACAGAACTATGACCATTACATTACTGTGAATCAGAACACTGGATATATCTGTGTAGAATGTGTTGGAACAGAACTATGACCATTACATTACTGTGAATCAGAACACTGGATATACCTGTGTAGAATGTGTTGGAACAGAAGTATGACCATTACATTACTGTGAATCAGGACACTGGATATACCTGTGTAGAATGTGTTGGAACAGAAGTATGACCATTACATTACTGTGAATCAGAACACTGGATATACCTGTGTAGAATGTGTTGGAACAGAAGTATGACCATTACATTACTGTGAATCAGGACACTGGATATACCTGTGTAGAATGTGTTGGAACAGAACTATGACCATTACATTACTGTGAATCAGGACACTGGATATACCTGTGTAGAATGTGTTGGAACAGAAGTATGACCATTACATTACTGTGAATCAGAACACTGGATATACCTGTGTAGAAGTGTGTTGGAACAGACACTGGATATGACCATTACATTACTGTGAATCAGGACACTGGATATACCTGTGTAGAATGTGTTGGAACAGAAGTATGACCATTACATTACTGTGAATCAGAACACTGGATATACCTTGAATAGAATGTGTTGGAACAGAATGTATGACCATTACATTACTGTGAATCAGGACACTGGATATACCTGTGTAGAATGTGTTGGAACAGAAGTATGACCATTACATTACTGTGAATCAGGACACTGGATATACCTGTGAAGAATGTGTTGGAACAGAACTATGACCATTACATTACTGTGAATCAGGACACTGGATATACCTGTGTAGAATGTGTTGGAACAGAACTATGACCATTACATTACTGTGAATCAGGACACTGGATATACCTGTGTAGAATGTGTTGGAACAGAAGTATGACCATTACATTACTGTGAATCAGAACACTGGATGTACCTGAATAGAATGTGTTGGAACAGAAGTATGAACATTACATTATTGTGAATCAGAACACTGGATATACCTGTGTAGAATGTGTTGGAACAGAAGTATGACCATTACATTACTGTGAATCAGGACACTGGATATACCTGTGTAGAATGTGTTGGAACAGAAGTATGACCATTACATTACTGTGAATCAGGACACTGGATATACCTGTGTAGAATGTGTTGGAACAGAACTATGACCATTACAATATACAAGATATTTTTCTGTGTATCAAAAGTTTATATTGACAATTGTTATGGTGTTTTTTTTTTTAAATGATTGGTAGTAAAACTTTACTAAAACTATCTATTAGTGTCTAATGTGAGAACAACAGGTACAGTTGTTCTGCCACAAAGTGCACCCAGTTGTAGATATAAGAGTTTGAAGTCTACTATTCAGTCACACAGATTGATTCAAAAGTCAGTAGTGAATACTGCCTAATAGCTGTCTTCCCTCTGGTGTACCAGTTTGAAGTTAGAGTTGTCTGTGTTGTAGTTATGTGCAAAACTTGTAATGCACATGAAGGAAGTAAGATATTTTTAGTTGAACTGCCAGACAACATCTTGTCAAATATGCCACTTCTGATTTGAAGTCAAGAGAAGGACCCAAAAATCACTAAGGGTTCCATCTTTTAAAAACCCTTTCTGTATTTTTTTTTACTGTACTAAAATAATAAAGACCAATATCATTTATTCCCAATATATTTTCTTTTTCATGATGTATAAAAAAGAAAACAGTGAGGAAGGATTGGTAAAACACATAATTAATTACCTATGGAATACAGACTTTTATCAAATTTATGTAAATGACAGAAAATAGTTACAAATCACTCAGATTCCTGGGTTTACTTCTTTTTAATAATGATAAAATTTAAGAATATTAAGTTGCAACAAACCAGTAATCTTTAACGTAAGATTTTGGGATAACATGGAACCAACTGGTCCATCTCAGCTATCCCATCCTCTACTAAATTAGAACTTTAATAAAACCAACATCTCAGCTGTCCCATCCTCTACTAAATTAGAACTTTAATAAAACCAACATCTCAGCTGTCCCATCCTCTACTAAATTAGAACTTTAATAAAACCAACATCTCAGCTGTCCCATCCTCTACTAAATTAGAACTTTAATAAAACCAACATCTCAGCTGTCCCATCCTCTACTAAATTAGAACTTTAATACAACCAACATCTCAGCTGTCCCATTCTCTACTGAATTAGAACTTTAATAAAACCAACATCTCAGCTGTCCCATCCTCTACTAAATTAGAACTTTAATAAAACCAACATCTCAGCTGTCCCATCCTCTACTAAATTAGAACTTTAATACAACCAACATCTCAGCTGTCCCATTCTCTACTAAATTAGAACTTTAATAAAACCAACATCTCAGCTGTCCCTACTATTTAATAAAACCAACATCTCTACTAAATTAGAACTTTAATAAAACCAACATTATACTTATAATGCTTTCTCTAAACTCACTTAAATTTACTAATAAGTTTGTCTCCACAAACTTTGAAGGCAACCCATTCTAAAGGCCAACCTCCCTGTTAAAAAATGAAACTGTCTTAACTGAAGATGACTCTTACCCTGCTAAAATTTATATTTGTGTTCTCTTGTCCTACTGTTAAATATGAAACAAGGTAACACATCAACACTATCACTTCCTTCTACAATCTTGAACACTTCAATCAGATCACCTCTAACACTTCTTTTTTCAAGAGAAAACAATTTAAAATATTTCAGCCTTTCCTCATATGACACCAGGCACCATTCTAGTAACAATCCTCTGAACCATTTTTCAACAATTCAGTGCCTGTCCTTAAGTGTGTGTTTTTTTATAGCAAAACCTGAGTCCACCAAGGGGAATTGAACCCCTGATTTTAGCGTTGTAACTTCGTACACTTACTACTGTACCAACAGAGGACTTTTCCTTAGGTAAGGAGCCACAATTTGAACACACTATTATTACCAGTAACTCATACAATTAAATTATAACCTTTGTAGACTTACTACTGTACCAACAGAGGACTTTTCCTTAGGTAAGGAGCCACAATTTGAACACACTATTATTACCAGTAACTCATACAATTAAATTATAACCTTTGTAGACTTATTACTGTACCAACAGAGGGCTTTTCCTAAGGTTAGGAGCCACAATTTGAACACACTATTATTACCAGTAACTCATACAATTAAATTATAACCTTTGTAGACTTACTACTGTACCAACAGAGGGCTTTTCCTTGGGTAAGGAGCCACAATTTGAACACACTATTATTACCAGTAACTCATACAATTAAATTATAACCTTTGTAGAATTACTACTGTACCAACAGAGGACTTTTCCTAGGTAAGGAGCCACAATTTGAACACACTATTATTACCAGTAACTCATACAATTAAATTATAACCTTTGTAGAATTACTACTGTACCAACAGAGGACTTTTCCTTAGGTAAGGAGCCACAATTTGAACACACTATTATTACCAGTAACTCATACAATTAAATTATAACCTCTGTAGAATTACTACTGTACCAACAGAGGGCTTTTCCTAAGGTTAGGAGCCACAATTTGAACACACTATTATTACCAGTAACTCATACAATTAAATTATAACCTTTGTAGACTTTCTTAAATTATAACAACAAAAATTCGCTTGACTTCCACCACCAGCAACAGTACCCTGCTTGGATAGTTCTAGAGAAACAGTACTCTGCTTGGATAGTCCTAGAGAAACAGTACCCTGCTTGGATAGTCCTAGAGAAACAGTACCCTGCTTGGATAGTTCTAGAGAAACAGTACCCTGCTTGATTACTAGAGAAACAGTACCCTGCTTGGATAGTTCTAAAAACAGTACCCTGCTTGGATAGTTCTAGAGAAACCTTTGTAGACTTGCTTATTCTATATTTCTAGAGATACCCTGCTTGGATAGTTCTAGAAAACAGTACCCTGCTTGGATAGTTCTAGAAAAACAGTACCCTGCTCCACCACAGTTCTAGCAACAGTACCCTGCTTGGATAGTTCTAGAGAAACAGTACCCTGCTTGGATAGTTCTAGAGAAACAGTACCCTGCTTGGATAGTTCTAGAGAAACAGTACCCTGCTTGGATAGTTCTAGAGAAACAGTACCCTGCTTGGATAGTCCTAGAGAAACAGTACCCTGCTTGGATAGTTCTAGAGAAACAGTACCCTGCTTGGATAGTTCTAGAGAAACAGTACCCTGCTTGGATAGTTCTAGAGACTGTACACGAAGATTTCTTTCATTCATTATATTGTTAAAGTTATTTACATCAAAATTATACTGATAATTTAAAGTGCAGTAACTGGCATGCATTATCTTGCATTTATTATAATTGAAGCCTATATGCCATTTTTTGTCCAACTCAATGAATGATCTAAACCCTTTTGTGAGTAGCAGCATTCTCTTCACAGCCAGCAACACGCAGGCACCTGATATCATCTGGAAATTTAAGTGATTTATTGACCTTTACCTCACCAGTGGAGTTCGAATCCCCGTCATACCAAACAAGCACGCTCCTTTCAGTCGTGGGAGCGTTATAATGTGACGGTCAATCCCATTATTTGTTCGACAAGATTAGCCCAAGAGTTATCGGTGGGTGGTGATAATTAGCTGCCTTCCCTCTGGTCTTACACTACTAAATTAGGGACGGCTCGGTGCAATGGGCTAACAACCTACTCACTTAAATACCTGTTCATGAAACCGCAAGTGATTGTGACCCTATGTTCCTTGATAGAATCGAGTGAATGATGATGATGATGAATCACAGTAACTAGAAACGTTTTCTACTTTCTAGCGCTTGACTTTATCATAATTCTGTTAGAAGTTTGAAACCAATGAGCCAATATTTCTACAGTAATTATGACATCGTAAAAAATAATTTTAAATAAGTTATTTAAAATTCTGTTTGTTTGTTTTTTGGAATTTCGCACAAAGCTACTCGAGGGCTATCTGTGCTAGGCGTCCCTAACTTAGCAGTGTAAGACTAGAGGGAAGGCAGCTAGTCATCACCGCCAACTCTTGGGCTACTCTTTTACCAACGAATAGTGGGATTGACCGTCACTTTATAACGCCCCCACGGCTGAAAGGGCAAGCATGTTTTGGCGCAATGGGGATGCGAACCCGCCACCCTCAGATTACGAGTCACACGTCTTAACACGCTTGGCCATGCCGGACCTATTAAAAACATAAACATAAGCTGGAATAATAAGATAAATGAATCGTGATCTTTTTTTTAAATTTTAAAATTAGATTTTGTATCTCAACTTTACGCACAAAGGAAGCCAGATGGTTAAAGCACTCTACTCGTTATCTGAGGGTCGCGGATTCGAATCCCCGTCACGCCAAGCATGCTTGCCCTTTCATTGTGGGGGAGTTATAATGTGATGGTCAATCACACTATTTGTTGATAAAAGAGTATCCCAAGAATTGGCGGTGGTTGGTGATGACTAGCTGTCTTCCTTCAAGTCTGACACTGTTAAATTTGGGACGGCTATCACAGATATTCCTCGTGTAGCTTTGCGCGAAATTCAAAAAACAAACCGCACAAAGGTATTAGCGTTAAAAAAGGAATATTTGTTAAAGTATACCAGTCTTATTGTAGGTCCTGAGGTAAACTTCAATGCTAAATAAAGTTTTGGATTCGCAATAAAAATAATATGTAATGAGGGATGTGTTTACTTTGTTATTCATTGTATTAGAGTAATACTCTAAAAACCTTTTTTATCTTTAAGATTTATCTTCAATGTTGTGTAAGAAATTCGTTGTGAAAAATAATTAGAGCCAAAAAACTGAAGAAATAAGGTTCTGTTATTCATTTCCTGTAAAAAAATTAATAAATAAAACATCGCATTCCGCACTTTAGGGTCTGGGCTGCACTTATAAAAAATATAAATAGAAGTGACGAACAATTGCTATTAATAAGTCACAAAAGCTCAAGAATTGATGATTGATACTATTAACTAACTATCTTCCCTTTGGAATCTATTACTTTAAAATTAAGTACGTCTAGCGCAGGTAAATAGCCCTTTAGTAGTTTTGCGCAAAATCCAACAACAAAAAAGAAGAAAAAAAACCAGTTAAGGCGCCATTGTATTTTTTTCAAAATTACTGGTTGAATCAGTATAAATGTTCTAAACTGATAAAGTCAATCAAATGCTCATTAATCTATTATGTATCAGAAAATATATTATATTGTATTTTAATTTTATTATGATTTTTTTTTAGTTTGTGTTGGCCCTCTATAGACTAAACCTAAAAGCATAAAGTATGAACGTAAATAAATTCGCCGAGCTTTTACAGTGTAATGACTAAATTTCGAATAACTTTACAATATATGTATTTTAATAAATTATGATACCAAAATCAAGACTTGAAATAAATTTTTGTAGGTTACTTTCACGATGTGAAGAGCTTGCTGGTCAACGCAAACAAAATGACTGGAGGTTGGAAAAGGTTTGGAAATACTGTTTTAAAAGTTAAAGTCTTATATCGTACATGTCTATTAACGACTTAACTATCTCAAGTGATTCGTATAGCTATGGAGTATTATAGTTATAAATAATACTAGATATTTTCGTAATACTACTTTGATGGATTAATTTACCATACAGAGTCTAGCAGGTAGGTTCTTTAGATTTTTCTTCTCAGTAATGATCCTAAGTTATTGTTAAGGAAGGACTTCATTTATTCGACCATGTAATGTTTAATTCCTTTTTATACCTGTTTATAAACTTTCTTTCTCTTTGGACCTGTTTCTAAACGAAATAAACTTTCTGAATTGATCTTTGCAATGCATATAAGCTGTAAAAAATATTTACCTAATGATTAATTTTTAAGTAATTTCCTATAGCTATCTAATAGTCTTTGGATTTACAACTCTTAAAATCAGAGATTCTGTTCCTCTCAGTGGACATAACAGATAGCCTGATGTGGATTTGCTATAAGAAAACACAGACACACACACACATGAAATCACTTTTATAACAACTATGTACATTTGAATTATTACAAGTCTTTTGTCACAATGGTTTTTAAATGAATATTCACTGAATTTATTGTATCACTATTATCATAGATGAAGATTCAGTTTAATAGTGCAAATGTTATATGAATCTTTGCTATGTCATAATAATACACATACATACATATATCTGGTATTCAGGTGCAAACCATACATAATTACCATTTTGTACTATTACATTATTAATTAAATAATTTGCCCAGCTAACCAGTTGATTAAAATAATTCTATAATATCTTCATACTACACAGTCATCAGAAACTTTATCAATTTTATAATTGTATTCTTATTAATGTTACTTGTGTAAATAAATAAATAAAAAGACCCATGTACTGACCCTCAAACAATCTACTAATCCTAGTAACAAGGGTCCAGTTGAACAAGTCTTTATTAAAAACCACATTTCTTTCCATCCAACTAACAGGATTCATTGAAACTGGTCTTTTCTTTCCAACTCCTACCACTGTGATATATGTAAGGCATCTTACCAGAAATACAAGTACACTGAACCTACACCCGTGCCTTTATTTGTCCAATTAGTAACTATTACCCTTCTGAAAAAGAAAACAGATTACTAAGGCATGACTTACCTTTGTTGAATCCATGCTGGCTTTCATTTAGAATATTGTACTTAATTATATGATTTCATAAAAATCTCTTCTGTAAACTTTTCTGTATTTGTTTCTGATACAAATACAACAGTAACACTAACATTAGTAGCTGTTCATTCTTTGTGTACTTTTCCACTCGTCACTGATCTACAAACATATGAAAGAGAGTGGCTCGCATATCTGCTCTTTGATTTTCCTTAAAATTGTGTGGTAACCTTTGCCTGCACACAATGGTCTGTCTACCTTTAATCTATTAAACTTTCCACTTACCATTAAAGAATTAATATCTGTGTAAATCAAGTCAGTTTGAATATTATTCTGTCAAAATGGTGAACGTTCAAAATATTTTATAACCATGAGGAGAGAGGTTTGGTAAACATGCAGTGACAACTGGAGACCTATTGTAACTGGTCCTGTATCTCAAGACAACTGATATGGATGTTAAAACTTTTATTAAAATAAGTTAGAGAACAACAATTTGACCTTCGAAGGTCATCTTCAGGTTAACAAAGAGAGTTTGCAACTGACTGTTGAACATAAAGTTATACCCAGTGCTATCTTCTAAAGGTGTTGTTAATGTGCTAATTTGAGCTCAAGCCAGAAATGTCAATCTCTCTTCTTTACACTAAACTTGTTACATGGACTTCTTATAAAATGTTCAAAAGTTATTTTTGTTTAATGTAACATTTTCTTTTTAATTGTCTTGTACTATTAGACTGTAAAATTCTGTTTAAATCACTCCTTCAGGAATTATCCGTAAGCTTTCTTTTGAATGTGTTGTACTTTAACTTAATATTTTGGAGATAAGTTAAGATAATAATACAGAGAGAAAAATGGCTCTAAGGTTCTTTAATGTTTGTTTATATTGAGTTTACCCTAATATTAATTATTTTTCAGTATGTAAAAGCATTAGAAGAAAAGCTGATCGAATTGAAGAAACTGAATACTTGGTAAGGAAACATGTTTCTTTACATTGTGCAGAACCTCTGTAATGTACATATTGCTTTCCCAGAACAAGTATAATTATAGATTAATTAATTTTTGTTTTGCTATCAAAATAATAGAATTCATCATGCAAGTTAATTTTAAAGAGTATTTGCAAAGTTCAGTTTTGCATGGTTTTAAAAAGAGGCTTTCTTGTTGGAGTTGTTTGGATGATACATGTCTTTACTTACAGGCGATCCGTGGTAGGATGCTTCAGGTTGAGGTGGTGTAGACCCATCTCCAAATTCTCTCCCCTCAGGGGGACCAGCAGAGTTTTGTTTTTCACTCTTCTTAGTGATGTCAAAGAGTCATAAAATTTTTAAAAATTTATTATGTTATTTTTTTCATCAGTTGGAGGAATGAACTTTGGGTACATGACCCACCCCAACACCTCCATTTCAATGGTCATCAAGTGGATTGCTGATAGAATCGGTAGAATACTTTTTCTGTCAAGGGAACTATTATGAGTAAAGTCTGTAAGTTAGTCCTTGTGCATGCCTCTCGTGTCCTTAAGCAAATCACTTAACTGCTTTAGTCTGTCCAGCCACATAATTGGTACCAGCAGGTGAACCTTGAAAGAATGACTGGCATCCTATGCAAGAAGACTACACCACCGTTGTCATTTACTTTTGTTACATGTAAGCCTCAGAGCATATCCCATAATGCCACATGGCTTTAATATAATGTCCTCAGTGTTAGCACATTTAAAGATACAAAATCACAAATTTAAGGAAATTATGGTGGAACAGAATGTATCAGGTCAAAATGAACATTTTTGAAACAGTAGTTTGTTATTCTGTTTGTACATAAAAAAAAATACACATATTTTAATGTAAATGGCTTATTATTGTAAATATAATTTTAAAATCTTTCTTATCAAGTGAGGAGCACATTTGACAGGTTTTATCTTTCAGTTTGTAAAAACTGTTTTGTGAAATTTGAGAATAACTTGTGATTTGTTTCTGTCTCTTTCAGTCAGCCCAGTAAAGAGTCGTTAGCCGAGTATACGAAGAAAGTTGAATTTCTTAAAGGAGTTATTAATGCAGACAAACTTGTAAGGACTATTATATTGTGTGTCGAATCTCTCTTCTGTAATGACAAAAATACAATCTTTTATGGACAAGTTTTCATTATTACTAGTTATTTAGGTCAGGTTGAGGTTTGTGTAAACCTTTGCAAAAGGCCAGAAAATATTTGTTTGTTTGAATGTTTTTTTTATATTTGTGTTACTGAATGGAGTTTTTATCTGTATTACAGAATCAATAATCTTCTTATTTTGTTCATTTAATGAAAATTATGATATCTCTAAAGAAAATAATTCATGAAAAATAATCTCTTTTGTAGACACTGTTAAGTCCACTTAATACTTTTATATGAAATAAAAAACTTGAAATAAATATACTGTAATGAAAATAATTTTACGGACTTGCATTTTTTTGTGAATTATATATCCGTTTAATCTTTCACCCAGTTGTATGTAGGTGGGATTGAAGTCAGTGTGTTATTGGTTTGTTTCATGTTTCTAGCCTTCAGCAGTTGAAAAAGTGATGGCAAACCAACTGTTATCATCTGGATTTTCATCGTCACCGAAGTATTCTCAAACCAAAGTAATTCATCTTCAGAATCAGTCGCTTTATACCCAGGAGATGAGAAAAGAACTTTTTGGCAGTAAAGATGCAGATGCTTTATCTGTCGGTGAGTTGAGAAGTTCACAGTTGTTTTGGTTTCATGGGGTAAAGTATTGTATAACACTAGCTGAGTACTGTATAACACTAGCTGAGTACTGTATAACACCAGCTGAGTACTGTATAACACTAGCTGAGTACTGTATAACACTAGCTGAGTACTGTATAACACTAGCTGAGTACTGTATAACTCTAGCTGAGTACTGTATAACACTAGCTGAGTGCTGTATAACTCTGAGCTGAGTGCTGAGTACTGTATAACACTAGCTGAGTGCTGTATAACACTAGCTGAGTACTGTATAAGCTGAGTACTGTACTCTAGCTGAGTACTGTATAACACCAGCTGAGTACTGTATAACACCAGCTGAGTACTGTATAACACCAGCTGAGTACTGTATAACACCAGCTGAGTACTGTATAACACCAGCTGAGTACTGTATAACACCAGCTGAGTACTGTATAACACTAGCTGAGTACTGTATAACTAGCTGTACTGTATAACACCAGCTGAGTACTGTATAACACCAGCTGAGTGCTGTATAACACCAGCTGAGTACTGTATAACACCAGCTGAGTACTGTATAACAGCTGAGTACTGTATAACACCAGCTGAGTACTGTATAACACTGGCTGAAGAGATGTAATGCAAAAAATTATACAGGTCTTCTTGTATAATAGAAAAGATATATCATACCATAACCTTGGTAAGTCATATGATATACCAGAACCATGGTAAGTCATATGATAAGTAGTTTAATTATTCTTAAAGGAATCATAGTCGACTGCTAACACTAAATAAGTTTAATTTTCTTTAGGTGACTACACACGCATACACGTGTTTCTTGTACATATTTTGTTATATAAATATTATTGTCAAAACATTTGTAATCTTTTACAATAAGATGGCAAAATTGACAGCTTAAAATAAAACTTTGTTAATGGTGAATGTTGGTATGTTGAATATGTCATTGTTATCACTGTTTATTGTATAAATTACTTTGTTAATGGTGATTGTTGGTATGTTGAATATGTCATTGTTATCACTGTTTATTGTATAAGTTACTTTGTTAATGGTGATTGTTGGTATGTTGAATATGTCATTGTTATCACTGTTTATTGTATAAATTACTTTGTTAATGGTGATTGTTGGTATGTTGAATATGTCATTGTTGTAACTGTTTATTGTATAAATTACTTTGTTAATGGTGATTGTTGGTATGTTGAATATGTCATTGTTGTAACTGTTTATTGTATAAGTTACTTTGTTAATGGTGATTGTTGGTATGTTGAATATGTTATTGTTGTCACTGTTTATTGTATAAATTACTTTGTTAATGGTGATTGTTGGTATGTTGAATATGTCATTGTTGTAACTGTTTATTGTATAAGTTACTTTGTTAATGGTGATTGTTGGTATGTTGAATATGTCATTGTTGTAACTGTTTATTGTATAAGTTACTTTGTTAATGGTGATTGTTGGTATGTTGAATATGTTATTGTTGTCACTGTTTATTGTATAAGTTACTTTGTTAATGGTGATTGTTGGTATGTTGAATATGTTATTGTTGTCACTGTTTATTGTATAAATTACTTTGTTAATGGTGATTGTTGGTATGTTGAATATGTCATTGTTGTAACTGTTTATTGTATAAGTTACTTTGTTAATGGTGATTGTTGGTATGTTGAATATGTCATTGTTATCACTGTTTATTGTATAAATTACTTTGTTAATGGTGATTGTTGGTATGTTGAATATGTCATTGTTGTAACTGTTTATTGTATAAATTACTTTGTTAATGGTGATTGTTGGTATGTTGAATATGTCATTGTTATCACTGTTTATTGTATAAATTACTTTGTTAATGGTGATTGTTGGTATGTTGAATATGTCATTGTTATCACTGTTTATTGTATAAATTACTTTGTTAATGGTGATTGTTGGTATGTTGAATATGTCATTGTTGTAACTGTTTATTGTATAAATTACTTTGTTAATGGTGATTGTTGGTATGTTGAATATGTTATTGTTGTCACTGTTTATTGTATAAATTACTTTGTTAATGGTGATTGTTGGTATGTTGAATATGTTATTGTTGTAACTGTTTATTGTATAAATTACTTTGTTAATGGTGATTGTTGGTATGTTGAATATGTCATTGTTGTAACTGTTTATTGTATAAATTACTTTGTTAATGGTGATTGTTGGTATGTTGAATATGTCATTGTTGTCACTGTTTATTGTATAAATTACTTTGTTAATGGTGATTGTTGGTATGTTGAATATGTCATTGTTGTAACTGTTTATTGTATAAATTACTTTGTTAATGGTGATTGTTGGTATGTTGAATATGTCATTGTTGTAACTGTTTATTGTATAAATTACTTTGTTAATGGTGATTGTTGGTATGTTGAATATGTTATTGTTGTAACTGTTTATTGTATAAATTACTTTGTTAATGGTGATTGTTGGTATGTTGAATATGTCATTGTTGTAACTGTTTATTGTATAAGTTACTTTGTTAATGGTGATTGTTGGTATGTTGAATATGTCATTGTTGTCACTGTTTATTGTATAAATTACTTTGTTAATGGTGATTGTTGGTATGTTGAATATGTCATTGTTGTAACTGTTTATTGTATAAGTTACTTTGTTAATGGTGATTGTTGGTATGTTGAATATGTCATTGTTATCACTGTTTATTGTATAAATTACTTTGTTAATGGTGATTGTTGGTATGTTGAATATGTCATTGTTGTAACTGTTTATTGTATAAATTACTACTTTGTTAATGGTGATTGTTGGTATGTTGAATATGTCATTGTTGTAACTGTTTATTGTATAAGTTACTTTGTTAATGGTGATTGTTGGTATGTTGAATATGTCATTGTTGTCACTGTTTATTGTATAAATTACTTTGTTAATGGTGATTGTTGGTATGTTGAATATGTCATTGTTGTAACTGTTTATTGTATAAGTTACTTTGTTAATGGTGATTGTTGGTATGTTGAATATGTCATTGTTATCACTGTTTATTGTATAAATTACTTTGTTAATGGTGATTGTTGGTATGTTGAATATGTCATTGTTGTAACTGTTTATTGTATAAATTACTTTGTTAATGGTGATTGTTGGTATGTTGAATATGTCATTGTTGTAACTGTTTATTGTATAAATTACTTTGTTAATGGTGATTGTTGGTATGTTGAATATGTCATTGTTGTCACTGTTTATTGTATAAATTACTTTGTTAATGGTGATTGTTGGTATGTTGAATATGTCATTGTTGTAACTGTTTATTGTATAAATTACTTTGTTAATGGTGATTGTTGGTATGTTGAATATGTCATTGTTGTCACTGTTTATTGTATAAATTACTTTGTTAATGGTGATTGTTGGTATGTTGAATATGTCATTGTTGTAACTGTTTATTGTATAAGTTACTTTGTTAATGGTGATTGTTGGTATGTTGAATATGTCATTGTTATCACTGTTTATTGTATAAATTACTTTGTTAATGGTGATTGTTGGTATGTTGAATATGTCATTGTTGTCACTGTTTATTGTATAAATTACTTTGTTAATGGTGATTGTTGGTATGTTGAATATGTCATTGTTGTAACTGTTTATTGTATAAATTACTTTGTTAATGGTGATTGTTGGTATGTTGAATATGTCATTGTTGTAACTGTTTATTGTATAAATTACTTTGTTAATGGTGATTGTTGGTATGTTGAATATGTCATTGTTGTAACTGTTTATTGTATATAGTTACTTTGTTAATGGTGATTGTTGGTATGTTGAATATGTCATTGTTATCACTGTTTATTGTATAAATTACTTTGTTAATGGTGATTGTTGGTATGTTGAATATGTCATTGTTATAACTGTTTATTGTATAAATTACTTTGTTAATGGTGATTGTTGGTATGTTGAATATGTCATTGTTGTAACTGTAGCTGAGTACCGTATAACATTACTGAGTTGTTAATGGTGATAACACCAGCTGTTGGTATACCACCAGTTGAGTATGTCATTGAGTTGTATAACTCTGGCTGAACTGTTGAGTATTGTATAACACCAGCTTACTTATAACACCAGCTGAGTTGTATAATGGTACTGATTGTTGGTATGTTGAATATGTCATTGAGTTATAACACCAGCTGAGTATTGTATAACACTGGCTGAAGAGATGTAATGCAAAAAAATTATACAGGTCTTCTTGGTGTATAATAGAAAAGATATATCATACCATAACCTGGTAAGTCATATGGATATACCAGAACCATGGTAAGTCATATGATAAGTAGTTTAATTATTCTTAAAGGAATCATAGTCATTTCTTGAACACTAAATAAGTTTAATTTTCTTTAATGGTGACTACACCATTAACGTTGTTTTCTTGTACATATTTTGTTATATAAAATATTATTGTCAAAACATTTTGTAATCTTTTACAATATGATGGCAAAATTGACAGCTTAAAATATTACTTTGTTAATGGTGATTGTTGGTATGTTGAATATGTCATTGTTATCACTGTTTATTGTATAAATTACTTTGTTAATGGTGATTGTTGGTATGTTGAATATGTCATTGTTGTAACTGTTTATTGTATAAGTTACTTTGTTAATGGTGATTGTTGGTATGTTGAATATGTTATTGTTGTCACTGTTTATTGTATAAATTACTTTGTTAATGGTGATTGTTGGTATGTTGAATATGTCATTGTTGTAACTGTTTATTGTATAAGTTACTTTGTTAATGGTGATTGTTGGTATGTTGAATATGTCATTGTTATCACTGTTTATTGTATAAATTACTTTGTTAATGGTGATTGTTGGTATGTTGAATATGTCATTGTTGTAACTGTTTATTGTATAAATTACTTTGTTAATGGTGATTGTTGGTATGTTGAATATGTCATTGTTGTAACTGTTTATTGTATAAGTTACTTTGTTAATGGTGATTGTTGGTATGTTGAATATGTTATTGTTGTCACTGTTTATTGTATAAATTACTTTGTTAATGGTGATTGTTGGTATGTTGAATATGTCATTGTTGTCACTGTTTATTGTATAAGTTACTTTGTTAATGGTGATTGTTGGTATGTTGAATATGTTATTGTTGTAACTGTTTATTGTATAAATTACTTTGTTAATGGTGATTGTTGGTATGTTGAATATGTCATTGTTGTAACTGTTTATTGTATAAGTTACTTTGTTAATGGTGATTGTTGGTATGTTGAATATGTCATTGTTATCACTGTTTATTGTATAAATTACTTTGTTAATGGTGATTGTTGGTATGTTGAATATGTCATTGTTTGTAACTTTGTTTATTGTATAAGTTACTTTGTTAATGGTGATTGTTGGTATGTTGAATATGTCATTGTTGTCACTGTTTATTGTATAAGTTACTTTGTTAATGGTGATTGTTGGTATGTTGAATATGTCATTGTTGTCACTGTTTATTGTATAAATTACTTTGTTAATGGTGATTGTTGGTATGTTGAATATGTCATTGTTGTAACTGTTTATTGTATAAGTTACTTTGTTAATGGTGATTGTTGGTATGTTGAATATGTCATTGTTATAACTGTTTATTGTATAAATTACTTTGTTAATGGTGATTGTTGGTATGTTGAATATGTCATTGTTGTAACTGTTTATTGTATAAATTACTTTGTTAATGGTGATTGTTGGTATGTTGAATATGTCATTGTTGTAACTGTTTATTGTATAAGTTACTTTGTTAATGGTGATTGTTGGTATGTTGAATATGTCATTGTTGTCACTGTTTATTGTATAAGTTACTTTGTTAATGGTGATTGTTGGTATGTTGAATATGTCATTGTTTGTAACTGTTTATTGTATAAGTTACTTTGTTAATGGTGATTGTTGGTATGTTGAATATGTCATTGTTGTCACTGTTTATTGTATAAATTACTTTGTTAATGGTGATTGTTGGTATGTTGAATATGTCATTGTTGTAACTGTTTATTGTATAAATTACTTTGTTAATGGTGATTGTTGGTATGTTGAATATGTTATTGTTGCTTTGTATTGTTGAATATGTCAACTGTTTATTGTATAAGTTACTTTGTTAATGGTGATTGTTGGTATGTTGAATATGTCATTGTTATCACTGTTTATTGTATAAGTTACTTTGTTAATGGTGATTGTTGGTATGTTGAATATGTCATTGTTGTCACTGTTTATTGTATAAATTACTTTGTTAATGGTGATTGTTGGTATGTTGAATATGTCATTGTTGTAACTGTTTATTGTATAAGTTACTTTGTTAATGGTGATTGTTGGTATGTTGAATATGTCATTGTTATCACTGTTTATTGTATAAATTACTTTGTTAATGGTGATTGTTGGTATGTTGAATACGTGTCATTGTTATCAATATGTCTGTTTATTGTATAAATTACTTAATGGTGATTGTTGGTATGTTTGTATGTAATGGTGTTTCATTGTATAAGTTACTTTGTTAATGGTGATGTTGATGTTGAATATGTCATTGTTGTAACTGTTTATTGTATAAGTTACTTTGTTAATGGTGATTGTTGGTATGTTGAATATGTCATTGTTTGTCACTGTTTATTGTATAAATTACTTTGTTAATGGTGATTGTTGGTATGTTGAATATGTCATTGTTGTAACTTTTATTGTTAATGTTAATGGGTGATTGTTGGTATGTTGAATATGTCATTGTTGTAACTGTTTATTGTATAAATTACTTTGTTAATGGTGATTGTTGGTATGTTGAATATGTCATTGTTGTAACTGTTTATTGTATAAGTTACTTTGTTAATGGTGATTGTTGGTATGTTGAATATGTTATTGTTGTCACTGTTTATTGTACAACTTACTTTGTTAATGGTGATTGTTGGTATGTTGAATATGTCATTGTTGTAACTGTTTATTGTATAAATTACTTTGTTAATGGTGATTGTTGGTATGTTGAATATGTCATTGTTGTAACTGTTTATTGTATAAATTCACTTTGTTAATGGTGATTGTTGGTATGTTGAATATGTCATTGTTGTCACTGTTTATTGTATAAATTACTTTGTTAATGGTGATTGGTTGGTATGTTGAATATGTCATTGTTGTAACTTTCGTTTATTGCATATAAGCTACCTTTGTTAATGGTGATTGCTTGGTATGTTGAATATGTCATTGTTGTAACTGTTTATTGTATAAATTACTTTGTTAATGGTGATTGCTGGTATGTTGAATATGTCAATTGTTTATCACCCGTTTTATTGCATAAGTTACTTTGTTAATGGTGATTGTTGGTATGTTGAATATGTCATTGTTGTCAACTGGTTTATTGTATAAGTTACACTTTGTTAATGGTGATTGTTGGTATGTTGAATATGTCATTGTTGCAACTGTTTTATTGTATAAATTACTTTGTTAATGGTGATTGTTGGTATGTTGAATATGTCATTGTTGTAACACTGTTTATTGTATAAGTTACTTTGTTAATGGTGATTGTTGGTATGTTGAATATGTCATTGTTGTCACTGTTTATTGTATAAAGTTACTTTGTTAATGGTGATTGCTGGTATGTTTAATTACTGTCATTGTTTGTCACCGTTTATTGTATAAAATTACTTTGTTAATGGTGATTGTTGGTATGTTGAATATGTCATTGTTGTAACTGGTTTATTGTATAAATTACTTTGTTAATGGTGATTGCTTGGTATGTTGAATATGTCATTGTTATCACTCGTTTATTGTATAAAATTACTTTGTTAATGGTGATTGTTGGTATGTTGAATATGTCATTGTTGTAACCGTTTCATTGTATAAATTACTTTGTTAATGGTGATTGTTGGTACGTTGAATATGCTTCATTGGTTGTCAACTGGTTTATTGTATAAGTTACTTTGTTAATGGTGATTGTTGGTATGTTTGAATATGTCATTGTTTATCAGACTGTAAACCACTGTATAATGGTGACTGTCAGTTTATTGTATAAACCGTTTATCACTTTGTTAATGGTGATTGTTGGTATGTTGAATACGTCATTGTTGTAACCGTTTATTGTATAAGTTACTTTTGTTAATGGTGATTGTTGGTATGTTGAATATGTCATTGTTGTCACCGTTTATTGTATAAGTTACTTTGTTAATGGTGATTGTTGGTATGTTGAATATGTCATTGTTGTGGTGTTGAACATGTCATTGTTTATTTATTGCATAATTCACTTTGTTAATGGTGACTTGTTGGTATGTTGAATAGCGTCATTGTTATCACTGTTTATTGTATAAACCACTTTGTTAATGGTGATTGTTGGTGCATGTTGAATATGTTGGTTGTAAACTGGCTCTATTGCATAAACCACTTGTTAATGCAGGTGACTTGCTGGTGCGCCTGAATATGTTACTGGTTGTAACCGTTTATCATACAACCACTTTGTTAATGGTGACTGGCTGGTATGCTGAATATGGTACTTTGTTGCAACCGTTTACTGTATAACCACTTTGTTAACGGTGATTGTTGGTATGTTGAATACATGTACGGCCTGGTAAACCGTTTTGATTGCATAAATTACTTTGTTAATGGTGATTGTTGGTATGTTGAATATGTTATTGTTGTCACCGTTTATTGTATAAACCACTTGTTAATGGTGATTGCTGGTATGTTGAATATGTCATTGCTGTAACCGTTTCATTGCATAAACTACCTTGTTAATGGTGATTGCTGTATATGCCGTTCGGCGTCATTGTTGTAACTGGTTTGTTGTATAAACTACTTTGGTTAATGGTGATTGCTGGTATGCTTGAATATGCTCATTGTTGGTAACTGGTTTACTGTATAAGTTACTTTGTTAATGGTGATTGTTGGTATGTTGAATATGTCATTGTTGTAACCGTTCATTGCATACACTTTGTTAATGGTGATTGTTGGCATGTTGAATGCTCACTGTTTAATGCCTTCACTGTATTGCCACTTATTAATGGTGATTGCCGTTGGTATGTTGAATATGTCATTGTTTGGTCAAATTGGTTTATTGTATAAACTACTCTGTTAATGGTGATTGTTGGTATGCTTGAATATGTTATTGTTGTAACTGGTTTACTGTATACACTCTTGTTAATGGTGACTGGTTGCTGCCGTTGAATACGTCAATGTTGCTCACCGTTTCATTGTATAAATTCACTTGTTAATGGTGATTGGTTGGTATGTTTGAATACGTCACTGTTGTAACTGTTTATTGTATGCAAATTACTTTGTTAATGGTGATTGCTGGTAATGTTGAATATGTTATTGTTGTCACTGGTTTCATTGTATAAGTTACTTTGTTAACGGTGATTGTTTGGTATGTTGAATATGTCATTGTTGTAACTGTTCATTGTATAAACCACTTTGTTAATGGTGATTGCTGGCATGTTGAATATGTCATTGTTGTAACCGTTTCATTGTATAAATTACCTTTGTTAATGGTGATTGTTGGTAATGTTTGGTATGTTATTGTTTGCCGCACTGTTTATTGTATAAACCACTTTGTTAATGGTGATTGTTGGCATGTTGAATATGTCATTGTTGTAAACTGTTTATTGTATAAGTTACTTTGTTAATGGTGATTGCTGGTATGCTGAATATGTCATTGTTGTCACTGTTTCATTGTATAAATTACTTTGTTAATGGTGATTGTTGGTATGTTGAATATGTCATTGTTATAACTGTTTATTGTAT
>NW_027467782.1:48584787-48661581 GCF_004210375.1 Tachypleus tridentatus | reverse complement strand
TGTACTTCAAATGTTACAAGGTTTCATGTTGTCTGTACTTCAAGTGTTACAAGGTTTTATCTTATCTTACGTCAAGTTACTGGTTTCATCTTATCTGTACTTCAAGTGTTACAAGGTTTCATGTTATCTGTACTTCAAGTGTTACAATATCTTCATGTTATCTGTTCTTCAAGTGTTACAAGGTTTTATTTTATCTTCACGTGTTACAAGGTTTCATCTTATCTGTACTTCAAGTTTTAGAAGGTTTCATCTTATCTTACTTCACATGTTACAAAGTTTCATGTTATCTTGTAATTTCAAGTGTTACAAGTTTTGTTATCTGTACTTCAAGTGTTACAAGGTTTCATCTTTTCTGTACTTCACGTGTTAAGGTTTCATCTTATCTGTACTTCCAAGTGTTACAAGGTTTCATCTTATCTGTACTTCAAGTGTTACAAGGTTTCATTTTATCTGTACTTCAAGTGTTACAAGGTTTCATCTTATCTGTACTTCAATGTGTTATGAAGGTTTCATCTTATCTGTACTTCAAGTGTTACAAGGTTTCATGCTTATCTGTACTTGAAGTGTTACAAGGTTTTTATATTATCTGTATCTTACGTTGCTACAAGGTTTCATGTTATCTGTAATTTCAAGTGTTACAAGGTTTCATCTTTATCTGCCACATGTTACAAGGTTTCATCTTATCTGTACTTCAAGTGTTAGAAGGTTTCATTTTATCTGTACTTCAAGTGTTACAAAGTTTCATGTTATCTGTTACTTCAAGTGTCATGTTGTTTTATGTTATCTGTACTTCCACATTGTTACAAGGTTTCATCTTATCTGTACTTCCAAGTGTTACAAGGTTTCATGTTATCTGTACTTCAAGTGTTACAAGGTTTCATCTATCTGTAACTTCAAGTGTTACAAGGTTTCATCTTATCTGTACTTCACAGTGTTACAAGGTTTCATGCTTATCTGTACTTCAAGTGTTACAAGGTTTCATCTTGTCTGTACTTCACGTGTTACAAGGTTTCATCTTATCTGTACTTCAAGTGTTACAAGGTTTCATCTTATCTGTACTTCAAGTGTTACAAGGTTTCATCTTATCTGTACTTCAAGTGTTACAAGGTTTCATGCTATCTGTACTTCAAGTGTTACAAGGTTTCATATTATCTGTACTTCACGTGTTACAAGGTTTCATCTTATCTGTACTTCAAGTGTTACAAGGTTTCATGCTTTCTGTACTTCAAGTGTTACAAGGTTTCATCTTATCTGTACTTCACGTGTTACAAGGTTTCATCTTATCTGTACTTCAAGTGTTACAAGGTTTCATCTTATCTGTACTTCACGTGTTACAAGGTTTCATCTTATCTGTACTTCAAGTGTTACAAGGTTTCATCTTATCTGTACTTCAAGTGTTACAAGGTTTCATCTTATCTGTACTTCAAGTGTTACAAGGTTTCATCTTATCTGTACTTCAAGTGTTACAAGGTTTCATCTTATCTGTACTTCAAATGTTACAAGGTTTCATCTTATCTGTACTTCAAGTGTTACAAGGTTTCATGTTATCTGTACTTCAAGTGTTACAAGGTTTCATCTTATCTTACTTCACGTGTTACAAGGTTTCATCTTATCTGTACTTCAAGTGTTACAAGGTTTCATCTTATCTGTACTTCACGTGTTACAAGGTTTCATCTTATCTGTACTTCAAGTGTTACAAGGTTTCATCTTATCTTACTTCACAGTGTTACAAGGTTTCATCTTATCTGTACTTCAAGTGTTACAAGGTTTCATCTTATCTGTACTTCAAGTGTTACAAGGTTTCATCTTATCTGTACTTCAAGTGTTACAAGGTTTCATCTTATCTGTACTTCACGTGTTACAAGGTTTCATCTTATCTGTACTTCAAGTGTTACAAGGTTTCATGTTATCTGTACTTCAAGTGTTACAAGGTTTCATCTTATCTGTACTTCACGTGTTACAAGGTTTCATCTTATCTGTACTTCAAGTGTTACAAGGTTTCATCTTATCTGTACTTCAAGTGTTACAAGGTTTCATCTTATCTTACTTCACGTGTTACAAGGTTTCATCTTATCTGTACTTCACGTGTTACAAGGTTTCATCTTATCTGTACTTCAAGTGTTACAAGGTTTCATGTTATCTGTACTTCAAGTGTTACAAGGTTTCATATTATCTGTACTTCAAGTGTTACAAGGTTTCATGTTATCTGTACTTCAAGTGTTACAAGGTTTCATCTTATCTGTACTTCTGTACTTCAAGTGTTATGTTACAAGGTTTCATCTTATCTGTACTTCAAGTGTTACAAGGTTTCATGTTATCTGTACTTGTTACAAGGTGTTATCTTACTTCACAAGGTTTCATGTTATCTGTACTTCAAGTGTTACAAGGTTTCATCTTATCTGTACTTCACGTGTTACAAGGTTTCATCTTATCTGTACTTCAAGTGTTACAAGGTTTCATGCTTTCTGTACTTCAAGTGTTACAAGGTTTCATCTTATCTGTACTTCAAGCGTTACAAGGTTTCATGTTATCTGTACTTCAAGTGTTACAAGGTTTCATCTTATCTGTACTTCAAGTGTTACAAGGTTTCATCTTATCTGTACTTCAAGTGTTACAAGGTTTCATCTTATCTGTACTTCAAGTGTTACAAGGTTTCATCTTATCTGTACTTCAAGTGTTACAAGGTTTCATGTTATCTGTACTTCAAGTGTTACAAGGTTTCATCTTATCTGTACTTCCAAGTGTTACAAGGTTTCATCTTATCTGTACTTCAAGTGTTACAAGGTTTCATCTTATCTGTACTTCAAGTGTTACAAGGTTTCATCTTATCTGTACTTCAAGTGTTACAAGGTTTCATCTTATCTGTACTTCAAGTGTTACAAGGTTTCATCTTATCTGTACTTCAAGTGTTACAAGGTTTCATCTTATCTGTACTTCAAGTGTTACAAGGTTTCATCTTATCTGTACTTCAAGTGTTACAAGGTTTCATCTTATCTGTACTTCACGTGTTACAAGGTTTCATCTTATCTGTACTTCAAGTGTTACAAGGTTTCATCTTATCTGTACTTCAAGTGTTACAAGGTTTCATCTTATCTGTACTTCAAGTGTTACAAGGTTTCATCTTATCTGTACTTCAAGTGTTACAAGGTTTCATCTTATCTGTACTTCAAGTGTTACAAGGTTTCATCTTATCTGTACTTCAAGTGTTACAAGGTTTCATCTTATCTGTACTTCAAGTGTTACAAGGTTTCATCTTATCTGTACTTCAAGTGTTACAAGGTTTCATGTTATCTGTACTTCAAGTGTTACAAGGTTTCATCTTATCTGTACTTCAAGTGTTACAAGGTTTCATCTTATCTGTACTTCAAGTGTTACAAGGTTTCATCTTATCTTACTTCACGTGTTACAAGGTTTCATCTTATCTGTACTTCACATGTTACAAGGTTTCATCTCATCTGTACTTCAAGTGTTACAAGGTTTCATCTTATCTGTACTTCAAGTGTTACAAGGTTTCATGTTGTCTGTACTTCAAGTGTTACAAGGTTTCATCTTATCTGTACTTCAAGTGTTACAAGGTTTCATCTTATCTGTACTTCAAGTGTTACAAGGTTTCATGCTATCTGTACTTCAAGTGTTACAAGGTTTCATCTTATCTTCACGTGTTACAAGGTTTCATCTTATCTGTACTTCAATGTTACAAGGTTTCATCTTATCTGTACTTCAAGTGTTACAAGGTTTCATCTTATCTGTACTTCAAGTGTTACAAGGTTTCATCTTATCTGTACTTCAAGTGTTACAAGGTTTCATCTTATCTGTACTTCACGTGTTACAAGGTTTCATCTGTACTTCAAGTGTTACAAGGTTTCATCTTATCTGTACTTCAAGTGTTACAAGGTTTCATCTTATCTGTACTTCAAGTGTTACAAGGTTTCATCTTATCTGTACTTCAAGTGTTACAAGGTTTCATCTTATCTGTACTTCAAGTGTTACAAGGTTTCATGTTATCTGTACTTCACGTGTTACAAGGTTTCATCTTATCTGTACTTCAAGTGTTACAAGGTTTCATCTTATCTGTACTTCAAGTGTTACAAGGTTTCATCTTATCTGTACTTCAAGTGTTACAAGGTTTCATCTTATCTGTACTTCAAGTGTTACAAGGTTTCATGTTATCTGTACTTCAAGTGTTACAAGGTTTCATCTTTTCTGTACTTCAAGTGTTACAAGGTTTCATCTTATCTGTACTTCAAGTGTTACAAGGTTTCATGTTATCTGTACTTCAAGTGTTACAAGGTTTCATGTTATCTGTACTTCAAGTGTTACAAGGTTTCATCTTATCTGTACTTCACGTGTTACAAGGTTTCATCTTATCTGTACTTCAAGTGTTACAAGGTTTCATGCTTTCTGTACTTCATGTGTTACAAGGTTTCATATTATCTGTACTTCAAGCGTTACAAGGTTTCATGTTATCTGTACTTCAAGTGTTACAAGGTTTCATCTTATCTGTACTTGACGTATTAGAAGTTTTCATCTTATCTGTACTTCAAGTGTTACAAGGTTTCATGCTTACTGTACATCAAGTGTTTAAAGGTTTCATGTTATCTTACTTCACGTGTTACAAGGTTTCATCTTATCTGTACTTCAAGTGTTACAAGGTTTCATCTTATCTGTACTTCAAGTGTTACAAGGTTTCATGTTATCTGTACTTCAAGTGTTACAAGGTTTCATCTTATCTGTACTTCAAGTGTTACAAGGTTTCATCTTATCTGTACTTCAAGTGTTACAAGGTTTCATCTTATCTGTACTTCAAGTGTTACAAGGTTTCATCTTATCTGTACTTCAAGTGTTACAAGGTTTCATCTTATCTGTACTTCAAGTGTTACAAGGTTTCATCTTATCTGTACTTCACGTGTTACAAGGTTTCATCTTATCTGTACTTCAAGTGTTACAAGGTTTCATCTTATCTGTACTTCAAGTGTTACAAGGTTTCATCTTATCTGTACTTCAAGTGTTACAAGGTTTCATCTTATCTGTACTTCAAGTGTTACAAGGTTTCATCTTATCTGTACTTCAAGTGTTACAAGGTTTCATGTTATCTGTACTTCAAGTGTTACAAGGTTTCATATTATCTGTACTTCAAGTGTTACAAGGTTTCATGTTATCTGTACTTCAAGTGTTACAAGGTTTCATCTTATCTGTACTTCACGTGTTACAAGGTTTCATCTTATCTGTACTTCAAGTGTTACAAGGTTTCATGTTATCTGTACTTCAAGTGTTACAAGGTTTCATCTTATCTGTACTTCACGTGTTACAAGGTTTCATCTTATCTGTACTTCAAGTGTTACAAGGTTTCATCTTATCTGTACTTCAAGTGTTACAAGGTTTCATCTTATCTGTACTTCAAGTGTTAGAAGGTTTCATCTTATCTGTACTTCAAGTGTTACAAGGTTTCATCTTATCTGTACTTCAAGTGTTACAAGGTTTCATCTTATCTGTACTTCAAGTGTTACAAGGTTTCATCTTATCTTACTTCACGTGTTACAAGGTTTCATCTTATCTGTACTTCAAGTGTTACAAGGTTTCATCTTATCTGTACTTCAAGTGTTACAAGGTTTCATCTTATCTGTACTTCAAGTGTTACAAGGTTTCATCTTATCTGTACTTCAAGTGTTACAAGGTTTCATCTTATCTGTACTTCAAGTGTTACAAGGTTTCATCTTATCTGTACTTCAAGTGTTACAAGGTTTCATCTTATCTGTACTTCACGTGTTACAAGGTTTCATCTTATCTGTACTTCAAGTGTTACAAGGTTTCATCTTATCTGTACTTCAAGTGTTACAAGGTTTCATCTTATCTGTACTTCAAGTGTTACAAGGTTTCATATTATCTGTACTTCAAGTGTTACAAGGTTTCATGTTATCTGTACTTCAAGTGTTACAAGGTTTCATCTTATCTGTACTTCACGTGTTACAAGGTTTCATCTTATCTGTACTTCAAGTGTTACAAGGTTTCATGTTATCTGTACTTCAAGTGTTACAAGGTTTCATCTTATCTGTACTTCACGTGTTACAAGGTTTCATCTTATCTGTACTTCAAGTGTTACAAGGTTTCATGTTATCTGTACTTCAAGTGTTACAAGGTTTCATCTTATCTGTACTTCACGTGTTACAAGGTTTCATCTTATCTGTACTTCAAGTGTTACAAGGTTTCATCTTATCTGTACTTCAAGTGTTACAAGGTTTCATCTTATCTGTACTTCAAGTGTTACAAGGTTTCATCTTATCTGTACTTCAAGTGTTACAAGGTTTCATCTTATCTGTACTTCAAGTGTTACAAGGTTTCATCTTATCTGTACTTCAAGTGTTACAAGGTTTCATCTTATCTGTACTTCAAGTGTTACAAGGTTTCATCTTATCTGTACTTCAAGTGTTACAAGGTTTCATGCTTATCTGTACTTCAAGTGTTACAAGGTTTCATCTTATCTGTACTTCACGTGTTACAAGGTTTCATCTTATCTGTACTTCAAGTGTTACAAGGTTTCATCTTATCTGTACTTCAAGTGTTACAAGGTTTCATCTTATCTGTACTTCAAGTGTTACAAGGTTTCATCTTATCTGTACTTCAAGTGTTACAAGGTTTCATCTTATCTGTACTTCAAGTGTTACAAGGTTTCATCTTATCTGTACTTTTCATCTTGTTACAAGGTTTCATCTTATCTGTACTTCAAGTGTTACAAGGTTTCATGTTATCTGTACTTCAAGTGTTACAAGGTTTCATCTTATCTTACTTCACGTGTTACAAGGTTTCATCTTATCTGTACTTCAAGTGTTACAAGGTTTCATCTTATCTGTACTTCAAGTGTTACAAGGTTTCATCTTATCTGTACTTCAAGTGTTACAAGGTTTCATCTTATCTGTACTTCAAGTGTTACAAGGTTTCATCTTATCTGTACTTCAAGTGTTACAAGGTTTCATCTTATCTGTACTTCACGTGTTACAAGGTTTCATCTTATCTGTACTTCAAGTGTTACAAGGTTTCATGTTATCTGTACTTCAAGTGTTACAAGGTTTCATCTTATCTGTACTTCAAGTGTTACAAGGTTTCATCTTATCTGTACTTCAAGTGTTACAAGGTTTCATCTTATCTGTACTTCAAGTGTTACAAGGTTTCATCTTATCTGTACTTCAAGTGTTACAAGGTTTCATCTTATCTGTACTTCAAGTGTTACAAGGTTTCATCTTATCTGTACTTCACGTGTTACAAGGTTTCATCTTATCTGTACTTCAAGTGTTACAAGGTTTCATCTTATCTGTACTTCAAGTGTTACAAGGTTTCATCTTATCTGTACTTCAAGTGTTACAAGGTTTCATGTTATCTGTACTTCAAGTGTTACAAGGTTTCATCTTATCTGTACTTCAAGTGTTACAAGGTTTCATCTTATCTGTACTTCAAGTGTTACAAGGTTTCATCTTATCTGTACTTCAAGTGTTACAAGGTTTCATCTTATCTGTACTTCACGTGTTACAAGGTTTCATCTTATCTGTACTTCAAGTGTTACAAGGTTTCATCTTATCTGTACTTCAAGTGTTACAAGGTTTCATCTTATCTGTACTTCACGTGTTACAAGGTTTCATCTTATCTGTACTTCAAGTGTTACAAGGTTTCATCTTATCTGTACTTCACGTGTTACAAGGTTTCATCTTATCTGTACTTCAAGTGTTACAAGGTTTCATCTTATCTGTACTTCAAGTGTTACAAGGTTTCATCTTATCTGTACTTCAAGTGTTACAAGGTTTCATCTTATCTGTACTTCAAGTGTTACAAGGTTTCATCTTATCTGTACTTCAAGTGTTACAAGGTTTCATCTTATCTGTACTTCAAGTGTTACAAGGTTTCATCTTATCTGTACTTCAAGTGTTACAAGGTTTCATCTTATCTGTACTTCAAGTGTTACAAGGTTTCATCTTATCTGTACTTCAAGTGTTACAAGGTTTCATCTTATCTGTACTTCAAGTGTTACAAGGTTTCATCTTATCTGTACTTCAAGTGTTACAAGGTTTCATCTTATCTGTACTTCAAGTGTTACAAGGTTTCATCTTATCTTACTTTTCATCATCTGTACTTCAAGTTTACAAGGTTTCATCTTATCTGTACTTCAAGTGTTACAAGGTTTCATCTTATCTTCAAGTACTTTCATATTATCTGTATTCAAGTGTTACAAGGTTTCATCTTATCTGTACTTCAAGTGTTACAAGGTTTCATCTTATCTGTACTTCAAGTGTTACAAGGTTTCATCTTATCTGTACTTCAAGTGTTACAAGGTTTCATCTTATCTGTACTTCAAGTGTTACAAGGTTTCATCTTATCTGTACTTCAAGTGTTACAAGGTTTCATCTTATCTGTACTTCAAGTGTTACAAGGTTTCATCTTATCTGTACTTCAAGTGTTACAAGGTTTCATCTTATCTGTACTTCAAGTGTTACAAGGTTTCATCTTATCTGTACTTCAAGTGTTACAAGGTTTCATCTTATCTGTACTTCAAGTGTTACAAGGTTTCATCTTATCTGTACTTCAAGTGTTACAAGGTTTCATCTTATCTGTACTTCACATGTTACAAGGTTTCATCTTATCTGTACTTCAAGTGTTACAAGGTTTCATCTTATCTGTACTTCAAGTGTTACAAGGTTTCATCTTATCTGTACTTCAAGTGTTACAAGGTTTCATCTTATCTGTACTTCAAGTGTTACAAGGTTTCATCTTATCTGTACTATGTTACAAGGTTTCATCTTATCTGTACTTCAAGTGTTACAAGGTTTCATCTTATCTGTACTTCAAGTGTTACAAGGTTTCATCTTATCTGTACTTCAAGTGTTACAAGGTTTCATCTTATCTGTACTTCAAGTGTTACAAGGTTTCATCTTATCTGTACTTCAAGTGTTACAAGGTTTCATCTTATCTGTACTTCAAGTGTTACAAGGTTTCATCTTATCTGTACTTCAAGTGTTACAAGGTTTCATCTTATCTGTACTTCAAGTGTTACAAGGTTTCATCTTATCTGTACTTCAAGTGTTACAAGGTTTCATCTTATCTGTACTTCACGTGTTACAAGGTTTCATCTTATCTGTACTTCAAGTGTTACAAGGTTTCATCTTATCTGTACTTCAAGTGTTACAAGGTTTCATGTTATCTGTACTTCAAGTGTTACAAGGTTTCATCTTATCTGTACTTCACGTGTTACAAGGTTTCATCTTTTCATGTTACTTCAAGTGTTACAAGGTTTCATCTTATCTGTACTTCAAGTGTTACAAGGTTTCATGTTATCTGTAAGGTTTCATCACTTCACGTGTTACAAGGTTTCATCTTATCTGTACTTCAAGTGTTACAAGGTTTCATCTTATCTGTACTTCAAGTGTTACAAGGTTTCATCTTATCTGTACTTCAAGTGTTACAAGGTTTCATCTTATCTGTACTTCAAGTGTTACAAGGTTTCATCTTATCTGTACTTCAAGTGTTACAAGGTTTCATCTTATCTGTACTTCAAGTGTTACAAGGTTTCATCTTATCTGTACTTCAAGTGTTACAAGGTTTCATCTTATCTGTACTTCAAGTGTTACAAGGTTTCATCTTATCTGTACTTCAAGTGTTACAAGGTTTCATGTTATCTGTACTTCAAGTGTTACAAGGTTTCATCTTATCTGTACTTCAAGTGTTACAAGGTTTCATCTTATCTGTACTTCAAGTGTTACAAGGTTTCATCTTATCTGTACTTCAAGTGTTACAAGGTTTCATCTTATCTGTACTTCAAGTGTTACAAGGTTTCATCTTATCTGTACTTCACGTGTTACAAGGTTTCATCTTATCTGTACTTCAAGTGTTACAAGGTTTCATCTTATCTGTACTTCAAGTGTTACAAGGTTTCATGTTATCTGTACTTCAAGTGTTACAAGGTTTCATCTTATCTGTACTTCAAGTGTTACAAGGTTTCATCTTATCTGTACTTCAAGTGTTACAAGGTTTCATCTTATCTGTACTTCAAGTGTTACAAGGTTTCATCTTATCTGTACTTCAAGTGTTACAAGGTTTCATCTTATCTGTACTTCAAGTGTTACAAGGTTTCATGTTATCTGTACTTCAAGTGTTACAAGGTTTCATGTTATCTGTACTTCAAGTGTTACAAGGTTTCATCTTATCTGTACTTCACGTGTTACAAGGTTTCATCTTATCTGTACTTCAAGTGTTACAAGGTTTCATCTTATCTGTACTTCAAGTGTTACAAGGTTTCATCTTATCTGTACTTCAAGTGTTACAAGGTTTCATCTTATCTGTACTTCAAGTGTTACAAGGTTTCATCTTATCTGTACTTCAAGTGTTACAAGGTTTCATCTTATCTGTACTTCAAGTGTTACAAGGTTTCATCTTATCTGTACTTCAAGTGTTACAAGGTTTCATCTTATCTGTACTTCAAGTGTTACAAGGTTTCATCTTATCTGTACTTCACGTGTTACAAGGTTTCATCTTATCTGTACTTCAAGTGTTACAAGGTTTCATCTTATCTGTACTTCAAGTGTTACAAGGTTTCATCTTATCTGTACTTCAAGTGTTACAAGGTTTCATCTTATCTGTACTTCAAGTGTTACAAGGTTTCATCTTATCTGTACTTCAAGTGTTACAAGGTTTCATCTTATCTGTACTTCAAGTGTTACAAGGTTTCATCTTATCTGTACTTCAAGTGTTACAAGGTTTCATCTTATCTGTATCTTATCTTCAAGTGTTACAAGGTTTCATCTTATCTGTACTTCAAGTGTTACAAGGTTTCATCTTATCTGTACTTCACGTGTTACAAGGTTTCATCTTATCTGTACTTCAAGTGTTACAAGGTTTCATCTTATCTGTACTTCAAGTGTTACAAGGTTTCATGTTATCTGTACTTCAAGTGTTACAAGGTTTCATCTTATCTGTACTTCAAGTGTTACAAGGTTTCATCTTATCTGTACTTCAAGTGTTACAAGGTTTCATCTTATCTGTACTTCAAGTGTTACAAGGTTTCATCTTATCTGTACTTCAAGTGTTACAAGGTTTCATCTTATCTGTACTTCACGTGTTACAAGGTTTCATCTTATCTGTACTTCAAGTGTTACAAGGTTTCATCTTATCTGTACTTCAAGTGTTACAAGGTTTCATCTTATCTGTACTTCAAGTGTTACAAGGTTTCATCTTATCTGTACTTCAAGTGTTACAAGGTTTCATCTTATCTGTACTTCACAAGGTTACAAGGTTTCATGTTACAAGGTTTCTGTACTTCAAGTGTTACAAGGTTTCATCTTATCTGTACTTCAAGTGTTACAAGGTTTCATCTTATCTGTACTTCAAGTGTTACAAGGTTTCATGTTATCTGTACTTCAAGTGTTACAAGGTTTCATCTTATCTGTACTTCAAGTGTTACAAGGTTTCATCTTATCTGTACTTCAAGTGTTACAAGGTTTCATCTTATCTGTACTTCAAGTGTTACAAGGTTTCATCTTATCTGTACTTCACGTGTTACAAGGTTTCATCTTATCTGTACTTCAAGTGTTACAAGGTTTCATGTTATCTGTACTTCAAGTGTTACAAGGTTTCATCTTATCTGTACTTCAAGTGTTACAAGGTTTCATCTTATCTGTACTTCAAGTGTTACAAGGTTTCATCTTATCTGTACTTCAAGTGTTACAAGGTTTCATCTTATCTGTACTTCAAGTGTTACAAGGTTTCATCTTATCTGTACTTCAAGTGTTACAAGGTTTCATCTTATCTGTACTTCAAGTGTTACAAGGTTTCATCTTATCTGTACTTCAAGTGTTACAAGGTTTCATCTTATCTGTACTTCAAGTGTTACAAGGTTTCATCTTATCTGTACTTCAAGTGTTACAAGGTTTCATCTTATCTGTACTTCAAGTGTTACAAGGTTTCATCTTATCTGTACTTCAAGTGTTACAAGGTTTCATCTTATCTGTACTTCAAGTGTTACAAGGTTTCATCTTATCTGTACTTCAAGTGTTACAAGGTTTCATGTTATCTGTACTTTCATCTTAGTGTTACAAGGTTTCATCTTATCTGTACTTCAAGTGTTACAAGGTTTTATCTTATCTGTACTTCAAGTGTTACAAGGTTTCATGTTATCTGTACTTCAAGTGTTACAAGGTTTCATCTTATCTGTACTTCACGTGTTACAAGGTTTCATCTTATCTGTACTTCAAGTGTTACAAGGTTTCATCTTATCTGTACTTCAAGTGTTACAAGGTTTCATCTTATCTGTACTTCAAGTGTTACAAGGTTTCATCTTATCTGTACTTCAAGTGTTACAAGGTTTCATCTTATCTGTACTTCAAGTGTTACAAGGTTTCATCTTATCTGTACTTCAAGTGTTACAAGGTTTCATCTTATCTGTACTTCAAGTGTTACAAGGTTTCATCTTATCTGTACTTCACGTGTTACAAGGTTTCATCTTATCTGTACTTCAAGTGTTACAAGGTTTCATCTTATCTGTACTTCAAGTGTTACAAGGTTTCATGTTATCTGTACTTCAAGTGTTACAAGGTTTCATCTTATCTGTACTTCACGTGTTACAAGGTTTCATCTTATCTGTACTTCAAGTGTTACAAGGTTTCATCTTATCTGTACTTCAAGTGTTACAAGGTTTCATCTTATCTGTACTTCACGTGTTACAAGGTTTCATCTTATCTGTACTTCAAGTGTTACAAGGTTTCATCTTATCTGTACTTCAAGTGTTACAAGGTTTCATCTTATCTGTACTTCAAGTGTTACAAGGTTTCATCTTATCTGTACTTCAAGTGTTACAAGGTTTCATGTTATCTTTCAAGTGTTACAAGGTTTCATCTTATCTGTACTTCAAGTGTTACAAGGTTTCATCTTACAAGTGTTACAAGGTTTCATTTATCTGTACTTCACGTGTTACAAGGTTTCATCTTATCTGTACTTCAAGTGTTACAAGGTTTCATCTTATCTGTACTTCAAGTGTTACAAGGTTTCATCTTATCTGTACTTCAAGTGTTACAAGGTTTCATCTTATCTGTACTTCACGTGTTACAAGGTTTCATCTTATCTGTACTTCAAGTGTTACAAGGTTTCATCTTATCTGTACTTCAAGTGTTACAAGGTTTCATCTTATCTGTACTTCAAGTGTTACAAGGTTTCATCTTATCTGTACTTCAAGTGTTACAAGGTTTCATCTTATCTGTACTTCAAGTGTTACAAGGTTTCATCTTATCTGTACTTCACGTGTTACAAGGTTTCATCTTATCTGTACTTCAAGTGTTACAAGGTTTCATCTTATCTGTACTTCAAGTGTTACAAGGTTTCATCTTATCTGTACTTCAAGTGTTACAAGGTTTCATCTTATCTGTACTTCAAGTTTCATCTTATCTGTACTTCAAGTTACAAGGTTTCATCTTATCTGTACTTCAAGTGTTACAAGGTTTCATCTTATCTGTACTTCAAGTGTTACAAGGTTTCATCTTATCTGTACTTCAAGTGTTACAAGGTTTCATCTTATCTGTACTTCAAGTGTTACAAGGTTTCATCTTATCTGTACTTCAAGTGTTACAAGGTTTCATCTTATCTGTACTTCAAGTGTTACAAGGTTTCATCTTATCTGTACTTCAAGTGTTACAAGGTTTCATCTTATCTGTACTTCAAGTGTTACAAGGTTTCATCTTATCTGTACTTCAAGTGTTACAAGGTTTCATCTTATCTGTACTTCAAGTGTTACAAGGTTTCATCTTATCTGTACTTCAAGTGTTACAAGGTTTCATCTTATCTGTACTTCAAGTGTTACAAGGTTTCATCTTATCTGTACTTCAAGTGTTACAAGGTTTCATCTTATCTGTACTTCACGTGTTACAAGGTTTCATCTTATCTGTACTTCAAGTGTTACAAGGTTTCATCTTATCTGTACTTCAAGTGTTACAAGGTTTCATGTTATCTGTACTTCAAGTGTTACAAGGTTTCATCTTATCTGTACTTCAAGTGTTACAAGGTTTCATCTTATCTGTACTTCAAGTGTTACAAGGTTTCATCTTATCTGTACTTCAAGTGTTACAAGGTTTCATGTTATCTGTACTTCAAGTGTTACAAGGTTTCATCTTATCTGTACTTCACGTGTTACAAGGTTTCATCTTATCTGTACTTCAAGTGTTACAAGGTTTCATCTTATCTGTACTTCAAGTGTTACAAGGTTTCATCTTATCTGTACTTCAAGTGTTACAAGGTTTCATCTTATCTGTACTTCAAGTGTTACAAGGTTTCATCTTATCTTACTTCACGTGTTACAAGGTTTCATCTTATCTGTACTTCAAGTGTTACAAGGTTTCATCTTATCTGTACTTCAAGTGTTACAAGGTTTCATCTTATCTGTACTTCAAGTGTTACAAGGTTTCATCTTATCTGTACTTCAAGTGTTACAAGGTTTCATCTTATCTTCAAGTGTTACAAGGTTTCATCTTATCTGTACTTCAAGTGTTACAAGGTTTCATCTTATCTGTACTTCAAGTGTTACAAGGTTTCATCTTATCTGTACTTCAAGTGTTACAAGGTTTCATGTTATCTGTACTTCAAGTGTTACAAGGTTTCATCTTATCTGTACTTCACGTGTTACAAGGTTTCATCTTATCTGTACTTCAAGTGTTACAAGGTTTCATCTTATCTGTACTTCAAGTGTTACAAGGTTTCATCTTATCTGTACTTCAAGTGTTACAAGGTTTCATCTTATCTGTACTTCACGTGTTACAAGGTTTCATCTTATCTGTACTTCAAGTGTTACAAGGTTTCATCTTATCTGTACTTCAAGTGTTACAAGGTTTCATCTTATCTGTACTTCAAGTGTTACAAGGTTTCATCTTATCTGTACTTCACGTGTTACAAGGTTTCATCTTATCTGTACTTCAAGTGTTACAAGGTTTCATGCTTTCTGTACTTCAAGTGTTACAAGGTTTTATCTTATCTTACTTCACATTTTACAAGGTTTCATGTTATCTGTACTTCAAGTGTTACAAGGTTTCATCTTATCTGTACTTCACATGTTACAAGGTTTCATCTTATCTGTACTTCAAGTGTTACAAGGTTTCATCTTATCTGTACTTCAAGTGTTACAAGGTTTCATCTTATCTGTACTTCAAGTGTTACAAGGTTTCATCTTATCTGTACTTCAAGTGTTACAAGGTTTCATCTTATCTGTACTTCAAGTGTTACAAGGTTTCATCTTATCTGTACTTCAAGTGTTACAAGGTTTCATCTTATCTGTACTTCAAGTGTTACAAGGTTTCATCTTATCTGTACTTCAAGTGTTACAAGGTTTCATCTTATCTGTACTTCAAGTGTTACAAGGTTTCATCTTATCTGTACTTCAAGTGTTACAAGGTTTCATCTTATCTGTACTTCAAGTGTTACAAGGTTTCATCTTATCTGTACTTCAAGTGTTACAAGGTTTCATCTTATCTGTACTTCAAGTGTTACAAGGTTTCATCTTATCTGTACTTCAAGTGTTACAAGGTTTCATCTTATCTGTACTTCAAGTGTTACAAGGTTTCATCTTATCTGTACTTCAAGTGTTACAAGGTTTCATCTTATCTGTACTTCACGTGTTACAAGGTTTCATCTTATCTGTACTTCAAGTGTTACAAGGTTTCATCTTATCTGTACTTCAAGTGTTACAAGGTTTCATCTTATCTGTACTTCAAGTGTTACAAGGTTTCATCTTATCTGTACTTCACGTGTTACAAGGTTTCATCTTATCTGTACTTCAAGTGTTACAAGGTTTCATCTTATCTGTACTTCAAGTGTTACAAGGTTTCATCTTATCTGTACTTCAAGTGTTACAAGGTTTCATCTTATCTGTACTTCAAGTGTTACAAGGTTTCATCTTATCTGTACTTCAAGTGTTACAAGGTTTCATCTTATCTGTACTTCAAGTGTTACAAGGTTTCATCTTATCTGTACTTCAAGTGTTACAAGGTTTCATCTTATCTGTACTTCAAGTGTTACAAGGTTTCATCTTATCTGTACTTCAAGTGTTACAAGGTTTCATCTTATCTGTACTTCAAGTGTTACAAGGTTTCATCTTATCTGTACTTCAAGTGTTACAAGGTTTCATCTTATCTGTACTTCACGTGTTACAAGGTTTCATCTTATCTGTACTTCAAGTGTTACAAGGTTTCATCTTATCTGTACTTCAAGTGTTACAAGGTTTCATGTTATCTGTACTTCAAGTGTTACAAGGTTTCATCTTATCTGTACTTCACGTGTTACAAGGTTTCATCTTATCTGTACTTCAAGTGTTACAAGGTTTCATCTTATCTGTACTTCAAGTGTTACAAGGTTTCATCTTATCTGTACTTCAAGTGTTACAAGGTTTCATGTTATCTGTACTTCAAGTGTTACAAGGTTTCATCTTATCTGTACTTCACGTGTTACAAGGTTTCATCTTATCTGTACTTCAAGTGTTACAAGGTTTCATCTTATCTGTACTTCAAGTGTTACAAGGTTTCATCTTATCTGTACTTCACGTGTTACAAGGTTTCATCTTATCTGTACTTCAAGTGTTACAAGGTTTCATCTTATCTGTACTTCAAGTGTTACAAGGTTTCATCTTATCTGTACTTCAAGTGTTACAAGGTTTCATCTTATCTGTACTTCAAGTGTTACAAGGTTTCATCTTATCTGTACTTCAAGTGTTACAAGGTTTCATCTTATCTGTACTTCAAGTGTTACAAGGTTTCATCTTATCTGTACTTCAAGTGTTACAAGGTTTCATCTTATCTGTACTTCAAGTGTTACAAGGTTTCATCTTATCTGTACTTCAAGTGTTACAAGGTTTCATCTTATCTGTACTTCAAGTGTTACAAGGTTTCATCTTATCTGTACTTCAAGTGTTACAAGGTTTCATCTTATCTGTACTTCAAGTGTTACAAGGTTTCATCTTATCTGTACTTCAAGTGTTACAAGGTTTCATCTTATCTGTACTTCAAGTGTTACAAGGTTTCATCTTATCTGTACTTCAAGTGTTACAAGGTTTCATCTTATCTGTACTTCAAGTGTTACAAGGTTTCATCTTATCTGTACTTCAAGTGTTACAAGGTTTCATCTTATCTGTACTTCAAGTGTTACAAGGTTTCATCTTATCTGTACTTCAAGTGTTACAAGGTTTCATCTTATCTGTACTTCAAGTGTTACAAGGTTTCATCTTATCTGTACTTCAAGTGTTACAAGGTTTCATGTTATCTGTACTTCAAGTGTTACAAGGTTTCATCTTATCTGTACTTCACGTGTTACAAGGTTTCATCTTATCTGTACTTCAAGTGTTACAAGGTTTCATGTTATCTGTACTTCAAGTGTTACAAGGTTTCATCTTATCTGTACTTCAAGTGTTACAAGGTTTCATCTTATCTGTACTTCAAGTGTTACAAGGTTTCATCTTATCTGTACTTCAAGTGTTACAAGGTTTCATCTTATCTGTACTTCAAGTGTTACAAGGTTTCATCTTATCTGTACTTCAAGTGTTACAAGGTTTCATCTTATCTGTACTTTCATCTTATCTGTACTTCAGTGTTACAAGGTTTCATCTTATCTGTACTTCAAGTGTTACAAGGTTTCATCTTATCTGTACTTCAAGTGTTACAAGGTTTCATCTTATCTGTACTTCAAGTGTTACAAGGTTTCATCTTATCTGTACTTCAAGTGTTACAAGGTTTCATCTTATCTGTACTTCAAGTGTTACAAGGTTTCATCTTATCTGTACTTCAAGTGTTACAAGGTTTCATCTTATCTGTACTTCAAGTGTTACAAGGTTTCATCTTATCTGTACTTCAAGTGTTACAAGGTTTCATCTTATCTGTACTTCAAGTGTTACAAGGTTTCATCTTATCTGTACTTCACGTGTTACAAGGTTTCATCTTATCTGTACTTCAAGTGTTACAAGGTTTCATGCTATCTGTACTTCAAGTGTTACAAGGTTTCATCTTATCTTACTTCACGTGTTACAAGGTTTCATCTTATCTGTACTTCAAGTGTTACAAGGTTTCATCTTATCTGTACTTCAAGTGTTACAAGGTTTCATCTTATCTGTACTTCACGTGTTACAAGGTTTCATCTTATCTGTACTTCAAGTGTTACAAGGTTTCATGTTATCTGTACTTCAAGTGTTACAAGGTTTCATCATCTTATCTGTACTTCACGTGTTACAAGGTTTCATCTTATCTGTACTTCAAGTGTTACAAGGTTTCATCTTATCTGTACTTCAAGTGTTACAAGGTTTCATCTTATCTGTACTTCAAGTGTTACAAGGTTTCATCTTATCTGTACTTCAAGTGTTACAAGGTTTCATCTTATCTGTACTTCAAGTGTTACAAGGTTTCATCTTATCTGTACTTCAAGTGTTACAAGGTTTCATCTTATCTGTACTTCAAGTGTTACAAGGTTTCATCTTATCTGTACTTCAAGTGTTACAAGGTTTCATCTTATCTGTACTTCAAGTGTTACAAGGTTTCATCTTATCTGTACTTCAAGTGTTACAAGGTTTCATCTTATCTGTACTTCAAGTGTTACAAGGTTTCATCTTATCTGTACTTCAAGTGTTACAAGGTTTCATCTTATCTGTACTTCAAGTGTTACAAGGTTTCATCTTATCTGTACTTCAAGTGTTACAAGGTTTCATCTTATCTGTACTTCAAGTGTTACAAGGTTTCATCTTATCTGTACTTCAAGTGTTACAAGGTTTCATCTTATCTGTACTTCAAGTGTTACAAGGTTTCATCTTATCTGTACTTCAAGTGTTACAAGGTTTCATCTTATCTGTACTTCAAGTGTTACAAGGTTTCATCTTATCTGTACTTCAAGTGTTACAAGGTTTCATCTTATCTGTACTTCAAGTGTTACAAGGTTTCATCTTATCTGTACTTCAAGTGTTACAAGGTTTCATCTTATCTGTACTTCAAGTGTTACAAGGTTTCATCTTATCTGTACTTCAAGTGTTACAAGGTTTCATCTTATCTGTACTTCAAGTGTTACAAGGTTTCATCTTATCTGTACTTCAAGTGTTACAAGGTTTCATCTTATCTGTACTTCAAGTGTTACAAGGTTTCATCTTATCTGTTACAAGGTTTCATCTTATCTGTACTTCAAGTGTTTCATCTTATCTGTACTTCAAGTGTTACAAGGTTTCATCTTATCTGTACTTCAAGTGTTACAAGGTTTCATGTTATCTGTACTTCAAGTGTTACAAGGTTTCATCTTATCTGTACTTCACGTGTTACAAGGTTTCATCTTATCTGTACTTTACAAGTTATCAAGGTTTCATCTTACAAGGTTTATCTTCAAGTGTTACAAGGTTTCATCTTATCTGTACTTCAAGTGTTACAAGGTTTCATCTTATCTGTACTTCAAGTGTTACAAGGTTTCATCTTATCTGTACTTCAAGTGTTACAAGGTTTCATCTTATCTGTACTTCAAGTGTTACAAGGTTTCATCTTATCTGTACTTCAAGTGTTACAAGGTTTCATCTTATCTGTACTTCAAGTGTTACAAGGTTTCATCTTATCTGTACTTCAAGTGTTACAAGGTTTCATCTTATCTGTACTTTTCATGTTACAAGGTTTCATCTTATCTGTACTTCAAGTGTTACAAGGTTTCATCTTATCTGTACTTCAAGTGTTACAAGGTTTCATCTTATCTGTACTTCACGTGTTACAAGGTTTCATCTTATCTGTACTTCAAGTGTTACAAGGTTTCATGTTATCTGTACTTCAAGTGTTACAAGGTTTCATCTTATCTGTACTTCAAGTGTTACAAGGTTTCATCTTATCTGTACTTCACGTGTTACAAGGTTTCATCTTATCTGTACTTCAAGTGTTACAAGGTTTCATCTTATCTGTACTTCAAGTGTTACAAGGTTTCATCTTATCTGTACTTCAAGTGTTACAAGGTTTCATCTTATCTGTACTTCAAGTGTTACAAGGTTTCATCTTATCTGTACTTCAAGTGTTACAAGGTTTCATCTTATCTGTTATTTCTGTACTTCAAGTGTTACAAGGTTTCATCTTATCTGTACTTCAAGTGTTACAAGGTTTCATCTTATCTGTACTTCAAGTGTTACAAGGTTTCATATTATCTGTACTTCAAGTGTTACAAGGTTTCATGTTATCTGTACTTCAAGTGTTACAAGGTTTCATCTTATCTGTACTTCACGTGTTACAAGGTTTCATCTTATCTGTACTTCAAGTGTTACAAGGTTTCATGTTATCTGTACTTCAAGTGTTACAAGGTTTCATCTTATCTGTACTTCAAGTGTTACAAGGTTTCATCTTATCTGTACTTCAAGTGTTACAAGGTTTCATCTTATCTGTACTTCATCTTATCTGTTACAAGGTTTCATCTTATCTGTACTTCAAGTGTTACAAGGTTTCATGTTATCTGTACTTCAAGTGTTACAAGGTTTCATGTTATCTGTACTTCAAGTGTTACAAGGTTTCATCTTATCTGTACTTCACGTGTTACAAGGTTTCATCTTATCTGTACTTCAAGTGTTACAAGGTTTCATCTTATCTGTACTTCAAGTGTTACAAGGTTTCATCTTATCTTACTTCACGTGTTACAAGGTTTCATCTTATCTGTACTTCACGTGTTACAAGGTTTCATCTTATCTGTACTTCAAGTGTTACAAGGTTTCATGTTATCTGTACTTCAAGTGTTACAAGGTTTCATCTTATCTGTACTTCACGTGTTACAAGGTTTCATCTTATCTGTACTTCAAGTGTTACAAGGTTTCATCTTATCTGTACTTCAAGTGTTACAAGGTTTCATCTTATCTGTACTTCAAGTGTTACAAGGTTTCATCTTATCTGTACTTCACGTGTTACAAGGTTTCATCTTATCTGTACTTCAAGTGTTACAAGGTTTCATCTTATCTGTACTTCACGTGTTACAAGGTTTCATCTTATCTGTACTTCAAGTGTTACAAGGTTTCATCTTATCTGTACTTCAAGTGTTACAAGGTTTCATCTTATCTGTACTTCAAGTGTTACAAGGTTTCATCTTATCTGTACTTCAAGTGTTACAAGGTTTCATCTTATCTGTACTTCAAGTGTTACAAGGTTTCATCTTATCTGTACTTCACATGTTACAAGGTTTCATCTTATCTGTACTTCAAGTGTTACAAGGTTTCATGTTATCTGTACTTCAAGTGTTACAAGGTTTCATGCTATCTGTTCTTCAAGTGTTACAAGGTTTTATTTTATCTTCACGTGTTACAAGGTTTCATCTTATCTGTACTTCAAGTTTTAGAAGGTTTCATCTTATCTACTTCAAGTACAAGGTTTCATCTTATCTGTACTTCAAGTGTTACAAGGTTTCATCTTATCTGTACTTCAAGTGTTACAAGGTTTCATCTTATCTGTACTTCAAGTGTTACAAGGTTTCATCTTATCTGTACTTCAAGTGTTACAAGGTTTCATCTTATCTGTACTTCAAGTGTTACAAGGTTTCATCTTATCTGTACTTGTTACAAGGTTTCATCTTATCTGTACTTCAAGTGTTACAAGGTTTCATCTTATCTGTACTTCAAGTGTTACAAGGTTTCATCTTATCTGTACTTCAAGTGTTACAAGGTTTCATCTTATCTGTACTTCAAGTGTTACAAGGTTTCATCTTATCTGTACTTCAAGTGTTACAAGGTTTCATCTTATCTGTACTTCAAGTGTTACAAGGTTTCATCTTATCTGTACTTCAAGTGTTACAAGGTTTCATCTTACTTCTGTTACAAGGTTTCATCTTATCTACAAGTTTACAAGGTTTCATCTTATCTGTACTTCAAGTGTTACAAGGTTTCATCTTATCTGTACTTCACGTGTTACAAGGTTTCATCTTATCTGTACTTCAAGTGTTACAAGGTTTCATCTTATCTGTACTTCAAGTGTTACAAGGTTTCATCTTATCTGTACTTCAAGTGTTACAAGGTTTCATCTTATCTGTACTTCAAGTGTTACAAGGTTTCATCTTATCTGTACTTCAAGTGTTACAAGGTTTCATGTTATCTGTACTTCAAGTGTTACAAGGTTTCATCTTATCTGTACTTCAAGTGTTACAAGGTTTCATCTTATCTGTACTTCAAGTGTTACAAGGTTTCATCTTATCTGTACTTCAAGTGTTACAAGGTTTCATCTTATCTGTACTTCAAGTGTTACAAGGTTTCATCTTATCTGTACTTCAAGTGTTACAAGGTTTCATCTTATCTGTACTTCAAGTGTTACAAGGTTTCATCTTATCTGTACTTCAAGTGTTACAAGGTTTCATCTTATCTGTACTTCAAGTGTTACAAGGTTTCATCTTATCTGTACTTCAAGTGTTACAAGGTTTCATCTTATCTGTACTTCAAGTGTTACAAGGTTTCATCTTATCTGTACTTCAAGTGTTACAAGTTACAAGGTTTCATTTCATCTTATCTGTACTTCAAGTGTTACAAGGTTTCATCTTATCTGTACTTCAAGTGTTACAAGGTTTCATCTTATCTGTACTTCAAGTGTTACAAGGTTTCATCTTATCTGTACTTCAAGTGTTACAAGGTTTCATCTTATCTGTACTTCAAGTGTTACAAGGTTTCATCTTATCTGTACTTCAAGTGTTACAAGGTTTCATCTTATCTGTACTTCAAGTGTTACAAGGTTTCATCTTATCTGTACTTCAAGTGTTACAAGGTTTCATCTTATCTGTACTTCAAGTGTTACAAGGTTTCATCTTATCTGTACTTCAAGTGTTACAAGGTTTCATCTTATCTGTACTTCAAGTGTTACAAGGTTTCATCTTATCTGTACTTCAAGTGTTACAAGGTTTCATCTTATCTGTACTTCAAGTGTTACAAGGTTTCATCTTATCTGTACTTCAAGTGTTACAAGGTTTCATCTTATCTGTACTTCAAGTGTTACAAGGTTTCATCTTATCTGTACTTCACGTGTTACAAGGTTTCATCTTATCTGTACTTCAAGTGTTACAAGGTTTCATCTTATCTGTACTTCAAGTGTTACAAGGTTTCATCTTATTATCTGTACTTCAAGTGTTACAAGGTTTCATCTTATCTGTACTTCAAGTGTTACAAGGTTTCATCTTATCTGTACTTCAAGTGTTACAAGGTTTCATCTTATCTGTACTTCAAGTGTTACAAGGTTTCATCTTATCTGTACTTCAAGTGTTACAAGGTTTCATGTTATCTGTACTTCAAGTGTTACAAGGTTTCATCTTATCTGTACTTCACGTGTTACAAGGTTTCATCTTATCTGTACTTCAAGTGTTACAAGGTTTCATCTTATCTGTACTTCAAGTGTTACAAGGTTTCATCTTATCTGTACTTCACTTGTTACAAGGTTTCATGTTATCTGTACTTCAAGTGTTACAAGGTTTCATCTTATCTGTACTTCACGTGTTACAAGGTTTCATCTTATCTGTACTTCAAGTGTTACAAGGTTTCATCTTATCTGTACTTCAAGTGTTACAAGGTTTCATCTTATCTGTACTTCAAGTGTTACAAGGTTTCATCTTATCTGTACTTCAAGTGTTACAAGGTTTCATCTTATCTGTACTTCAAGTGTTACAAGGTTTCATCTTATCTGTACTTCAAGTGTTACAAGGTTTCATCTTATCTGTACTTCAAGTGTTACAAGGTTTCATCTTATCTGTACTTCATGTTACAAGGTTTCATCTTATCTGTACTTCAAGTGTTACAAGGTTTCATCTTATCTGTACTTCAAGTGTTACAAGGTTTCATCTTATCTGTACTTCACGTGTTACAAGGTTTCATCTTATCTGTACTTCAAGTGTTACAAGGTTTCATCTTATCTGTACTTCAAGTGTTACAAGGTTTCATCTTATCTGTACTTCAAGTGTTACAAGGTTTCATCTTATCTGTACTTCAAGTGTTACAAGGTTTCATGTTATCTGTTTCACTTCAAGTGTTACAAGGTTTCATCTTATCTGTACTTCAAGTGTTACAAGGTTTCATCTTATCTGTACTTCAAGTGTTACAAGGTTTCATCTTATCTGTACTTCAAGTGTTACAAGGTTTCATCTTATCTGTACTTCAAGTGTTACAAGGTTTCATCTTATCTGTACTTCAAGTGTTACAAGGTTTCATCTTATCTGTACTTCAAGTGTTACAAGGTTTCATGTTATCTGTACTTCAAGTGTTACAAGGTTTCATCTTATCTGTACTTCACGTGTTACAAGGTTTCATCTTATCTGTACTTCACGTGTTACAAGGTTTCATCTTATCTGTACTTCAAGTGTTACAAGGTTTCATGTTTATCTGTACTTCAAGTGTTACAAGGTTTCATCTTATCTGTACTTCACGTGTTACAAGGTTTCATCTTATCTGTACTTCAAGTGTTACAAGGTTTCATCTTATCTGTACTTCAAGTGTTACAAGGTTTCATCTTATCTGTACTTCAAGTGTTACAAGGTTTCATCTTATCTGTACTTCAAGTGTTACAAGGTTTCATGTTATCTGTACTTCAAGTGTTACAAGGTTTCATCTTATCTGTACTTCAAGTGTTACAAGGTTTCATCTTATCTGTACTTCAAGTGTTACAAGGTTTCATCTTATCTGTACTTCAAGTGTTACAAGGTTTCATCTTATCTGTACTTCAAGTGTTACAAGGTTTCATCTTATCTGTACTTCAAGTGTTACAAGGTTTCATCTTATCTGTACTTCAAGTGTTACAAGGTTTCATCTTATCTGTACTTCAAGTGTTACAAGGTTTCATCTTATCTGTACTTCAAGTGTTACAAGGTTTCATCTTATCTGTACTTCAAGTGTTACAAGGTTTCATCTTATCTGTACTTTCAAGTGTTACAAGGTTTCATCTTATCTGTACTTCAAGTGTTACAAGGTTTCATCTTATCTGTACTTCAAGTGTTACAAGGTTTCATCTTATCTGTACTTCAAGTGTTACAAGGTTTCATCTTATCTGTACTTCAAGTGTTACAAGGTTTCATCTTATCTGTACTTCACGTGTTACAAGGTTTCATCTTATCTGTACTTCAAGTGTTACAAGGTTTCATCTTATCTGTACTTCAAGTGTTACAAGGTTTCATCTTATCTGTACTTCAAGTGTTACAAGGTTTCATCTTATCTGTACTTCAAGTGTTACAAGGTTTCATCTTATCTGTACTTCAAGTGTTACAAGGTTTCATCTTATCTGTACTTCACGTGTTACAAGGTTTCATCTTATCTGTACTTCAAGTGTTACAAGGTTTCATCTTATCTGTACTTCAAGTGTTACAAGGTTTCATCTTATCTGTACTTCAAGTGTTACAAGGTTTCATCTTATCTGTACTTCAAGTGTTACAAGGTTTCATCTTATCTGTACTTCAAGTGTTACAAGGTTTCATCTTATCTGTACTTCAAGTGTTACAAGGTTTCATCTTATCTGTACTTCAAGTGTTACAAGGTTTTATCTGTATTCAAGTGTTACAAGGTTTCATCTGTACTTCAAGTGTTACAAGGTTTCATCTTATCTGTACTTCAAGTGTTACAAGGTTTCATCTTATCTGTACTTCAAGTGTTACAAGGTTTCATGTTATCTGTACTTCAAGTGTTACAAGGTTTCATCTTATCTGTACTTCAAGTGTTACAAGGTTTCATCTTATCTGTTACTTTCATCTTATCTGTACTTCAAGTTTACAAGGTTTCATCTTATCTGTACTTCAAGTGTTACAAGGTTTCATCTTATCTGTACTTCAAGTGTTACAAGGTTTCATCTTATCTGTACTTCAAGTGTTACAAGGTTTCATCTTATCTGTACTTCAAGTGTTACAAGGTTTCATCTTATCTGTACTTCAAGTGTTACAAGGTTTCATCTTATCTGTACTTCAAGTGTTACAAGGTTTCATGTTATCTGTACTTCAAGTGTTACAAGGTTTCATCTTATCTGTACTTCAAGTGTTACAAGGTTTCATCTTATCTGTACTTCAAGTGTTACAAGGTTTCATCTTATCTGTACTTCAAGTGTTACAAGGTTTCATCTTATCTGTACTTCAAGTGTTACAAGGTTTCATCTTATCTGTACTTCAAGTGTTACAAGGTTTCATCTTATCTGTACTTCAAGTGTTACAAGGTTTCATCTTATCTGTACTTCAAGTGTTACAAGTTTTACACTTCAAGGTTTCAAGGTATCTGTACTTACAAGTGTTACAAGGTTTCATCTTATCTGTACTTCAAGTGTTACAAGGTTTCATCTTATCTGTACTTGACGTATTAGAAGGTTTCATCTTATCTGTACTTCAAGTGTTACAAGGTTTCATGCTTTCTGTACTTCAAGTGTTACAAGGTTTCATCTTATCTGTACTTCACGTGTTACAAGGTTTCATCTTATCTGTACTTCAAGTGTTACAAGGTTTCATCTTATCTGTACTTCAAGTGTTACAAGGTTTCATCTTATCTGTACTTCAAGTGTTTCATCTTAGGTTTCATTTCTTATCTGTACTTCAAGTGTTACAAGGTTTCATCTTATCTGTACTTCACGTGTTACAAGGTTTCATCTTATCTGTACTTCAAGTGTTACAAGGTTTCATCTTATCTGTACTTCAAGTGTTACAAGGTTTCATCTTATCTGTACTTCAAGTGTTACAAGGTTTCATCTTATCTGTACTTCAAGTGTTACAAGGTTTCATCTTATCTGTACTTCAAGTGTTACAAGGTTTCATGTTATCTGTACTTCAAGTGTTACAAGGTTTCATCTTATCTGTACTTCACGTGTTACAAGGTTTCATCTTATCTGTACTTCAAGTGTTACAAGGTTTCATGTTATCTGTACTTCAAGTGTTACAAGGTTTCATCTTATCTGTACTTCAAGTGTTACAAGGTTTCATCTTCACTTCAAGTGTTACAAGGTTTCATCTTATCTGTACTTCAAGTGTTACAAGGTTTCATCTTATCTGTACTTCACGTGTTACAAGGTTTCATCTTATCTGTACTTCAAGTGTTACAAGGTTTCATCTTATCTGTACTTCAAGTGTTACAAGGTTTCATCTTATCTGTACTTCAAGTGTTACAAGGTTTCATCTTATCTGTACTTCAAGTGTTACAAGGTTTCATCTCTGTACTTCAAGTGTTACAAGGTTTCATGCTTATCTGTACTTCAAGTGTTACAAGGTTTCATCTTATCTGTACTTCAAGTGTTACAAGGTTTCATCTTATCTGTACTTCACGTGTTACAAGGTTTCATCTTATCTGTACTTCAAGTGTTACAAGGTTTCATCTTATCTGTACTTCAAGTGTTACAAGGTTTCATCTTATCTGTACTTCACGTGTTACAAGGTTTCATCTTATCTGTACTTCACGTGTTACAAGGTTTCATCTTATCTGTACTTCAAGTGTTACAAGGTTTCATCTTATCTGTACTTCAAGTGTTACAAGGTTTCATCTTATCTGTACTTCAAGTGTTACAAGGTTTCATCTTATCTGTACTTCAAGTGTTACAAGGTTTCATCTTATCTGTACTTCAAGTGTTACAAGGTTTCATCTTATCTGTACTTCAAGTGTTACAAGGTTTCATCTTATCTGTACTTCAAGTGTTACAAGGTTTCATCTTATCTGTACTTCAAGTGTTACAAGGTTTCATCTTATCTGTACTTCAAGTGTTACAAGGTTTCATCTTATCTGTACTTCAAGTGTTACAAGGTTTCATCTTATCTGTACTTCAAGTGTTACAAGGTTTCATCTTATCTGTACTTCAAGTGTTACAAGGTTTCATCTTATCTGTACTTCAAGTGTTACAAGGTTTCATCTTATCTGTACTTCAAGTGTTACAAGGTTTCATCTTATCTGTACTTCAAGTGTTACAAGGTTTCATCTTATCTGTACTTCAAGTGTTACAAGGTTTCATCTTATCTGTACTTCAAGTGTTACAAGGTTTCATCTTATCTGTACTTCAAGTGTTACAAGGTTTCATCTTATCTGTACTTCAAGTGTTACAAGGTTTCATCTTATCTGTACTTCAAGTGTTACAAGGTTTCATCTTATCTGTACTTCAAGTGTTACAAGGTTTCATCTTATCTGTACTTCAAGTGTTACAAGGTTTCATCTTATCTGTACTTCAAGTGTTACAAGGTTTCATCTTATCTGTACTTCAAGTGTTACAAGGTTTCATCTTATCTGTACTTCAAGTGTTACAAGGTTTCATCTTATCTGTACTTCAAGTGTTACAAGGTTTCATGTTATCTGTACTTCAAGTGTTACAAGGTTTTATCTTATCTTCACGTGTTACAAGGTTTCATCTTATCTGTACTTCAAGTGTTAGAAGGTTTCATCTTATCTGTACTTCAAGTGTTACAAGGTTTCATCTTATCTGTACTTCAAGTGTTACAAGGTTTCATCTTATCTGTACTTCAAGTGTTACAAGGTTTCATCTTATCTGTACTTCACGTGTTACAAGGTTTCATCTTATCTGTACTTCAAGTGTTACAAGGTTTCATCTTATCTGTACTTCAAGTGTTACAAGGTTTCATGTTATCTGTACTTCAAGTGTTACAAGGTTTTATCTTATCTTCACGTGTTACAAGGTTTCATCTTATCTGTACTTCACGTGTTACAAGGTTTCATGTTATCTGTACTTCAAGTGTTACAAGGTTTCATATTATCTGTACTTCAAGCGTTACAAGGTTTCATCTTATCTGTACTTCAAGTGTTACAAGGTTTCATCTTATCTGTACTTCAAGTGTTACAAGGTTTCATCTTATCTGTACTTCAAGTGTTACAAGGTTTCATCTTATCTGTACTTCAAGTGTTACAAGGTTTCATCTTATCTGTACTTCACATGTTACAAGGTTTCATCTTATCTGTACTTCAAGTGTTACAAGGTTTCATGTTATCTGTACTTCAAGTGTTACAAGGTTTCATCTTATCTGTACTTCAAGTGTTACAAGGTTTCATCTTATCTGTACTTCAAGTGTTACAAGGTTTCATCTTATCTGTACTTCAAGTGTTACAAGGTTTCATCTTATCTGTACTTCAAGTGTTACAAGGTTTCATCTTATCTGTACTTCAAGTGTTACAAGGTTTCATCTTATCTGTACTTCAAGTGTTACAGGTTTCATCTTATCTGTACTTCAAGTGTTACAAGGTTTCATCTTATCTGTACTTCAAGTGTTACAAGGTTTCATCTTATCTGTACTTCAAGTGTTACAAGGTTTCATCTTATCTGTACTTCAAGTGTTACAAGGTTTCATCTTATCTGTACTTCAAGTGTTACAAGGTTTCATCTTATCTGTACTTCAAGTGTTACAAGGTTTCATCTTATCTGTACTTCAAGTGTTACAAGGTTTCATCTTATCTGTACTTCACATGTTACAAGGTTTCATCTTATCTGTACTTCAAGTGTTACAAGGTTTCATCTTATCTGTACTTCAAGTGTTACAAGGTTTCATCTTATCTGTACTTCAAGTGTTACAAGGTTTCATCTTATCTGTACTTCAAGTGTTACAAGGTTTCATCTTATCTGTACTTCAAGTGTTACAAGGTTTCATCTTATCTGTACTTCAAGTGTTACAAGGTTTCATCTTATCTGTACTTCAAGTGTTACAAGGTTTCATCTTATCTGTACTTCAAGTGTTACAAGGTTTCATCTTATCTGTACTTCAAGTGTTACAAGGTTTCATCTTATCTGTACTTCAAGTGTTACAAGGTTTCATCTTATCTGTACTTCAAGTGTTACAAGGTTTCATCTTATCTGTACTTCAAGTGTTACAAGGTTTCATGTTATCTGTACTTCAAGTGTTACAAGGTTTCATCTTATCTGTACTTCAAGTGTTACAAGGTTTCATCTTATCTGTACTTCAGTGTTACAAGGTCATCTTATCTGTACTTCAAGTGTTACAAGGTTTCATCTTATCTGTACTTCAAGTGTTACAAGGTTTCATCTTATCTGTACTTCAAGTGTTACAAGGTTTCATCTTATCTGTACTTCAAGTGTTACAAGGTTTCATCTTATCTGTACTTCAAGTGTTACAAGGTTTCATCTTATCTGTACTTCAAGTGTTACAAGGTTTCATCTTATCTGTACTTCAAGTGTTACAAGGTTTCATCTTATCTGTACTTCAAGTGTTACAAGGTTTCATCTTATCTGTACTTCAAGTGTTACAAGGTTTCATCTTATCTGTACTTCAAGTGTTACAAGGTTTCATCTTATCTGTACTTCAAGTGTTACAAGGTTTCATGTTATCTGTACTTCAAGTGTTACAAGGTTTCATCTTATCTTACTTCAAGTGTTACAAGGTTTCATCTTCTCTGTACTTCACGTGTTACAAGGTTTCATCTTATCTGTACTTCAAGTGTTACAAGGTTTCATGCTTATCTGTACTTCAAGTGTTACAAGGTTTCATCTTATCTTACTTCACGTTTCATCTTATCTGTACTTCAAGTTTACAAGGTTTCATCTTATCTGTACTTCAAGTGTTACAAGGTTTCATCTTATCTGTACTTCAAGTGTTACAAGGTTTCATCTTATCTGTACTTCAAGTGTTACAAGGTTTCATCTTATCTGTACTTCAAGTGTTACAAGGTTTCATCTTATCTGTACTTCAAGTGTTACAAGGTTTCATCTTATCTGTACTTCAAGTGTTACAAGGTTTCATCTTATCTTATTTCATCTGTACTTCAAGTGTTACAAGGTTTCATCTTATCTGTACTTCAAGTGTTACAAGGTTTCATCTTATCTGTACTTCAAGTGTTACAAGGTTTCATCTTATCTGTACTTCAAGTGTTACAAGGTTTCATCTTATCTGTACTTTACAAGGTTTCATCTTATCTGTACTTCACGTTTACAAGGTTTCATCTTATCTGTACTTCAAGTGTTACAAGGTTTCATCTTATCTGTACTTCAAGTGTTACAAGGTTTCATCTTATCTGTACTTCAAGTGTTACAAGGTTTCATCTTATCTGTACTTCAAGTGTTACAAGGTTTCATGTTATCTGTACTTCAAGTGTTACAAGGTTTCATCTTATCTGTACTTCAAGTGTTACAAGGTTTCATCTTATCTGTACTTCAAGTGTTACAAGGTTTCATCTTATCTGTACTTCAAGTGTTACAAGGTTTCATCTTATCTGTACTTCAAGTGTTACAAGGTTTCATCTTATCTGTACTTCAAGTGTTACAAGGTTTCATCTTATCTGTACTTCAAGTGTTACAAGGTTTCATCTTATCTGTACTTCAAGTGTTACAAGGTTTCATCTTATCTGTACTTCACGTGTTACAAGGTTTCATCTTATCTGTACTTCAAGTGTTACAAGGTTTCATCTTATCTTACTTCACGTGTTACAAGGTTTCATCTTATCTGTACTTCACATGTTACAAGGTTTCATCTTATCTGTACTTTAAGTGTTGCAAGGTTTCATGTTATCTGTACTTCAAGTGTTACAAGGTTTTATCTTATCTGTACTTCAAGTGTTACAAGGTTTCATCTTATCTGTACTTCACGTGTTACAAGGTTTCATCTTATCTGTACTTCAAGTGTTACAAGGTTTCATGTTATCTGTACTTCAAGTGTTACAAGGTTTCATGTTATCTGTACTTCAAGTGTTACAAGGTTTCATCTTATCTGTACTTCAAGTGTTACAAGGTTTCATCTTATCTGTACTTCAAGTGTTACAAGGTTTCATGCTTATCTGTACTTCAAGTGTTACAAGGTTTCATCTTATCTGTACTTCACAGTGTTACAAGGTTTCATCTTATCTGTACTTCAAGTGTTACAAGGTTTCATCTTATCTGTACTTCAAGTGTTACAAGGTTTCATCTTATCTGTACTTCAAGTGTTACAAGGTTTCATGTTATCTGTACTTCAAGTGTTACAAGGTTTCATCTTATCTGTACTTCACGTGTTACAAGGTTTCATCTTATCTGTACTTCAAGTGTTACAAGGTTTCATGCTTATCTGTACTTCAAGTGTTACAAGGTTTCATCTTATCTTACTTCACATGTTACAAGGTTTCATGTTATCTGTACTTCAAGTGTTACAAGGTTTCATCTTATCTGTACTTCACGTGTTACAAGGTTTCATCTTATCTGTACTTCAAGTGTTACAAGGTTTCATCTTATCTGTACTTCAAGTGTTACAAGGTTTCATCTTATCTGTACTTCAAGTGTTACAAGGTTTCATCTTATCTGTACTTCACGTGTTACAAGGTTTCATCTTATCTGTACTTCAAGTGTTACAAGGTTTCATGCTATCTGTACTTCAAGTGTTACAAGGTTTCATCTTATCTGTACTTCAAGTGTTACAAGGTTTCATGTTATCTGTACTTCAAGTGTTACAAGGTTTCATGTTATCTTACTGTGTTACAAGGTTTCATCTTATCTTACTTCACATGTTACAAGGTTTCATGTTATCTGTACTTCAAGTGTTACAAGGTTTCATGTTATCTGTACTTCAAGTGTTACAAGGTTTCATGTTATCTGTACTTCACGTGTTACAAGGTTTCATCTTATCTGTACTTCAAGTGTTACAAGGTTTCATCTTATCTGTACTTCAAGTGTTACAAGGTTTCATCTTATCTGTACTTCAAGTGTTACAAGGTTTCATCTTATCTGTACTTCAAGTGTTACAAGGTTTCATCTTATCTGTACTTCAAGTGTTACAAGGTTTCATGTTATCTGTACTTCAAGTGTTACAAGGTTTCATCTTATCTGTACTTCAAGTGTTACAAGGTTTCATCTTATCTGTACTTCAAGTGTTACAAGGTTTCATCTTATCTGTACTTCAAGTGTTACAAGGTTTCATGCTATCTGTACTTCAAGTGTTACAAGGTTTCATCTTATCTGTACTTCAAGTGTTACAAGGTTTCATCTTATCTGTACTTCAAGTGTTACAAGGTTTCATCTTATCTGTACTTCAAGTGTTACAAGGTTTCATCTTATCTGTACTTCAAGTGTTACAAGGTTTCATCTTATCTGTACTTCACGTGTTACAAGGTTTCATCTTATCTGTACTTCAAGTGTTACAAGGTTTCATCTTATCTGTACTTCAAGTGTTACAAGGTTTCATCTTATCTGTACTTCAAGTGTTACAAGGTTTCATCTTATCTGTACTTCAAGTGTTACAAGGTTTCATCTTATCTGTACTTCAAGTGTTACAAGGTTTCATGCTTATCTGTACTTCAAGTGTTACAAGGTTTCATCTTATCTTACTTCACATGTTACAAGGTTTCATGTTATCTGTACTTCAAGTGTTACAAGGTTTCATCTTACTTCAAGTGTTACAAGGTTTCATACTTACAAGTGTTACAAGGTTTCATCTTATCTGTACTTCAAGTGTTACAAGGTTTCATGTTATCTGTACTTCAAGTGTTACAAGGTTTCATCATCTGTACTTCAAGTGTTACAAGGTTTCATCTTATCTGTACTTCACGTGTTACAAGGTTTCATCTTATCTGTACTTCACGTGTTACAAGGTTTCATCTTATCTGTACTTCAAGTGTTACAAGGTTTCATCTTATCTGTACTTCAAGTGTTACAAGGTTTCATCTTATCTGTACTTCAAGTGTTACAAGGTTTCATCTTATCTGTACTTCACGTGTTACAAGTGTTCACAAGGTTTCATGTTACAAGGTTTCTTACTTCACTTGTTACAAGGTTTCATCTTATCTGTACTTCAAGTGTTACAAGGTTTCATGTTATCTGTACTTCAAGTGTTACAAGGTTTCATCTTATCTGTACTTCAAGTGTTACAAGGTTTCATCTTATCTGTACTTCAAGTGTTACAAGGTTTCATCTTATCTGTACTTCAAGTGTTACAAGGTTTCATCTTATCTGTACTTCAAGTGTTACAAGGTTTCATCTTATTTGTACTTTAAGTGTTACAAGGTTTCATCTTATCTTACTTCACGAGTTACAAGGTTTAATTTTATCTCTACTTCAAGTGTTACAAGGTTTCATTTTATCTGTACTTCAAGTGTTACAAGGTTTCATCTTGTCTGTACTTCTCGTATTACAAGGTTTCATCTCATCTGTACTTCAAGTGTTACAAGGTTTCATGTTGTTTGTACTTCAAGTGTTACAAGGTTTCATCTTATCTGTACTTCAGGTGTTTCAAGGTTTCATGCTAACTGTACTTCAAGTGTTACAAGGTTTCATCTTATCTTCACGTGTTACAATTTTCATGTTATCTGTACTTCAAGTGTTGTAAGGTTTCATTTTATCTTACTTCACATGTTACAAAGTTTCATGTTATCTGTACTTCAAGTGTTACAAGGGGTCATGCTCTCTGTACTTCAAGTGTTAGAAGGTTTCATCTTATCTGTACTTCACGTGTTACAAGGTTTCATCTTATGTGTACTTCAAGTGTTACAAGGTTTCATCTTATCTGTTTTTCACGTGTTATAAAGTTTCATCTTATCTGTACTTCACGTATTACAAGGTTTCATCTCATCTGTACTTCAAGTGCTACAAGGTTTCATGTTATCTGTACTTGAAGTGTTACAAGGTTTCATGGTATCTGTTCTTTAAGTGTTACAAGGTTTCATCTTATCTGTACTTCAAGTGTAACAAAGTTTCATCTTATCTGTACTTCAAGTGTTACATGGTTTCATTTTATCTGTACTTCAATTGATACAAGGTTTCATCTTATTCTCTTTAGAAGTAATGTTTCCAACTTTGTGGAAATAAACAATTCCCATTTATTGTTTCTTTCTGGTACTTGTATATATGTTTGTAAAATCGTTAACGAAGTAGTTTAAACCGTTCCTACGTATCGATAAAACGTTATTTTGGGTTTTGGGGTATCCAATCCGCAACAAAAGTGTTTGCACTTCGCAGCAAAAACTAGTCAATTTGTAATAATATTCCCACGTACGCAGCTAATACAGCAGCAATTTGTGGACATTGAACGTCAATGGACGTCCAGACTGCTTCGTTTTGCCATACATTGGTAACTGTGGTCCTTATCAGATGTCCAGCAATAACTAAGCAAGTCTGTCATTAACGAGTCTGGCTGAGCGATAAAACTGAAGGCTTATATCGCTAAAAACTGGTTTTCAGTACATGTGATGGGCACAACAGAAATAGCCCACTGAGTGGCTGTGCGCTTAACAAAAACAAACGTGTTAATCCAGTTGATCCATTGGATAAAAACAGACATTTTTTTTATCCTGCGATAGTGTTTTAAAATACGGACTCCCGAAACGTGATAGTTTTATAACAGTCTTTCCTTAGCCCTCTGTAGCAGGTGGTTTTGTTATGTGAAACGTATGATAACCATGCTGATATGCTTTTAATAATCTATTTTAAATCAATGTTACATTAAATGTGACTTTACGTCCTGTTGTAGTCGACGCGAGACGGTATTTCGTAACACTTGGGTAAAGAGCATTTTATCTCTATCACCATAGCAACGGTTGCAAGAAGGAGACAGCTTGGCACTGCCGATCATTGACAGCTATGCTCGGTCCTTGTTTTCAGTTTTAAACTAATAGTTATTCAACAGCACGGTTATGCGTCATTAATACTATATTCAATGTTGTTAACGTGTGTCAGTGGAAGGTTTGGAGGTTCTAGTGTTGGTAAACTACATGTGTTAACACTAGTTGATGTGTGTACACATCAGCCTTTTGCTGCTTCCAGATACGTGATGTTCACGTGACTGCCAGACCACATATAAATAAGCCATCCCCGGGAGGGAACTGTGAATTTTTTTTTGTCTCAATAGCTCCATGAATAAAGCGGGCATGAGCAAAATTATTTATATTACATTTCAACCATGTTTATCTCTCTTTATCAGGATATCTTGTTTGTCAAGATCCATTTAAAAACATTAACAACGCATATAATATTGACCCTACCAACAAACACATCACTGTTCTGAGACACAACACATTAAACAAATGAATAATATAAAGTTTATTTACTGGTTAGTGTATTACGGGTGGCGAGAACAGCGGTGGATAGATCAGATAATCCGATGTCGTTTTCACCACAAGAAAACATACACATCTTTAGATGTTATTGGTATTTAATAGTAAAACCTTTAACGTCGTAACTTTTCTAAAACGAATTTTTCCTTACTTTAAAAGCTGTAACTAAAGGAATGTTTCACATAGGAACCACTCGAACCTTTCAAGTATCGAGTTTCGTCTTTGATATTCTATCGAAATATTTTACAATTTTTGAATCAAAAACGGAATGTTTTAACTGGAGTTTCAGGACCTTGAATATTCCTAGTACAGTAACACTTTTTAATTCGCTTTAATTGTGTTTCCATGTGTGATGGTCTTTATCTAAAAAAAGTTCACGTAGGGTTAAAATGTTATTACATTATAACGAGAGATCCTCTAAACACTTCGGTGTTTTCTGTTAAAATGTTATTTTTTAACCTTTGTAAAAAAAAGATAAAGAAATCCTTCATCTAGATATATTCTGTTCACATGATAAACAATATCTATGTTAAAATATCGAGTTTAGACACCTACAATAAATAATTTAGTGGAGAATAGCAGAGGTACATATCGGTAGAATTACTTATTGTTGTTCTGCCTCTGTTTAATCGTTCCGTTGTTAAGCCTAATGGACCGTCTGTTCATTGCGTGTGCTAAAACCCGATTTTTAGCGTTATAAAACCTCCAACTTTCTGTTTTGGGGCTTCAATGATGGGAAACTTTGTTGCTTAAGATTGTTGTTATTATGTATTATATTAACAGTAACATTGGTGGTTGGATTATTTAATATGTAACACAACTGGACCTAATTGCACACGACATTATATTCGGTTCTTCTAACCATTCTCCGGTAATAGTTGTCTGGCGAGAACCATTGATTTCCCCTTGGTAACATTTCGATAAGTTTTTTTCTAATAAATGTTTTATGGAGTTTGAAATGTAAATACTTCTTTGTACTAGAAAGCAGAGGCTGAGCTGTTTATCACGGTCTTAGAAAGAAGCCCTTGATTAACATGAATAAACAGAAAACGACACAGTGTGGTCGTATAACAAGGAGACACATGTATACACGTTGTCACCTCGACAGGTACATCAAGGGAAGCTAGCTATTCACGTATCTATGAAACAACTATCTGTATATAAAACTACCAACAGTTAAGGTGATCACATCACTAGAACGGTGTATGGATTACAGTTAAGGTGATCACATCACGATGGATTAGAAAAGTGTATGGATTACAGTTAAGGTGATCACATCACGATGGATTAGAACAGTGTATGGATTACAGTTAAGGTGATCACATCACGATGGATTAGAACAATGTATTGTTTACAATTAAGGTGATCACATCACGATGGATTAGAAGTGTGTATGGTTTACAGTTAAGGTGATCACATCACGATGGATTAGAAAAGTGTATGGATTACAGTTAAGGTGATCACATTACGAGGATTAGAAGTGTGTATGGTTTATTAGAACAGTGTATGGATTACAGTTAAGGTGATCACATCACGATGGATTAGAAGTGTGTATGGTTTACAGTTAAGGTGATCACATCACGATGGATTACAAGTGTGTATGGTTTACAGTTAAGGTGATCACATCACGATGGATTACAAGTGTGTATGGTTTACAGTTAAGGTGATCACATCACGATGGATTAGAAGTGTGTATGGTTTACAGTTAAGGTGATCACATCACGATGGATTACAAGTGTGTATGGTTTACAGTTAAGGTGATCACATCACGATGGATTAGAAAAGTGTATGGATTACAGTTAAGGTGATCACATTACGAGGGATTAGAACAGTGTATGGATTACAGTTAAGGTGATCACATCACGATGGATTAGAAGTGTGTATGGATTACAGTTAAGGTGATCACATCACGATGGATTACAAGTGTGTATGGTTTACAGTTAAGGTGATCACATCACGATGGATTACAAGTGTGTATGGTTTACAGTTAAGGTGATCACATCACGATGGATTACAAGTGTGTATGGTTTACAGTTAAGGTGATCACATCACGATGGATTAGAACAATGTATTGTTTACAGTTAAGGTGATCAATCATCTGCCACGAAATGTCTTAGAATAGTGGGTAATTATTGTGGAGTTATGATAAAATTGACCGATCTTGTAGAAACTTACGACATCCAAGTATAATGAAGCTGAGTTAACAATCAGCCAATCACGATACAGGTGGGATAAACGTTGCTAACCCTAATAATCGCTTCACTTTAGGCTCAGTATCAAACAGATGGTGATATTAATACAAAACGTACGATTTATAGATGAGCTATGAAACTTGTTGTTGTAATGGTGAACATCAAATATGCAAAATCTTCCCTAATAAAATAATTAAAACAAAATCGAGAATTTTCGATCATTATATTAGAATTATTTATTTATGTGGATAATTCGAGTTAAACAACTATTTATATTAAACATATGATACTGGGTTATCTGGCTATTCGAAAATATTTCTGACAATGGAGTTCATTGACCCTTTCTGAATATCACAGCTGCGAAGTTTTGTGACACGTGCGTTGTGTTGTCTGATTTGAATTTGTTTGTTCACATGAGTAACACCTTATTTACACAGTGGACTAAAGGCCAGAACATAGAATCCTTGACCTAACCAATAGGTCACGCTCGGGTTAAAGTTTTCGAAAAGCTGTGTGGACAAACAAAATGTTTAGTTTTTTTAAAATCCTCAGGTTTGTGTTTATTAAGTTTTGTGTACACAGTCAATACACATGAATGTAAGGTATTATAAACCTGTGAACTAAGATTTATGTTCATATAAATTGGTTGTTACCAATTCGTTAGGCCTATATTCCACTTGAAAACGTCGTAATTTCTATAGTAAGCAGCTTCTGCGAAGTCTGGTGAGATTAAAATTAGACTACACTTGTTCACTGTTATTTTTATAGATCCTCTGTTGTACACAGAAGTCAGCTTGGTAGACCTCGTGCAAGAGGGTTGGCTGCATCGTTAGAAATTCACAAGTGTTGAGTCAAATTGTGTCAAGAAAATTCTATCCACGGATCTGAAGTAGTAGATGAGGAAGATTTCACCTTCTAAACCCTCTTCACCGTTTTCTGTATTGGTTTATTGAAGATATGCCAAGTTTCACTGGGACGATGTGTTTTGAGGATGGAATGGGTCTCTTTCGTAGCCTTATTTTTCATTGCTTTGTTTAATTTGTTTCGAATTTCACGCAAAGCTACACGAAAAGGTATCTGCTCCAGCTGTCACTAATTTAGCAGTTACAGACTAGAGGAAGGCAGCAAGTCAATACCTCTCCACAAATAGTGAATTTGATCATTAAATAATAACGACCCCGCGACTGAAAGGGCAAACATGTTTGGTGCGACGGGAATTCGAACCAGCGACCCTCAGATTGCGAGTCCAAAGCCTAATCACCTAGCCGTGCAGAGCATTGAAGTTTTAACCTGATATCTGTAGGGAACTCATCTGGTCAACAATACTCACCGCCAACTCTTGAATCACCTTTGTTTTACTGAATAGTTAGGACTTGACAGTTACTGTTATAACGTATCTGCGGTTAAAAAGTGCTGAACACACTTTTCTGACAGCGGATCGCGAACCATGAACTCTTGGACTTTTAATGAAGGCCACGCCCGGCCAATATGTTTGAGCTTCGTGTGACAGAAAAATATTAGAAAATTGTAAATATTACGTCAATCGTTTTAACAAGTTACATTTGTAAATATTACTTCAGTCTTTAACAAGTTAAATTTGTAAATATTACTTTAATCTTCAACGAGTTACATTTGTAAATATTGCTTCAGTGTTTAACAAGTTAAATTTGTAAATATTACTTCAATCTTTGACAAGTTAAATTTGTAAATATTACTTCACACTTTAACAAGTTAAATTTATAAATATTACTTCAGTCTTTAACAAGTTAAAGTTGTGAATATTTATTCAATCTTTAACAAGTTAAATTTGTAAATATTACTTCAATCTTTAACAAGATAAATATTTAAATATTACTTCAGTCTTTAACAAGTTAAATTTGTAAATATTACTTCAATCTTTAACAAGTTAAATTTGTAGATATTACTTTAATCTTTAAAAAGTTAAATTTGTAGATATTACTTCATATTTTAACAAGCTAAAGTTGTAGATATTACTTCAGTGTTTAACAAGTTAAATTTGTAGATATTACTTCAGTCTTTTTAACACGTTAAATTTGTTGATATTATTACTTCTTATTTTAACAAGTTAAATTTGTCGATATTTCATCAATATTTTTAACAAGCTAAATTAATAAATATTATTTCAATCTTTAACAAGTTAAATGTGTAAACATTACTTCATACTTTAGCAAGTTAAATGTATTAATATTACTTCATAATTTAACAAGTTAACCCAATCAGATGAGGAAATGAAAATCAGTTAATACTTAATGACAGATGAGATTGTTCTTTGCAGCTGGAAATCATCTGGTGTTTCGCGTTAAAACGTAAACAATCTGTACAGGAATATTTTACGAAACCTAACAAATAGCATTGTTATAAACAAATTTATAAACAAGCTCATGGGTACACATTGGGCTATATGCGATTTGTCTACAACTGGTATCGACAACAGATTTATAGCGTTATAAGGTATATACTTACCTCTGTACTACTGGGATCTATACTACAGTGAGTAATTATAATGTTTATACTTACCTCTGTACTACTGGGATCTTTACTACAGTGAGTATCTATACTTACCTCTGTACTACTGGGATCTATACTACAGTGAGTATCTATACTTACCTCTGTACTACTGGGATCTATACTACAGTGAGTATCTATACTTACCTCTGTACTACTGGGATCTATACTACAGTGAGTATCTATGCTTACCTCTGTACTACTGGGATCTATACTACAGTGAGTATCTATACTTACCTCTGTACTACTGGGATCTATACTACAGTGAGTATCTATACTTATCTCTGTACTACTGGGATCTATACTACAGTGAGTATCTATACTTACCTCTGTACTACTGGGATCTATACTACAGTGAGTATCTATACTTACCTCTGTACTACTGGGATCTATACTACAGTGAGTATCTATGCTTACCTCTGTACTACTGGGATCTATACTACAGTGAGTATCTATACTTACCTCTGTACTACTGGGATCTATATTACAGTTAGTATCTATACTTACCTCTGTACTACTGGGATCTATACTTACTTTGTGCTACTGGGATCTATACTACAGTGAGTATCTATACTTACCTCTGTACTACTGGGATCTATACTACAGTGAGTATCTATACTTACCTCTGTACTACTGGGATCTATACTACAGTGAGTATCTATACTTATCTCTGTACTACTGGGATCTATACTACAGTGAGTATCTATACTTACCTCTGTGCTACTGGGATCTATACTTACCTCTGTGCTACTGGGTCTATACTACAGTGAGTATCTATACTTACCTCTGTACTACTGGGATGTATACTAAAGTGAGTATTTATACTACCTCTGTACTACTGGGATCTATACTACAGTGAGTATCTATACTTACCTCTGTACTACTGGGATCAATACTACAGTGAGTATCTATACTTACCTCTGTACTACTGGGATCTATACTACAGTGAGTATCTATACTTACCTCTGTACTACTGGGATCTATACTACAGTGAGTATCTATGCTTACCTCTGTACTACTGGGATCTATACTACAGTGAGTATCTATACTTACCTCTGTACTACTGGGATCTATATTACAGTTAGTATCTATACTTATCTCTGTGTTACTGGGATCTATGCTTACCTCTGTACTACTGGGATCTATACTTACCTCTGTGCTACTGGGATCTATACTACAGTGAGTATCTATACTTATCTCTGTACTACTGGGATCTATACTACAGTGAGTATCTATACTTACCTCTGTGCTACTGGGATCTACTGGGATCTATACTTACCTCTGTGCTACTGGGTCTATACTACAGTGAGTATCTATACTTACCTCTGTACTATTGGGATGTATACTAAAGTGAGTATTTATACTACCTCTGTACTACTGGGATCTATACTACAGTCAGTATCTATACTTACCTCTGTACTACTGGGATCAATACTACAGTGAGTATCTATACTTATCTCTGTACTTCTGGGATCTATACTACAGTGAGTATCTACACTTACCTCTGTACTACTGGGATCTATACTACAGTGAGTATCTACACTTACCTCTGTACTACTGGGATCTATACTACAGTGAGTATCTATACTTACCTCTGTACTACTGGGATCTATACTACAGTGAGTATCTATGCTTACCTCTGTACTACTGGGATCTATACTACAGTGAGTATCTATACTTACCTCTGTACTACTGGGATCTATATTACAGTTAGTATCTATACTTATCTCTGTGTTACTGGGATCTATACTTACCTCTGTACTACTGGGATCTATACTTACCTCTGTGCTATTGGGATGTATACTAAAGTGAGTATTTATACTTACCTCTGTACTACTGGGATCTATACTACAGTGAGTATCTATACTTATCTCTGTACTACTGGGTTTATACGACAGTGAGTATCTATACTTATCTCTGTACTACTGGGATTTATACTACAGTGAGTATCTATACTTACCTCTCTACTACTGGGATCTATGCTACACTCTAATCAGATTAAGTTCCCTCCATACCCGGACTTTTGTCTATTTATTTTTTCACTGATCGGAATATTTTTTGTTTTGTTTTTTTATTTCGCGTAAAGCTACACGAGGGCTATCTGTACTAGCCGTCCCTAAATAGCAGTGTAAGACTAGAGAGACGGCAACTCGTCATAACCACCCACTGCCAACTCTTGGGCTACTCTTTTACCAAAGAAATAAGCCTCCATCTCTTAAAGTGCGAGCATGTTTGGTGTGGCGGAGATTTGAACCCGCAAATAACGAGTCGAGCGCCCTAACCACCTGGTTGTGCCGGGCCTAATTGTAACGGTAATCCAAATTAGAGTAGATGAAAAATTATTGCTTTCTTAAGCTACAAAAATGTGACTGGTTTGGAACAGTAACAAGCAAGTCTAGGCTTAGTTGAAACACTACAATATAACACTGTTGTCAATGTTGTGTTTAGGCTTAGTTGAAACACTACAATATAACACTGTTGTCAATGTTGTGTCTAGGCTTAGTTGAAACACTACAATATAACACTGTTGTCAATGTTGTGTCTAGGCTTAGTTGAAACACTACAATATAACACTGTTGTCAATGTTGTGTCTAGGCTTAGTTGAAACACTACAATATAACACTGTTGTCAATGTTGTGTCTAGGCTTAGTTGAAACACTACAATATAACACTGTTGTCAATGTTGTGTCTAGGCTTAGTTGAAACACTACAATATAACACTGTTGTCAATGTTGTGTCTAGGCTTAGTTGAAACACTACAATATAACACTGTTGTCAATGTTGTGTCTAGGCTTAGTTGAAACACTACAATATAACACTGTTGTCAATGTTGTGTCTAGGCTTAGTTGAAACACTACAATATAACACTGTTGTCAATGTTGTGTCTAGGCTTAGTTGAAACACTACAATATAACACTGTTGTCAATGTTGTGTCTAGGCTTAGTTGAAACACTACAATATAACACTGTTGTCAGTGTTGTGTCTAGGCTTAGTTGAAACACTACAATATAACACTGTTGTCAGTGTTGTGTCTAGGCTTAGTTGAAACACTACAATATAACACTGTTGTCAGTGTTGTGTCTAGGCTTAGTTGAAACACTACAATATAACACTGTTGTCAGTGTTGTGTCTAGGCTTAGTTGAAACACTACAATATAACACTGTTGTCAGTGTTGTGTCTAGGCTTAGTTGAAACACTACAATATAACACTGTTGTCAGTGTTGTGTCTAGGCTTAGTTGAAACACTACAATATAACACTGTTGTCAATGTTGTGTCTAGGCTTAGTTGAAACACTACAATATAACACTGTTGTCAATGTTGTGTCTAGGCTTAGTTGAAACACTACAATATAACACTGTTGTCAATGTTGTGTCTAGGCTTAGTTGAAACACTACAATATAACACTGTTGTCAATGTTGTGTCTAGGCTTAGTTGAAACACTACAATATAACACTGTTGTCAATGTTGTGTCTAGGCTTAGTTGAAACACTACAATATAACACTGTTGTCAATGTTGTGTCTAGGCTTAGTTGAAACACTACAATATAACACTGTTGTCAGTGTTGTGTCTAGGCTTAGTTGAAACACTACAATATAACACTGTTGTCAGTTGTTGTGTCTAGGTCTTTGTGTCTAGGCTTAGTTGAAACACTACAATATAACACTGTTGTCAGTGTTGTGTCTAGGCTTAGTTGAAACACTACAATATAACACTGTTGTCAGTGTTGTGTCTAGGCTTAGTTGAAACACTACAATATAACACTGTTGTCAGTGTTGTGTCTAGGCTTAGTTGTACAATATAACACTGTTGTCAGTAGGCTTAGTTGAAACACTACAATATAACACTGTTGTCAGTGTTGTGTCTAGGCTTAGTTGAAACACTACAATATAACACTGTTGTCAGTGTTGTGTCTAGGCTTAGTTGAAACACTACAATATAACACTGTTGTCAGTGTTGTGTCTAGGCTTAGTTGAAACACTACAATATAACACTGTTGTCAATGTTGTGTCTAGGCTTAGTTGAAACACTACAATATAACACTGTTGTCAGTGTTGTGTCTAGGCTTAGTTGAAACACTACAATATAACACTGTTGTCAATGTTGTGTCTAGGCTTAGTTGAAACACTACAATATAACACTGTTGTCAATGTTGTGTCTAGGCTTTGTTCAAACACTACAATATAACACTGTTGTCAATGTTGTGTCTAGGCTTAGTTCAAACACTACAATATAACACTGTTGTCAATGTTGTGTCTAGGCTTAGTTGAAACACTACAATATAACACTGTTGTCAATGTTGTGTCTAGGCTTAGTTGAAACACTACAATATAACACTGTTGTCAGTGTTGTGTCTAGGCTTAGTTGAAACACTACAATATAACACTGTTGTCAATGTTGTGTCTAGGCTTAGTTGAAACACTACAATATAACACTGTTGTCAATGTTGTGTCTAGGCTTAGTTGAAACACTACAATATAACACTGTTGTCAATGTTGTGTCTAGGCTTAGTTGAAACACTACAATATAACACTGTTGTCAATGTTGTGTCTAGGCTTAGTTGAAACACTACAATATAACACTGTTGTCAATGTTGTGTCTAGGCTTAGTTGAAACACTACAATATAACACTGTTGTCAATGTTGTGTCTAGGCTTAGTTGAAACACTACAATATAACACTGTTGTCAATGTTGTGTCTAGGCTTTGTTGAAACACTACAATATAACACTGTTGTCAATGTTGTGTCTAGGCTTAGTTGAAACACTACAATATAACACTGTTGTCAATGTTGTGTCTAGGCTTAGTTGAAACACTACAATATAACACTGTTGTCAATGTTGTGTCTAGGCTTAGTTGAAACACTACAATATAACACTGTTGTCAATGTTGTGTCTAGGCTTAGTTGAAACACTACAATATAACACTGTTGTCAATGTTGTGTCTAGGCTTAGTTGAAACACTACAATATAACACTGTTGTCAATGTTGTGTCTAGGCTTAGTTGAAACACTACAATATAACACTGTTGTCAATGTTGTGTCTAGGCTTAGTTGAAACACTACAATATAACACTGTTGTCAATGTTGTGTCTAGGCTTAGTTGAAACACTACAATATAACACTGTTGTCAATGTTGTGTCTAGGCTTAGTTGAAACACTACAATATAACACTGTTGTCAATGTTGTGTCTAGGCTTAGTTGAAACACTACAATATAACACTGTTGTCAATGTTGTGTCTAGGCTTAGTTGAAACACTACAATATAACACTGTTGTCAATGTTGTGTCTAGGCTTAGTTGAAACACTACAATATAACACTGTTGTCAATGTTGTGTCTAGGCTTAGTTGAAACACTACAATATAACACTGTTGTCAATGTTGTGTCTAGGCTTAGTTGAAACACTACAATATAACACTGTTGTCAATGTTGTGTCTAGGCTTAGTTGAAACACTACAATATAACACTGTTGTCAATGTTGTGTCTAGGCTTAGTTGAAACACTACAATATAACACTGTTGTCAATGTTGTGTCTAGGCTTAGTTGAAACACTACAATATAACACTGTTGTCAATGTTGTGTCTAGGCTTAGTTGAAACACTACAATATAACACTGTTGTCAATGTTGTGTCTAGGCTTAGTTGAAACACTACAATATAACACTGTTGTCAATGTTGTGTCTAGGCTTAGTTGAAACACTACAATATAACACTGTTGTCAGTGTTGTGTCTAGGCTTAGTTGAAACACTACAATATAACACTGTTGTCAGTGTTGTGTCTAGGCTTAGTTGAAACACTACAATATAACACTGTTGTCAATGTTGTGTCTAGGCTTAGTTGAAACACTACAATATAACACTGTTGTCAGTGTTGTGTCTAGGCTTAGTTGAAACACTACAATATAACACTGTTGTCAATGTTGTGTCTAGGCTTAGTTCAAACACTACAATATAACACTGTTGTCAATGTTGTGTCTAGGCTTAGTTGAAACACTACAATATAACACTGTTGTCAATGTTGTGTCTAGGCTTAGTTGAAACACTACAATATAACACTGTTGTCAATGTTGTGTCTAGGCTTAGTTGAAACACTACAATATAACACTGTTGTCAGTGTTGTGTCTAGGCTTAGTTGAAACACTACAATATAACACTGTTGTCAGTGTTGTGTCTAGGCTTAGTTGAAACACTACAATATAACACTGTTGTCAGTGTTGTGTCTAGGCTTAGTTGAAACACTACAATATAACACTGTTGTCAGTGTTGTGTCTAGGCTTAGTTGAAACACTACAATATAACACTGTTGTCAATGTTGTGTCTAGGCTTAGTTGAAACACTACAATATAACACTGTTGTCAATGTTGTGTCTAGGCTTAGTTGAAACACTACAATATAACACTGTTGTCAATGTTGTGTCTAGGCTTAGTTGAAACACTACAATATAACACTGTTGTCAATGTTGTGTCTAGGCTTTGTTCAAACACGACAATATAACACTGTTGTCAATGTTGTGTCTAGGCTTAGTTGAAACACTACAATATAACACTGTTGTCAATGTTGTGTCTAGGCTTAGTTGAAACACTACAATATAACACTGTTGTCAATGTTGTGTCTAGGCTTAGTTGAAACACTACAATATAACACTGTTGTCAATGTTGTGTCTAGGCTTAGTTGAAACACTACAGTATAACACTGTTGTCAATGTTGTGTATAGGCTTAGTTGAAACACGACAATATAACACTGTTGTCAATGTTGTGCCTAGGCTTAGTTGAAACACTACAATATAACACTGTTGTCAATGTTGTGTCTAGGCTTAGTTGAAACACTACAATATAACACTGTTGTCAATGTTGTGTCTAGGCTTAGTTGAAACACTACAATATAACACTGTTGTCAATGTTGTGTCTAGGCTTAGTTGAAACACGACAATATAACACTGTTGTCAATGTTGTGTCTAGGCTTAGTTGAAACACTACAATATAACACTGTTGTCAATGTTGTGTCTAGGCTTTGTTCAAACACGACAATATAACACTGTTGTCAATGTTGTGTCTAGGCTTAGTTCAAACACTACAATATAACACTGTTGTCAATGTTGTGTCTAGGCTTAGTTGAAACACTACAATATAACACTGTTGTCAATGTTGTGTCTAGGCTTAGTTGAAACACTACAATATAACACTGTTTTCAATGTTGTGTCTAGGCTTGGTTGAAACACTACAGTATAACACTGTTGTCAATGTTGTGTATAGGCTTAGTTGAAACACGACAATATAACACTGTTGTCAATGTTGTGTATAGGCTTAGTTGAAACACGACAATATAACACTGTTGTCAATGTTGTGTATAGGCTTAGTTGAAACACTACAATATAACACTGTTGTCAATGTTGTGTCTAGGCTTAGTTGAAACACTACAGTATAACACTGTTGTCAAAGTTGTGTCTAGGCTTAGTTGAAACACTACAATATAACACTGTTGTCAATGTTGTGTCTAGGCTTAGTTGAAACACTACAATATAACACTGTTGTCAGTGTTGTGTTCATTTCAGATAAACGAAATCTACTCGAAACTATCGGCTGCTACTAAAGTATTTGTAACTACGGTGAGAAACATTAAGTGTGTACTCAGAGGACGTAAATAAGGCTTCGACAGTACAATGATGGCATCAGTATATCGTACGTTTTTATTATCATATCGATCCAGTCCACCTACAGTGACAGACGAAACTTCACTATATTTATTCATTTGAAATAACGAAAATAAAAATTGCGGTTACTGTATCAAGGTATCCATTAGAATAGTGTCAAATATCATTATATATTAGGATAAGAGTAGCTCAAAATGTGGCGGCGAGTGTTGTTAGCTTGCTGCGTTCTTTTCATCAGTTTAAAGCTTGGTATGGCCAGTGTAGGTAACCCTCGAGTAGTTTTTCGAGAATATTCCAAAAAGAACCACACCAATATAGATTGTGTAGCTCAAACACAAACACTTGTTTAAGAAACGTTTTCTCTACTGACTACAATCGGTTTCGTGGAATTTACAAAAGTGGCTCGCGGTTTTTTGTTACTTTGAGGCAAAAGATATAAATATATTTGTTACTTCGAGGTAAAATGTCTGGAAATATTTGTGTTTTTTTTTCGAGGTCAATCCTGTGAAAGAACATTTTTATTAAAAGCAAAACGGGAGACAGAGGAAGGGGCTAAACTTGGTAGGGAGACACCTCATCATCGTCGTTCGTGGAAGCTCTGAACAACCCTGGTTGTGTTTGAACCTAAAGTTTCTTACTGGACCGATTACTTGATACCTGAAGTTCCATTCAGGTTGGATTTACTAACAAGTAAACGATTTCAAGTGACTATACACATAGGGCCTAGTCTGTTCATGAATTACTAATTAGTACCTAGTTCTTATTTTAAATGTTTAGGCTCTTTTTGTCTTTAGTACTTGTCCTGTTTTATACCCTAAAACGACTGTTGTATTGTTAGCAGTAACATTGTTAATAGTTTAGACCACACCATTCCAATTAGGTACGAAGAAAGTATATATATTTCGTATATATACATACGTTTCAACTGTTTCTTAAACCCCACTAGTAACGAGATTAATCAGGCCAGCTGACTCACAGCACGTGGTCTTGCAGTTAAAATGCTGTATCTTTCAACCATTGAGGTGTAACAACACTCTAAGCCTTTCACAGTAATTTATGCTTTGTGTTTTTTGTTTTGTTTTTGTTTGAAGTTCAGCACAATGATACACAGTGGACTCTCGAAACCCGGTTTCTAACGGTGTGAATCCGCAGACATGTTGCTGTGCCACTGGGGTCACGGTTTTTGCAATCTGAATGTAAAGAATAAATAAGTTTTAGGTGATTTTGAAATCAACTTGTAGGCGTATTGATATCTTTCATGTAAATATTTCTCATACGCTTCCATTGTATGTTTCACAGACTATTATATTAACGTCTTTCTATGGTTCATAAGTTACACAGACTATTACATTATTCTAATTGTTTTATGCTTGTCACTTTAGTGCGGCCCGGCATGGCCAGGTGGATAAGGCACTCAACTCGTAATCTGAGAGTCGCGGGTTCGAAACCCCGTCACACCAAACGTGCTCACCCTTTCAGCCGTGGGGGCGTTATACTGTGACGGTCAATCCCATTATTCGTTGGTAAAAGAGTAGCCCAAGAGTTGGCGGTGGATGGTGATGACTAGCTGCCTTCCCTCTAGTCTTACACTGCTAAATTAGGGACGGCTAGCACAGATAGCTCTCGTGTAGCTTTGCGCGAAATTCAAAACAACCCAAACTTTAGTGCATTAATTACGTGGTATTTTTTATACACTATGATTATCAGAAATTCCTTTTAGTGAACAAAACTACCGTGAACTCCAAAATTTTTGTTTTATTTGCTCAACGTTTCGACTATAGACCTAGAGCATATAGTTCCTATAATAAACTATGTCATTTAAAGTCGGTTTGATGGACAAAACTAATAATTAAACACTCGGTCTATTATGCGATGACATATATTCGATTCTCAGGCCCTTTGATTAATTAATTACTTGAATATTGTTATCTGTTAAGCTTATGTGGTATTGGGTATTTTCTTTACTGTACTTGTTAGAAACTTCATTGTATTATTTCTATGTTTGTTTATCTCTTATGAATCCTTGGTTTTAGTTAATTAATTAGCTCTACTTACAGAAAAATTTCCATGTTAAACATTAAATACGTGACCGCTTATTCCTGGCGAACCTGGCATCATAATGTTTTAACTGGCGAGTGACATGACGAGAGTTTCGAGTTCACAACCTTTCTCAACACCTATATAATATTTTTCACACATTGAGTGGATGCATGAAAACTAAAATTAGAAACGACTTGAAATCAGGTTCGAAGACCGAAAAGATAAGACATTTTCCTTCTAGAAATATGAGCAGAATTATCCCGTGTTTTGTTATAAACCTTTAGAAAGTTTAGAAACGACCTCTGTCCAATTTTGTTTAATTTCGCGCAAAGCTACACGAGGGCTATCTGCGCTAGCCGTCCCTAATTTAGCAGTGAAAGACTAGAGGGAAGGCAGCTAGTTACTACTACCCACTGATAACTCTTGGGCTACTCTTTTTACCAATGAATAGCAGGATTGACTGTCACATTATAACGCTCCCACAGCTGAAAGGGCGAGCATGTTTGGGACAACCGGGATTCGAACCTGTGACTGTCAGATTACGAGTCGAACGCCCTAACCCACCTGGCCTTGCTGGGCCTGGACATAATTTAAAAAGAAACGACGTAAACACGTTGAGAAACGTAAGATTTTTGTTGCACATCTGCGCAGAAAATATGTTTGGAAAAATGGTTTTGATACAAGCATAATAAACTACCTCTACCCAGCAATAACAACGTAAGATGTTTCAAGAAAACTGCCTCTTATCTGATGTAAACATCAGATGTTTCGGATACATTGTAATATTGGCTGTACGAATCAGTTATATGTTCTTCTATGGGTGAGTTGTAATAACTTGATATACGGATTCTTGTTTAACGTTGCCGTATGATGCAAATGATGAAAATGCATAGGTTTGGTTACCATAACAACAACAGCCTACTTTTCCCAGGGGAGCTTTAGTTACATGCAGTCAGATCAACAGGTTGGTGTCGCACATTAAACAATCGCTACCGTGGTTGCTATGACAACTCATACTGTAGTCATCACTTCCGATCCCACATTAACGTTGACACAGCACGAGCTTTGTAGACTCGGTCAAGAAAAAATGAACACGACTCGTCGGTTGGGGACGACTGGGAAAACTGAAATCCCCGTTTCATCATTTCCGTGTTCCTTTAACACCAGGAAACAACTGAGTCTGAAATCATTAAGAAATTCGTTTCTCTACTTACATATCTGTGAAGTGACTTCTCAGATACATGTTTAGATTTAATATTTAGCTGTCAGTGTTTTCAATAAACCACGCCCATTTTCAGTAAAAATATGATATGTTATATCTCGAACTTGGAGTTTTCACAAATCGCCTACTGTCAATCAACCTTTATGTCTATTGCACCATAATTACAACTTTTTACGACATTGCTAATGACCTGAAACCCATTGCGAATACTGCGTTCCTATGTACGCGGAGGCAGAGCTAATATAGCCCATCGTTTAGTTTGGAGCTCACTATTGCTGTACCTTCATTGCACGTTGTATATTTTAAAGGCAATTTGTTTTTAACACAGAAACTGTAGTTTCTTAAATGAAGTTTAAAACTATAAGACTGAACCTTTCAGCATCTACGTGCGGCTAGTTGGTGGTGAACGTATGTCGCTATTTACTATTAAGAAAATTCATTCTTTTCTCACGTGTTTAAAACACACATTGCTTCTTTCTAAGCCTCGTGAATTAATTTTAACATCCTAAAGTAATGCGTATTGTGCGTAGTCTAGTTGTTAGCCTGTCGGCCTGAGCATACATGGTTCGAGGCCCGTTACTCTTCCCCGTGAGGAGTCGTGAATGTGTTATAAAAGTTACATTCATATTCCATTCTTCCGTTAAAGTAACTCAATATCTAGTGGTTGACGCTGTTGACTAGCTGCATTCTTTCTTATTTATGAGTTCAACATTAGAGGCGCCTGTGTGCAGCTGCCCATTGTGTAGTTTTTTGTGAATATTCTAAACAAATCCTTGCTTTCGCAAGCTAGAATCGATGTTTGCACTCCAAACTCTGCCAAAATGTTGTCCTCACTAACAATGAAAGATTCAGCAAGATGTAAACTTAGTGAATCAAGCGAGGTCGGCTTTCGCAAGTTAGAATCGATGTTTGCACTCCAAACTCTGCCAAAATGTTGTCCTCACTAACAATGAAAGATTCAGCAAGATATAAACTTAGTGAATCAAGCGAGGTCGAGGGCTCGAACCTCGCACGGTCTTAGTTTTCTTACTGTTGATGATAAACATTTTTGTTCGCACAATGTATCGGGAATTATGGTTAAGCCTTAATATATAACACATGAATAACTTTTTACCACAAGAGGGCGTACGATGTGAATTAAACAACAAGGAACAGAGTTTAGGATGTAGAAAACATGGAACAGGAAACGACGTAAATAAGAGTTTCCTACCTCTAGATAACCACTTGAAGGTTAAACGTTGTATACATTCTGCACTTCATTGTAGTGATGGTTAACAAAATGTAGTCTTCCTCTCAGCCATAAGACTGAAGGCTGACAGTCGGATTGTTAGCTCTTTGTGTGTCATTGTATTTAAATATAAGTAACTGACACAGAATATATCTTGATAAAAGTAAACACCAGTATCGAAAACAGTAATAGTAAGTTTTTGAATACTCGTTGAAGAGTGAAAAAACTATATATATATATCATCTCGATTATCCTTCTTACTTTAACCGAAACGTTCTTCTGAATCGCACGTGGAACTTGCTTCTCATGAGGGGAAGTATTTTATGAGTGGCTCGCCATGGCCGGGTGTTTAGAACGTTCGATTCGTAATGTGGCCGCAGGTTCGAATCCCCGATGCACCAAACACGCTTATCCATTCAGCCGCGGGTGGCGTTATAATGTTACAGTCAATCCCACTATTCGTTGGTTTAAAAAAAATAGCCCAAGAGTTTGTGTGGTGACAAGTACCTGCCTTCCTTCTAGTCTTTCATATTAAGTTAGGGACGGCTAGCGCAGAGACCCCTCGTGCAGCTTTGTGCGAAATTTGTGTGTGTTCTTGTAGTGTACTGGTGATTGTTCTTTATCATGTACAACGTTCGTGAATAACAGTAATTCTAGTCTAGTCTCCTGTCAAGATTGTTACAGTTCGTGGTGCCTAATGGTGATACACAGTTAGGGCTGCCGTTTGGCCACTTCACGTAGAAACTTACCTTCTGTTTTATTAACTCGGGGGGGGGGCTCCTCCCTTTCCCATTTTAATAACTTTTCTTCTTGCTGATTAACACTTTGGTTTAACAGAATCCTGCCCGGCATGGCCAAGTGGTTAAGGCATTCCACTCCACTCGAGGGTCGCGGGTTCGAATCCCCGTCACACGTTATAATGTGACGATCAATCACACTATTCGTTGATAAAAGACTAACCCAAGAGTTGGCGGTGGGTGGTGATGACTAGCTGCCTTCCTTCTAGTCGTAAACTACTAAATTAGGGACGGCTAGCGCAAGGGCCCGGCATTGACAGGTGGGTTAGGGCGTTCGACTCGTAATCTGGGGGTCAAGGGTTCGAATCCCCGTTGCACCAAACATGCTCGCCCTTTCAGCCGTGGGGGCGTCAGAGTATTACGGTCAATCCTACTATTCATTGGTAAATATATGGCGACTCCCACGGTCCCAGTTTTCCAGTACACTAAATGTTATAAAAACTCTTTTCAAGACGTTATTAAACAAATGAAATTCTTTAATGGTTATACTAACCTTCCAGCTGGAAAGATTCATCAATAACCTCCAGCTTCAACCAATAAAGAATTATCCTTTGTTACACGAGTATCCACCCCACGTTATCGAATAGCAATAGATGTCACTGTGGTTTTGTGATTGAGAAAACGTCCATAAAATAAAACACTTGATACTTTAACCTTTTGGGTATTGGCAGCATTGTCTGGACCATTCTTCTTGTTAAACGTGACGTTTTGAAAGCCCGATAAGAACTGAGCGTAGATCGATGTGCAAGCTCAGCAGTAAGTCTAAAAACTGGGTTTTGATACCTGAGAACTCAATGAATACAGCAGAATGACAACTCGGGTTTCTACTCCAGCTTCTGTTGAATGAAAGGGAAACCGTTTCAAAGAATCTGACATTTGATATTTTAATTTAAACATAAAGTTTTGTACTTCGCGTAGGAACGATCCACGAATTTTAGCGTTCTAAGTTCGTAAACTTACAGCTGACCCACGGGTTCTTAAGCTTCAAGCATTGAGATTTTTGATTTAGGGCTGATGGTTATAAGAGGAGCAACCAGGTAGCATCACTCGGTGCATATGTAACTATACTTTATCAAGTAGCGGGATTGACTGTCACACTAATAATGCACCCACACCTAACGTCTTAAAGAATCTCCTTTTTACATGCAAACCCAAACTTTGCAGTAAACTCTCCAGTTACGGCATATTTTGGACTCAAAGTCTAACAGAACATTAGAAGTATGTTATTTAATGATGACATGCGCTGTAATAAAAGGTTTAATATTTAGTTTCCTTCTAATTAAGGACGAGGTATAACTAGTATTTCTTTAATTTTATTTCATGCCAACAGATGGCTCTTCATTTAATGAACGTTTAACCCTTCTTTTGCATGGATTATACTATGTAACACAAATTTTTGTTCCTGGATAGTATGTGTTATTTCTTAATTACTTACGTTGTAAAGTTACAGAAAATGACCATTATTCTCTTCAAACTTTGCTTTTGTGACCTGGATAATGAAATTTAGAAATCAACCTATTTTCCATGTAAAAACGGACAAATTTGCACATTTTCATTTACATAAGATCTGAATAAAACAATATATGAATCAAAATGTACATGTATTTATACTAAAGTTGTACAAAAATGTTTAGAAGTGAGTAGTTTTTCAAGATTTGTGACTGTAATGTAAATCACTTTCACGTATCAGCCCCCAAATATAGTCTCCCATCATGTTTTCATTATACACTCCCAGGTCACAAAAGCAAAGTTTGAATGAAAAAAGTAGGTCTTTTCCATTTACTTTAGGCGTAAGTAATTGGGAAATAACACTTTTTGTCCAGAAACAAGAAGTAGTAAACATTTTGTTACATAGTGTTATTCAAACACGGTGAAAAGACAATGTGTTATTTGAATTTCTTATGTAAATAGGTCTGTATTGTGCGGTTGTTTTTATGAAATATACTTTGGTAAGTTATAAATGTGTGTGCTACACAGAAACAGTAAAAAACCAAGTGAGAACAAATTATTCCGTGATTGGTTTAGATTATTAAATATGATTGTTCAATTGCAAGTTTGAAGTATTTGTGTACAAAGTAATAAGTATTTGTGTATAAAGTAATAAGTATTTGTAATATAGGCCCGGCATGGCAAAGTTGGTTATGGTGTTCGACTCGTAATCCAAGGGTTGCAGGTTCGAATCCCCGTCGCACCAAACATGTTCCCCCTTTCAGCCGTAGGGGCGTTATAATGTGACGGTCAAGCACACTATTCGTTGGTAAAAGAGTAGCCCAAGAATTGGCGGTGGGTGGTAATGACTAGCTGCCTTCCCTCTAGTCTTACACTAATAAGTTAGGGACGGCTAGCGCAGATAGCCCTCGTGTAGCTATGCGCGAAATCAATAACTAATAATTTGTAACATTCGAGTTAAAATATGTAGCAATGTTATGATTTATTAAAAATATATCTCGTAACAAACTTTTGGTGTTTAAGTTGACAACCATGATTTTATGTGAACATTATTCCTCGTATTAGAAACTTGGTATAATATAATAATGATTAGAGAGATTGTTTTACTGAGAACAGGGGTTTGAGAAACTGTGATGCAGTTTATAAGATTTATTTCTCCATCATATGCATAACACACGACTCGTAGATCATCCAGGGTGTTACTACCCCGTGGGTTTTCTTTCAGAGAGACAGTTTTTTTCTTCTATAGTTTAATTTAAAATTCAAATGTGTCATTAAAAAATAATTCTTCTTAAGACATGGTGTTTCAGTTGTAACGGCGGTATTGTCAAAGTCCTCGCGTAAATCGCGAACGTTAAACGTGTGAACTTGATAAGGATAGAATAATAAGTAGATACATGAAATTATGTTAGCTGCTGAAAATGTTAATTTTAAACTAATTCATAAAGAGGAAGTGATAAGACGGACACTAGCAGCATCATGTGACATAACTCAGTGGATACTGGTAGTATCGTGTGACATAACTCAGTGGATACTGGTAGTATCATGTGACATAACTCAGTGGATACTGGTAGTATCATGTGACATAACTCAGTGGATACTGGTAGTATCATGTGACATAACTCAGTGGATACTGGTGGTATCATATGACATAAGTCAGTGGATACTGGTAGTATCATGTGACATAAGTCAGTGGATACTGGTAGTATCGTGTGACATAACTTAGTGGATACTGGTAGTATCGTGTGACATAACTTAGTGGATACTGGTAGTATCATGTGACATAACTCAGTGGATACTGGTAGTATCGTGTGACATAACTCAGTGGATACTGGTAGTATCATGTGACATAAGTCAGTGGATACTGGTAGTATCGTGTGACATAACTCAGTGGATACTGGTAGTATCGTGTGACATAACTCAGTGGATACTGGTAGTATCGTGTGACATAACTTAGTGGATACTGGTAGTATCATGTGACATAACTCAGTGGATACTGGTAGTATCGTGTGACATAACTCAGTGGATACTGGTAGTATCGTGTGACATAACTCAGTGGATACTGGTAGTATCGTGTGACATAACTCAGTGGATACTGGTAGTATCATGTGACATAACTCAGTGGATACTGGTAGTATCATGTGACATAAGTCAGTGGATACTGGTAGTATCATGTGACATAACTCAGTGGATACTGGTAGTATCATGTGACATAACTCAGTGGATACTGGTAGTATCATGTGACATAAGTCAGTGGATACTGGTAGTATCGTGTGACATAACTTAGTGGATACTGGTAGTATCATGTGACATAACTCAGTGGATACTGGTAGTATCATGTGACATAAGTCAGTGGATACTGGTAGTATCATGTGACATAAGTCAGTGGATACTGGTAGTATCATGTGACATAACTCAGTGGATATAGGTAGTATCATGTGACATAACTCAGTGGATACTGGTAGTATCGTGTGACATAACTCAGTGGATACTGGTAGTATCGTGTGACATAACTCAGTGGATACTGGTAGTATCGTGTGACATAACTTAGTGGATACTGGTAGTATCATGTGACATAACTCAGTGGATACTGGTAGTATCATGTGACATAACTCAGTGGATACTGGTAGTATCATGTGACATAACTCAGTGGAATCTGGTAGTATCGTGTGACATAACTTAGTGGATACTGGTAGTATCGTGTGACATAACTCAGTGGATACTGGTAGTATCATGTGACATAACTCAGTGGATACTGGTAGTATCATGTGACATAACTCAGTGGATACTGGTAGTATCATGTGACATAACTCAGTGGATACTGGTAGTATCGTGTGACATAACTCAGTGGATACTGGTAGTATCATGTGACATAACTCAGTGGATACTGGTAGTATCATGTGACATAACTCAGTGGAATCTGGTAGTATCGTGTGACATAACTTAGTGGATACTGGTAGTATCGTGTGACATAACTCAGTGGATACTGGTAGTATCATGTGACATAACTCAGTGGATACTGGTGGTATCATATGACATAAGTCAGTGGAATCTGGTAGTATCGTGTGACATAACTCAGTGGATACTGGTAGTATCATGTGACATAACTCAGTGGATACTGGTGGTATCATGTGACATAAGTCAGTGGATACTGGTAGTATCGTGTGACATAACTTAGTGGATACTGGTAGTATCATGTGACATAACTCAGTGGATACTGGTAGTATCATGTGACATAAGTCAGTGGATACTGGTAGTATCATGTGACATAAGTCAGTGGATACTGGTAGTATCATGTGACATAAGTCAGTGGATACTGGTAGTATCATGTGACATAACTCAGTGGATATAGGTAGTATCATGTGACATAACTCAGTGGATACTGGTAGTATCGTGTGACATAACTCAGTGGATACTGGTAGTATCATGTGACATAACTCAGTGGATACTGGTAGTATCATATGACATAAGTCAGTGGAATCTGGTAGTATCGTGTGACATAACCTCAGTGGATACTGGTGGTATCGTGTGACATAACTTAGTGGATACTGGTAGTATCGTGTGACATAACTCAGTGGATACTGGTAGTATCATGTGACATAACTCAGTGGATACTGGTGGTATCATATGACATAAGTCAGTGGAATCTGGTAGTATCGTGTGACATAACTCAGTGGATACTGGTAGTATCATGTGACATAACTCAGTGGATACTGGTGGTATCATGTGACATAAGTCAGTGGATACTGGTAGTATCGTGTGACATAACTTAGTGGATACTGGTAGTATCATGTGACATAACTCAGTGGATACTGGTAGTATCATGTGACATAAGTCAGTGGATACTGGTAGTATCATGTGACATAACTCAGTGGATATAGGTAGTATCATGTGACATAACTCAGTGGAATCTGGTAGTATCGTGTGACATAACTCAGTGGATACTGGTAGTATCATGTGACATAACTCAGTGGATACTGGTGGTATCATATGACATAAGTCAGTGGAATCTGGTAGTATCGTGTGACATAACTCAGTGGATACTGGTGGTATCATATGACATAACTCAGTGGATACTGGTAAAATAATGTGGTGTAATTCATCTTATGGACACTGGAGGCATCATGTGGTTTTATCTTATGCACACTGGTATCATCATGCGACTTAAAACATATTATGGACATTGGCATTAAATTTTTAGATAATATCTTTGTCAGAGGAACTACAGCTCACCGGATATTAGATAACTTTAGGAGTTAACGTGACATGATATTTAGGGACAACAATCTTGATTCATCCCAGCTGTCCCATCCTCTGAACTACAATAATAATTTAAAGCCAGTCTTTATCATTTGTTTATCTCTCAAGCTTTTAAAATCCTTTTTGTAAATCATCAGCATCCTCGTCACAGCTGGCAACATCTAAGACTTTAATATCATCTGCATATTTAAGTAATGTTCTTAATGTAAATCAAAGAGGGCAATGGTCCTTAGACTGAGCCTTAAGGTATCCCGCTTGCAACATTAATCTAGTTTGACTGAACATCTTATATAACAACCCTCTGGTTTCTTTCTTCGAACCATTATTCTATTCAGTTAGTTAACACCAATAGAGATGTTTCTTTCCAAGCATAGTCCATTGCATCATTGAACTCGCTAAAATATCTTTGTTATAACGTCTTGCATTGCCATCTCTCGGCGTTTTATACAATCACCATTTAGTACTGGATATATATTTTCTCAAAATTTTATAATTATGTTCAGACAGCAACTTTTATTGCACAGAAACAAAAAAATAAAAATAAAGAAGGATAATTATATGATAAACCTTTTCAGGTGTTTGCATACGATTTAAACATATTGTCTATGAAGGTTTCTTCATAGAGAAGGCACAAACAATGGCACAGCAATACTTATGGCCTCGCATGGCAAGGCGTGCGATTCGTAATCTGAGGGTTATGGGTTCGCATCCCCGTTGCGCCAAACATGTTCGCTCTTTCAGTCGTGGGGGCATTAAAGTGAGGGTCAATCGTTGGTAAAAGAGAAGCCATTGTTCTATGATAATGTTACTTTTATATAATAACAACATATTAGATAATACACTTTAACATTGTTCTATGATAATGTTACTTTTATATAATAACAACATATTAGATAATACACTTTAACATTGTTCTATGATAATGTTACTTTTATATAATAACAACATATTAGATAATACACTTTAACATTGTTCTATGATAATGTTACTTTTATATAATAACAACATATTAGATAATACACTTTAACATTGTTCTATGATAATGTTACTTTTATATAATAACAACATATTAGATAATACACTTTAACATTGTTCTATGATAATGTTACTTTTATATAATAACAACATATTAGATAATACACTTTAACATTGTTCTATGATAATGTTACTTTTATATAATAACAACATATTAGATAATACACTTTAACATTGTTCTATGATAATGTTACTTTTATATAATAACAACATATTAGATAATACACTTTAACATTGTTCTATGATAATGTTACTTTTATATAATAACAACATATTAGATAATACACTTTAACATTGTTCTATGATAATGTTACTTTTATATAATAACAACATATTAGATAATACACTTTAACATTGTTCTATGATAATGTTACTTTTATATAATAACAACATATTAGATAATACACTTTAACATTGTTCTATGATAATGTTACTTTTATATAATAACAACATATTACACTTTAACATTGATGATAATGTTACACTTTAACATTGTTCTATGATAATGTTACTTTTATATATATTAGATAATACAACAACTTTTATATAATAACAACATATTAGATAATACACTTTAACATTGTTCTATGATAATGTTACTTTTATATAATAACAACATATTAGATAATACTCTAACATTGTTCTATGATAATGTTACTTTTATATAATAACAACATATTAGATAATACACTTTAACATTGTTCTATGATAATGTTACTTTTATATAATAACAACATATTAGATAATACACTTTAACATTGTTCTATGATAATGTTACTTTTATATAATAACAACATATTAGATAATACACTTTAACATTGTTCTATGATAATGTTACTTTTATATAATAACAACATATTAGATAATACACTTTAACATTGTTCTATGATAATGTTACTTTTATATAATAACAACATATTAGATAATACACTTTAACATTGTTCTATGATAATGTTACTTTTATATAATAACAACATATTAGATAATACACTTTAACATTGTTCTATGATAATGTTACTTTTATATAATAACAACATATTAGATAATACACTTTAACATTGTTCTATGATAATGTTACTTTTATATAATAACAACATATTAGATAATACACTTTAACATTGTTCTATGATAATGTTACTTTTATATAATAACAACATATTAGATAATACACTTTAACATTGTTCTATGATAATGTTACTTTTATATAATAACAACATATTAGATAATACACTTTAACATTGTTCTATGATAATGTTACTTTTATATAATAACAACATATTAGATAATACACTTTAACATTGTTCTATGATAATGTTACTTTTATATAATAACAACATATTAGATAATACACTTTAACATTGTTCTATGATAATGTTACTTTTATATAATAACAACATATTAGATAATACACTTTAACATTGTTCTATGATAATGTTACTTTTATATAATAACAACATATTAGATAATACACTTTAACATTGTTCTATGATAATGTTACTTTTATATAATAACAACATATTAGATAATACACTTTAACATTGTTCTATGATAATGTTACTTTTATATAATAACAACATATTAGATAATACACTTTAACATTGTTCTATGATAATGTTACTTTTATATAATAACAACATATTAGATAATACACTTTAACATTGTTCTATGATAATGTTACTTTTATATAATAACAACATATTAGATAATACACTTTAACATTGTTCTATGATAATGTTACTTTTATATAATAACAACATATTAGATAATACACTTTAACATTGTTCTATGATAATGTTACTTTTATATAATAACAACATATTAGATAATACACTTTAACATTGTTCTATGATAATGTTACTTTTATATAATAACAACGTATTAGATAATACACTTTAACATTGTTCTATGATAATGTTACTTTTATATACAACAACATATTAGATAATACACTTTAACATTGTTCTATGATAATGTTACTTTTATATAATAACAACATATTAGATAATACACTTTAACATTGTTCTATGATAATGTTACTTTTATATAATAACAACATATTAGATAATACACTTTAACATTGTTCTATGATAATGTTACTTTTATATAATAACAACATATTAGATAATACACTTTAACATTGTTCTATGATAATGTTACTTTTATATAATAACAACATATTAGATAATACACTTTAACATTGTTCTATGATAATGTTACTTTTATATAATAACAACATATTAGATAATACACTTTATGATAATGTTACTTTTATATAATAACAACATATTAGATAATACACTTTAACATTGTTCTATGATAATGTTACTTTTATATAATAACAACGTATTAGATAATACACTTTAACATTGTTCTATGATAATGTTACTTTTATATAATAACAACATATTAGATAATACACTTTAACATTGTTCTATGATAATGTTACTTTTATATAATAACAACATATTAGATAATACACTTTAACATTGTTCTATGATAATGTTACTTTTTGTTCTATATAATGTTAATATAATAACAACATATTAGATAATACACTTTAACATTGTTCTATGATAATGTTACTTTTATATAATAACAACATATTAGATAATACACTTTAACATTGTTCTATGATAATGTTACTTTTATATAATAACAACATATTAGATAATACACTTTAACATTGTTCTATGATAATGTTACTTTTATATAATAACAACATATTAGATAATACACTTTAACATTGTTCTATGATAATGTTACTTTTATATAATAACAACATATTAGATAATACACACTTTAACATTGTTCTATGATAATGTTACTTTTATATAATAACAACATATTAGATAATACACTTTAACATTGTTCTATGATAATGTTACTTTTATATAATAACAACATATTAGATAATACACTTTAACATTGTTCTATGATAATGTTACTTTTATATAATAACAACATATTAGATAATACACTTTAACATTGTTCTATGATAATGTTACTTTTATATAATAACAACATATTAGATAATACACTTTAACATTGTTCTATGATAATGTTACTTTTATAATTAGATAATACACTTTAACATTGTTCTATGATAATGTTACTTTTATATAATAACAACATATTAGATAATACACTTTAACATTGTTCTATGATAATGTTACTTTTATATAATAACAACATATTAGATAATACACTTTAACATTGTTCTATGATAATGTTACTTTTATATAATAACAACATATTAGATAATACACTTTAACATTGTTCTATGATAATGTTACTTTTATATAATAAGATAATACACTTTAACATTGTTCTATGATAATGTTACTTTTATATAATAACAACGTATTAGATAATACACTTTAACATTGTTCTATGATAATGTTACTTTTATATAATAACAACTATTAGATAATACACTTTAACATTGTTCTATGATAATGTTACTTTTATATAATAACAACATATTAGATAATACACTTTAACATTGTTCTATGATAATGTTACTTTTATATAATAACAACATATTAGATAATACACTTTAACATTGTTCTATGATAATGTTACTTTTATATAATAACAACATATTAGATAATACACTTTAACATTGTTCTATGATAATGTTACTTTTATATAATAACAACATATTAGATAATACACTTTAACATTGTTCTATGATAATGTTACTTTTATATAATAACAACATATTAGATAATACACTTTAACATTGTTCTATGATAATGTTACTTTTATATAATAACAACATATTAGATAATACTTTTTGTTCTATATAATGTTACTTTTATAAATATGATACAACATATTAGATAATACACTTTAACATTGTTCTATGATAATGTTACTTTTATATAATAACAACATATTAGATAATACACTTTAACATTGTTCTATGATAATGTTACTTTTATATAATAACAACATATTAGATAATACACTTTAACATTGTTCTATGATAATGTTACTTTTATATAATAACAACGTATTAGATAATACACTTTAACATTGTTCTATGATAATGTTACTTTTATATAATAACAACATATTAGATAATACACTTTAACATTGTTCTATGATAATGTTACTTTTATATAATAACAACATATTAGATAATACACTTTAACATTGTTCTATGATAATGTTACTTTTATATAATAACAACATATTAGATAATACACTTTAACATTGTTCTATGATAATGTTACTTTTATATAATAACAACATATTAGATAATACACTTTAACATTGTTCTATGATAATGTTACTTTTATATAATAACAACATATTAGATAATACACTTTAACATTGTTCTATGATAATGTTACTTTTATATAATAACAACATATTAGATAATACACTTTAACATTGTTCTATGATAATGTTACTTTTATATAATAACAACATATTAGATAATACACTTTAACATTGTTCTATGATAATGTTACTTTTATATAATAACAACATATTAGATAATACACTTTAACATTGTTCTATGATAATGTTACTTTTATATAATAACAACATATTAGATAATACACTTTAACATTGTTCTATGATAATGTTACTTTTATATAATAACAACATATTAGATAATACACTTTAACATTGTTCTATGATAATGTTACTTTTATATAATAACAACATATTAGATAATACACTTTAACATTGTTCTATGATAATGTTACTTTTATATAATAACAACATATTAGATAATACACTTTAACATTGTTCTATGATAATGTTACTTTTATATAATAACAACATATTAGATAATACACTTTAACATTGTTCTATGATAATGTTACTTTTATATAATAACAACATATTAGATAATACACTTTAACATTGTTCTATGATAATGTTACTTTTATATAATAACAACATATTAGATAATACACTTTAACATTGTTCTATGATAATGTTACTTTTATATAATAACAACATATTAGATAATACACTTTAACATTGTTCTATGATAATGTTACTTTTATATAATAACAACATATTAGATAATACACTTTAACATTGTTCTATGATGATATGTTACTTTTATATAATAACAACATATTAGATAATACACTTTAACATTGTTCTATGATAATGTTACTTTTATATAATAACAACATATTAGATAATACACTTTAACATTGTTCTATGATAATGTTACTTTTATATAATAACAACATATTAGATAATACACTTTAACATTGTTCTATGATAATGTTACTTTTATATAATAACAACATATTAGATAATACACTTTAACATTGTTCTATGATAATGTTACTTTTATATAATAACAACATATTAGATAATACACTTTAACATTGTTCTATGATAATGTTACTTTTATATAATAACAACACTATTAGATAATACACTTTAACATTGTTCTATGATAATGTTACTTTAATATATAATAACAACATATTAGATAATACACTTTAACATTGTTCTATGATAATGTTACTTTTATATAATAACAACATATTAGATAATACACTTTAACATTGTTCTATGATAATGTTACTTTTATATAATAACAACATATTAGATAATACACTTTAACATTGTTCTATGATAATGTTACTTTTATATAATAACAACATATTAGATAATACACTTTAACATTGTTCTATGATAATGTTACTTTTATATAATAACAACATATTAGATAATACACTTTAACATTGTTCTATGATAATGTTACTTTTATATAATAACAACATATTAGATAATACACTTTAACATTGTTCTATGATAATGTTACTTTTATATAATAACAACATATTAGATAATACACTTTAACATTGTTCTATGATAATGTTACTTTTATATAATAACAACATATTAGATAATACACTTTAACATTGTTCTATGATAATGTTACTTTTATATAATAACAACATATTAATAATACACTTTAACATATTAGATAATACACTTTAACATTGTTCTATGATAATGTTACTTTTATATAATAACAACATATTAGATAATACACTTTAACATTGTTCTATGATAATGTTACTTTTATATAATAACAACATATTAGATAATACACTTTAACATTGTTCTATGATAATGTTACTTTTATATAATAACAACATATTAGATAATACACTTTAACATTGTTCTATGATAATGTTACTTTTATATAATAACAACATTAGATAATACACTTTAACATTGTTCTATGATAATACTTTTTGTTCTATATAATGTTACAACAACATATTAGATAATACACTTTAACATTGTTCTATGATAATGTTACTTTTATATAATAACAACATATTAGATAATACACTTTAACATTGTTCTATGATAATGTTACTTTTATATAATAACAACATATTAGATAATACACTTTAACATTGTTCTATGATAATGTTACTTTTATATAATAACAACATTAGATAATACACTTTAACATTGTTCTATGATAATGTTACTTTTATATAATAACAACATATTAGATAATACACTTTAACATTGTTCTATGATAATGTTACTTTTATATAATAACAACATAATAACAACATATTAGATAATACACTTTAACATTGTTCTATGATAATGTTACTTTTATATAATAACAACATATTAGATAATACACTTTAACATTGTTCTATGATAATGTTACTTTTATATAATAACAACATATTAGATAATACACTTTAACATTGTTCTATGATAATGTTACTTTTATATAATAACAACATATTAGATAATACACTTTAACATTGTTCTATGATAATGTTACTTTTATATAATAACAACATATTAGATAATACACTTTAACATTGTTCTATGATAATGTTACTTTTATATAATAACAACATATTAGATAATACACTTTAACATTGTTCTATGATAATGTTACTTTTATATAATAACAACATATTAGATAATACACTTTAACATTGTTCTATGATAATGTTACTTTTATATAATAACAACACTTTAACATTAGATAATACACTTTAACATTGTTCTATGATAATGTTACTTTTATATAATAACAACATATTAGATAATACACTTTAACATTGTTCTATGATAATGTTACTTTTATATAATAACAACATATTAGATAATACACTTTAACATTGTTCTATGATAATGTTACTTTTATATAATAACAACATATTAGATAATACACTTTAACATTGTTCTATGATAATGTTACTTTTATATAATAACAACATATTAGATAATACACTTTAACATTGTTCTATGATAATGTTACTTTTATATAATAACAACATATTAGATAATACACTTTAACATTGTTCTATGATAATGTTACTTTTATATAATAACAACATATTAGATAATACACTTTAACATTGTTCTATGATAATGTTACTTTTATATAATAACAACATATTAGATAATACACTTTAACATTGTTCTATGATAATGTTACTTTTATATAATAACAACATATTAGATAATACACTTTAACATTGTTCTATGATAATGTTACTTTTATATAATAACAACATATTAGATAATACACTTTAACATTGTTCTATGATAATGTTACTTTTATATAATAACAACATATTAGATAATACACTTTAACATTGTTCTATGATAATGTTACTTTTATATAATAACAACATATTAGATAATACACTTTAACATTGTTCTATGATAATGTTACTTTTATATAATAACAACATATTAGATAATACACTTTAACATTGTTCTATGATAATGTTACTTTTATATAATAACAACATATTAGATAATACACTTTAACATTGTTCTATGATAATGTTACTTTTATATAATAACAACATATTAGATAATACACTTTAACATTGTTCTATGATAATGTTACTTTTATATAACAACAACATATTAGATAATACACTTTAACATTGTTCTATGATAATGTTACTTTTATATAATAACAACATATTAGATAATACACTTTAACATTGTTCTATGATAATGTTACTTTTATATAATAACAACATATTAGATAATACACTTTAACATTGTTCTATGATAATGTTACTTTTATATAATAACAACATATTAGATAATACACTTTAACATTGTTCTATGATAATGTTACTTTTATATAATAACAACATATTAGATAATACACTTTAACATTGTTCTATGATAATGTTACTTTTATATAATAACAACATATTAGATAATACACTTTAACATTGTTCTATGATAATGTTACTTTTATATAATAACAACATATTAGATAATACACTTTAACATTGTTCTATGATAATGTTACTTTTATATAATAACAACATATTAGATAATACACTTTAACATTGTTCTATGATAATGTTACTTTTATATAATAACAACATATTAGATAATACACTTTAACATTGTTCTATGATAATGTTACTTTTATATAATAACAACATATTAGATAATACACTTTAACATTGTTCTATGATAATGTTACTTTTATATAATAACAACATATTAGATAATACACTTTAACATTGTTCTATGATAATGTTACTTTTATATAATAACAACATATTAGATAATACACTTTAACATTGTTCTATGATAATGTTACTTTTATATAATAACAACATATTAGATAATACACTTTAACATTGTTCTATGATAATGTTACTTTTATATAATAACAACATATTAGATAATACACTTTAACATTGTTCTATGATAATGTTACTTTTATATAATAACAACATTAGATAATACACTTTAACATTGTTCTATGATAATGTTACTTTTATATAATAACAACATATTAGATAATACACTTTAACATTGTTCTATGATAATGTTACTTTTATATAATAACAACATATTAGATAATACACTTTAACATTGTTCTATGATAATGTTACTTTTATATAATAACAACATATTAGATAATACACTTTAACATTGTTCTATGATAATGTTACTTTTATATAATAACAACATATTAGATAATACACTTTAACATTGTTCTATGATAATGTTACTTTTATATAATAACAACATATTAGATAATACACTTTAACATTGTTCTATGATAATGTTACTTTTATATAATAACAACATATTAGATAATACACTTTAACATTGTTCTATGATAATGTTACTTTTATATAATAACAACATATTAGATAATACACTTTAACATTGTTCTATGATAATGTTACTTTTATATAATAACAACATATTAGATAATACACTTTAACATTGTTCTATGATAATGTTACTTTTATATAATAACAACATATTAGATAATACACTTTAACATTGTTCTATGATAATGTTACTTTTATATAATAACAACATATTAGATAATACACTTTAACATTGTTCTATGATAATGTTACTTTTATATAATAACAACATATTAGATAATACACTTTAACATTGTTCTATGATAATGTTACTTTTATATAATAACAACATATTAGATAATACACTTTAACATTGTTCTATGATAATGTTACTTTTATATAATAACAACATATTAGATAATACACTTTAACATTGTTCTATGATAATGTTACTTTTATATAATATGATACAACATATTAGATAATACACTTTAACATTGTTCTATGATAATGTTACTTTTATATAATAACAACATATTAGATAATACACTTTAACATTGTTCTATGATAATGTTACTTTTATATAATAACAACATATTAGATAATACACTTTAACATTGTTCTATGATAATGTTACTTTTATATAATAACAACGTATTAGATAATACACTTTAACATTGTTCTATGATAATGTTACTTTTATATAATTACAACGACGTATTAGATAATACACTAACATTTTTCTATGATAATGTTACTTTTATATAATAACAACATATTAGATAATACACTTTAACATTGTTCTATGATAATGTTACTTTTATATAATAACAACATATTAGATAATACACTTTAACATTGTTCTATGATAATGTTACTTTTATATAATAACAACATATTAGATAATACACTTTAACATTGTTCTATGATAATGTTACTTTTATATAATAACAACATATTAGATAATACACTTTAACATTGTTCTATGATAATGTTACTTTAGATAATATAACATTGTTCTATGATAATGTTACTTTAACATATATAATAATAACAACATATTAGATAATACACTTTAACATTGTTCTATGATAATGTTACTTTTATATAATAACAACATATTAGATAATACACTTTAACATTGTTCTATGATAATGTTACTTTTATATAATAACAACATATTAGATAATACACTTTAACATTGTTCTATGATAATGTTACTTTTATATAATAACAACATATTAGATAATACACTTTAACATTGTTCTATGATAATGTTACTTTTATATAATAACAACATATTAGATAATACACTTTAACATTGTTCTATGATAATGTTACTTTTATATAATAACAACATTGTATTAGATAATACACTTTAACATTGTTCTATGATAATGTTACTTTTATATAATAACAACATATTAGATAATACACTTTAACATTGTTCTATGATAATGTTACTTTTATATAATAACAACATATTAGATAATACACTTTAACATTGTTCTATGATAATGTTACTTTTATATAATAACAACATATTAGATAATACACTTTAACATTGTTCTATGATAATGTTACTTTTATATAATAACAACATATTAGATAATACACTTTAACATTGTTCTATGATAATGTTACTTTTATATAATAACAACATATTAGATAATACACTTTAACATTGTTCTATGATAATGTTACTTTTATATAATAACAACATATTAGATAATACACTTTAACATTGTTCTATGATAATGTTACTTTTATATAATAACAACATATTAGATAATACACTTTAACATTGTTCTATGATAATGTTACTTTTATATAATAACAACATTATTAGATAATACACTTTAACATTGTTCTATGATAATGTTACTTTTATATAATAACAACATATTAGATAATACACTTTAACATTGTTCTATGATAATGTTACTTTTATATAATAACAACATATTAGATAATACACTTTAACATTGTTCTATGATAATGTTACTTTTATATAATAACAACATATTAGATAATACACTTTAACATTGTTCTATGATAATGTTACTTTTATATAATAACAACATATTAGATAATACACTTTAACATTGTTCTATGATAATGTTACTTTTATATAATAACAACATATTAGATAATACACTTTAACATTGTTCTATGATAATGTTACTTTTATATAATAACAACATATTAGATAATACACTTTAACATTGTTCTATGATAATGTTACTTTTATATAATAACAACATATTAGATAATACACTTTAACATTGTTCTATGATAATGTTACTTTTATATAATAACAACATATTAGATAATACACTTTAACATTGTTCTATGATAATGTTACTTTTATATAATAACAACATATTAGATAATACACTTTAACATTGTTCTATGATAATGTTACTTTTATATAATAACAACATATTAGATAATACACTTTAACATTGTTCTATGATAATGTTACTTTTATATAATAACAACATATTAGATAATACACTTTAACATTGTTCTATGATAATGTTACTTTTATATAATAACAACATATTAGATAATACACTTTAACATTGTTCTATGATAATGTTACTTTTATATAATAACAACATATTAGATAATACACTTTAACATTGTTCTATGATAATGTTACTTTTATATAATAACAACATATTAGATAATACACTTTAACATTGTTCTATGATAATGTTACTTTTATATAATAACAACATATTAGATAATACACTTTAACATTGTTCTATGATAATGTTACTTTTATATAATAACAACATATTAGATAATACACTTTAACATTGTTCTATGATAATGTTACTTTTATATAATAACAACATATTAGATAATACACTTTAACATTGTTCTATGATAATGTTACTTTTATATAATAACAACATATTAGATAATACACTTTAACATTGTTCTATGATAATGTTACTTTTATATAATAACAACATATTAGATAATACACTTTAACATTGTTCTATGATAATGTTACTTTTATATAATAACAACATATTAGATAATACACTTTAACATTGTTCTATGATAATGTTACTTTTATATAATAACAACATATTAGATAATACACTTTAACATTGTTCTATGATAATGTTACTTTTATATAATAACAACATATTAGATAATACACTTTAACATTGTTCTATGATAATGTTACTTTTATATAATAACAACATATTAGATAATACACTTTAACATTGTTCTATGATAATGTTACTTTTATATAATAACAACATATTAGATAATACACTTTAACATTGTTCTATGATAATGTTACTTTTATATAATAACAACATATTAGATAATACACTTTAACATTGTTCTATGATAATGTTACTTTTATATAATAACAACATATTAGATAATACACTTTAACATTGTTCTATGATAATGTTACTTTTATATAATAACAACATATTAGATAATACACTTTAACATTGTTCTATGATAATGTTACTTTTATATAATAACAACATATTAGATAATACACTTTAACATTGTTCTATGATAATGTTACTTTTATATAATAACAACATATTAGATAATACACTTTAACATTGTTCTATGATAATGTTACTTTTATATAATAACAACATATTAGATAATACACTTTAACATTGTTCTATGATAATGTTACTTTTATATAATAACAACATATTAGATAATACACTTTAACATTGTTCTATGATAATGTTACTTTTATATAATAACAACATATTAGATAATACACTTTAACATTGTTCTATGATAATGTTACTTTTATATAATAACAACATATTAGATAATACACTTTAACATTGTTCTATGATAATGTTACTTTTATATAATAACAACATATTAGATAATACACTTTAACATTGTTCTATGATAATGTTACTTTTATATAATAACAACATATTAGATAATACACTTTAACATTGTTCTATGATAATGTTACTTTTATATAATAACAACATATTAGATAATACACTTTAACATTGTTCTATGATAATGTTACTTTTATATAATAACAACATATTAGATAATACACTTTAACATTGTTCTATGATAATGTTACTTTTATATAATAACAACATATTAGATAATACACTTTAACATTGTTCTATGATAATGTTACTTTTATATAATAACAACATATTAGATAATACACTTTAACATTGTTCTATGATAATGTTACTTTTATATAATAACAACATATTAGATAATACACTTTAACATTGTTCTATGATAATGTTACTTTTATATAATAACAACATATTAGATAATACACTTTACACAACATTTAGATAATACACTTTAACATTGTTCTATGATAATGTTACTTTTATATAATAACAACATATTAGATAATACACTTTAACATTGTTCTATGATAATGTTACTTTTATATAATAACAACATATTAGATAATACACTTTAACATTGTTCTATGATAATGTTACTTTTATATAATAACAACATATTAGATAATACACTTTAACATTGTTCTATGATAATGTTACTTTTATATAATAACAACATATTAGATAATACACTTTAACATTGTTCTATGATAATGTTACTTTTATATAATAACAACATATTAGATAATACACTTTAACATTGTTCTATGATAATGTTACTTTTATATAATAACAACATTAGATAATACACTTTAACATTGTTCTATGATAATGTTACTTTTATATAATAACAACATATTAGATAATACACTTTAACATTGTTCTATGATAATGTTACTTTTATATAATAACAACATATTAGATAATACACTTTAACATTGTTCTATGATAATGTTACTTTTATATAATAACAACATATTAGATAATACACTTTAACATTGTTCTATGATAATGTTACTTTTATATAATAACAACATATTAGATAATACACTTTAACATTGTTCTATGATAATGTTACTTTTATATAATAACAACTATTAGATAATACACTTTAACATTGTTCTATGATAATGTTACTTTTATATAATAACAACATATTAGATAATACACTTTAACATTGTTCTATGATAATGTTACTTTTATATAATAACAACATATTAGATAATACACTTTAACATTGTTCTATGATAATGTTACTTTTATATAACATAACAACAACATATTAGATAATACACTTTAACATTGTTCTATGATAATGTTACTTTTATATAATAACAACATATTAGATAATACACTTTAACATTGTTCTATGATAATGTTACTTTTATATAATAACAACATATTAGATAATACACTTTAACATTGTTCTATGATAATGTTACTTTTATATAATAACAACATATTAGATAATACACTTTAACATTGTTCTATGATAATGTTACTTTTATATAATAACAACATATTAGATAATACACTTTAACATTGTTCTATGATAATGTTACTTTTATATAATAACAACATATTAGATAATACACTTTAACATTGTTCTATGATAATGTTACTTTTATATAATAACAACATATTAGATAATACACTTTAACATTGTTCTATGATAATGTTACTTTTATATAATAACAACATATTAGATAATACACTTTAACATTGTTCTATGATAATGTTACTTTTATATAATAACAACATATTAGATAATACACTTTAACATTGTTCTATGATAATGTTACTTTTATATAATAACAACATATTAGATAATACACTTTAACATTGTTCTATGATAATGTTACTTTTATATAATAACAACATATTAGATAATACACTTTAACATTGTATGATAATGTTAGATAATACACTTTAACATTGTTCTATGATAATGTTACTTTTATATAATTACAACGACATATTAGATAATACACTTTAACATTGTTCTATGATAATGTTACTTTTATATAATAACAACATATTAGATAATACACTTTAACATTGTTCTATGATAATGTTACTTTTATATAATAACAACATATTAGATAATACACTTTAACATTGTTCTATGATAATGTTACTTTTATATAATAACAACATATTAGATAATACACTTTAACATTGTTCTATGATAATGTTACTTTTATATAATAACAACATATTAGATAATACACTTTAACATTGTTCTATGATAATGTTACTTTTATATAATAACAACATATTAGATAATACACTTTAACATTGTTCTATGATAATGTTACTTTTATATAATAACAACATATTAGATAATACACTTTAACATTGTTCTATGATAATGTTACTTTTATATAATAACAACATATTAGATAATACACTTTAACATTGTTCTATGATAATGTTACTTTTATATAATAACAACATATTAGATAATACACTTTAACATTGTTCTATGATAATGTTACTTTTATATAATAACAACATATTAGATAATACACTTTAACATTGTTCTATGATAATGTTACTTTTATATAATAACAACATATTAGATAATACACTTTAACATTGTTCTATGATAATGTTACTTTTATATAATAACAACATATTAGATAATACACTTTAACATTGTTCTATGATAATGTTACTTTTATATAATAACAACATATTAGATAATACACTTTAACATTGTTCTATGATAATGTTACTTTTATATAATAACAACATATTAGATAATACACTTTAACATTGTTCTATGATAATGTTACTTTTATATAATAACAACATATTAGATAATACACTTTAACATTGTTCTATGATAATGTTACTTTTATATAATAACAACATATTAGATAATACACTTTAACATTGTTCTATGATAATGTTACTTTTATATAATAACAACATATTAGATAATACACTTTAACATTGTTCTATGATAATGTTACTTTTATATAATAACAACATATTAGATAATACACTTTAACATTGTTCTATGATAATGTTACTTTTATATAATAACAACATATTAGATAATACACTTTAACATTGTTCTATGATAATGTTACTTTTATATAATAACAACATATTAGATAATACACTTTAACATTGTTCTATGATAATGTTACTTTTATATAATAACAACATATTAGATAATACACTTTAACATTGTTCTATGATAATGTTACTTTTATATAATAACAACATATTAGATAATACACTTTAACATTGTTCTATGATAATGTTACTTTTATATAATAACAACATATTAGATAATACACTTTAACATTGTTCTATGATAATGTTACTTTTATATAATAACAACATATTAGATAATACACTTTAACATTGTTCTATGATAATGTTACTTTTATATAATAACAACATATTAGATAATACACTTTAACATTGTTCTATGATAATGTTACTTTTATATAA